>NW_027182380.1:2907845-3230939 GCF_040938575.1 Ambystoma mexicanum
TGAGGGCTATAATGGTTGGGGGTCAAAGACTGCCAAAGCCGTCCGCGGTAGGAGAGGCTGGGAAAAAGGAACGGGCACAAGACACAGGTAAAACCGAGTGGGAGGGATAAGAATACTGCATATCCCGGCTGGAGAAGCCGCCAACTGTACGAAAGTCTGTAAGAGTGGGAAGGGCACGCAACTAGGCTTGGACTGGCCTATAGGGCAATAGGCCCATGGCCGAACCAAAAACACAAAATGCTGGTGTGGGCCAGTTGTTTTGGTCAAAGTGGGCCACTTTTCTGGCCAATGTGGGCCAGTGTGATGAGTTACTTTGCTATGAGGCTAGTAGTTTTGACCAGTGTTGCTGAATCCATATTCTTACTAGTCAAACAGTGTCACAAAAGGATGGAAGGAATGAATAGCCATTTGCAACTGTGGGCCACTTTTTCATTGGTGCCCGAGACAATGTTATGGCCCAGTCCGACCCTGCACGCAACGCGACCCAAGTAAAACAGAGGGGAAGTGATGCGAACACTGTGTATCAAGCCTGGGGAAGCCGCCTTCGGGACAATGTCAGAAACCTGAAGGTAAGGTGTCTCCCTGACTAGTCCCCGGGGATCTGTCATCCAGGTGGCCAGGACACGGCCAAAGACTTGTGAATGTGAAGGGTGAAATTGTTTTGCAATAAAAGCCGTAGTGGACCCGACGGAGGGAGGCCGACATTCGGGAGGGGTCTGAGCCCGGAAGAGGGAGACCCAGGGGCGAAGGACCATCGCCCTGGTGCAATCAGAAAAGAACATTTGTTTATTATTTTGAACATACCAGGCCCTCGGAAGCAAGAAACCTAACCACCGAAGGTCCTGAGATCGCTAGGGACTTTTGTGGGTCTGAGCCCGGAAGAGGGCGATCCAGCGGTGAAAAGTCCTCACCCAACGTACAAGCGGAAAGGAACTTTTTGTTTGTTATTTCGAACACATCAGGTCCTCGGAAGCAAGAGACATTTTGTAGAAAAGAAACGTAGCCACCGAAGGTCCTGATAGCTGAGCACGGCACTGTCGTCTCGTGCTGGGAAAGCTCGAGAGAGAGAGAGAGAGAGAGAGAGAGAGAGAGTGTGCTGTGCTCTGGAGTCCCGCCTTGTCCCATGCTCAAAACCGGGGCGAGGGAGACCCCCCAGCTGCCACATCCTGACTTATCATTTGTGAACACTTCTTTCTTTCTTGTGAATCCTATCCCACACTCTTTTTGTATTTAGTTGTAAGGATTGGCAATAGTTTTTTTGTTCTAGTAGAGGCCCTTTTTATTTGACAAGACGGCGCTAGGACTGCCTTGTTATTATTTGATGGTCGTAGCCTGCTGCCATCTTAGATTTAGGTTTAGATTAGGCATTTTTCCAACCTGCACATACAGGTTAAACGACACCCTTGAACTGTGATCACTTGTATCTGTCTTTACAGGAGAATGCTTGGGCTTGGCAGGCCAAGCACACAGGAGGGCATGTCTCACCTAAAGGGGGAACGTCTATGTGGGACAGGAGAGGCAGAAATCAGTGCCTGTGGGACACGCAGGGGGAGAAGAGTTGACACACCCTGTCCCCTCCACCGCCCTGCGCAGCGGCTAGGCAGGTGGGCCTGCTCCGCAAGACCCTCCCTAGCGGTCTGGGCAAGTGGGACCACGCTGGGAGTGATATCCCTCTCAGGGACAAGGACTCCCAAGTTCAATGAGGACCTCCCTGAGCCGACTACATTGTCCGCCGTCATGGGACTTGAAAAAACGGTTTGTTCTCATATTTTGACGACAACTACCAGTGATCCTCCTTCCACCCCGTTGTTGGCTTCAGGTAAGGCTGGGTTTCATCAGAGTGACGCCGTCAAGGAAGAAGGACCACACCTTTTTCGATTGTGCTGGCCTACTTCCACACAGTAGGAACTGTGAATGGGGAGAGACCTGATACACAGAGAGTGACTCCTACGGAAGGAGGAGAATCCTCAACACGCAGTGGCGAGCCTCTGTGGATATGTCCTGGAGCTACGCCGTGCCGGTGGTGGCGTAGCTGAAGGCCGCAAGGCGGCGTGCTCTGACCGAGCAAGAGGCTCTGGACAGGAGCGGAACGAAGACGGGAAGAAAACCGCCTTCCCTGGTGGCGTGTCCACTAGGAGACAGCGGTGGGCCTGGCGCCCACCAACCAACGCCGAGACCAGAGGAAAGAAAGGAGCCCTGGTCCCTCGAGCTCCAACCGGCGAGGGCCTGTACCGGCGAGATGAGACGAGCACGGACAGGGACGCAAACGCTCCAAAGGTGAGGACACCAGTGAGGGCTATAATGGTTGGGGGTCAAAGACTGCCAAAGCCGTCCGCGGTAGGAGAGGCTGGGAAAAAGGAACGGGCACAAGACACAGGTAAAACCGAGTGGGAGGGATAAGAATACTGCATATCCCGGCTGGAGAAGCCGCCAACTGTACGAAAGTCTGTAAGAGTGGGAAGGGCACGCAACTAGGCTTGGACTGGCCTATAGGGCAATAGGCCCATGGCCGAACCAAAAACACAAAATGCTGGTGTGGGCCAGTTGTTTTGGTCAAAGTGGGCCACTTTTCTGGCCAATGTGGGCCAGTGTGATGAGTTACTTTGCTATGAGGCTAGTAGTTTTGACCAGTGTTGCTGAATCCATATTCTTACTAGTCAAACAGTGTCACAAAAGGATGGAAGGAATGAATAGCCATTTGCAACTGTGGGCCACTTTTTCATTGGTGCCCGAGACAATGTTATGGCCCAGTCCGACCCTGCACGCAACGCGACCCAAGTAAAACAGAGGGGAAGTGATGCGAACACTGTGTATCAAGCCTGGGGAAGCCGCCTTCGGGACAATGTCAGAAACCTGAAGGTAAGGTGTCTCCCTGACTAGTCCCCGGGGATCTGTCATCCAGGTGGCCAGGACACGGCCAAAGACTTGTGAATGTGAAGGGTGAAATTGTTTTGCAATAAAAGCCGTAGTGGACCCGACGGAGGGAGGCCGACATTCGGGAGGGGTCTGAGCCCGGAAGAGGGAGACCCAGGGGCGAAGGACCATCGCCCTGGTGCAATCAGAAAAGAACATTTGTTTATTATTTTGAACATACCAGGCCCTCGGAAGCAAGAAACCTAACCACCGAAGGTCCTGAGATCGCTAGGGACTTTTGTGGGTCTGAGCCCGGAAGAGGGCGATCCAGCGGTGAAAAGTCCTCACCCAACGTACAAGCGGAAAGGAACTTTTTGTTTGTTATTTCGAACACATCAGGTCCTCGGAAGCAAGAGACATTTTGTAGAAAAGAAACGTAGCCACCGAAGGTCCTGATAGCTGAGCACGGCACTGTCGTCTCGTGCTGGGAAAGCTCGAGAGAGAGAGAGAGAGAGAGAGTGTGCTGTGCTCTGGAGTCCCGCCTTGTCCCATGCTCAAAACGGGGGCGAGGGAGACCCCCCAGCTGCCACATCCTGACTTATCATTTGTGAACACTTCTTTCTTTCTTGTGAATCCTATCCCACACTCTTTTTGTATTTAGTTGTAAGGATTGGCAATAGTTTTTTTGTTCTAGTAGAGGCCCTTTTTATTTGACAAGACGGCGCTAGGACTGCCTTGTTATTATTTGATGGTCGTAGCCTGCTGCCATCTTAGATTTAGGTTTAGATTAGGCATTTTTCCAACCTGCACATACAGGTTAAACGACACCCTTGAACTGTGATCACTTGTATCTGTCTTTACTGTTGCCGCCATGAGTTCCTTACAACAAGAACCTAAGAGAATTGAATGGGCACACGCCCTGTGAAAAAGGGGCGAGAAAGGGATACGCGCCGCTTGTTTCCAAGGCTGGGGAAGCCGACAAATATATGACATTAATTGGACTGAGAACCAATTACCCTGCCAAAGAGCCACGGGACGTTGGGGAGTCCCAGTGCCACAAAGGTGGGATATATAGAGGTGTGTACCAGAGTGATACCCGAAGGGGCTTAATAGAAGGTGGTAAAAAGCTGAAAAGCATATAAGAAGAAGAGTGTGTCTTTTCATTCCCCAAAGGAGGAGGAGAAAGCCATCCAGAAGGCATTTATAATTTTAACTGGCACACTCCATATACAAGGACTGCGGGCTGTGTAAAGACTTTCTAAAGGAACTCTGAGACGGATAATGCATAAGTCCTCTACGAGTCGGGCCTGGCAGCAGCCCATTCCGAGGCTTTTGGGCAAGCCTCCTTTTCCTTTCAGTTAGATTTTCTAGAGTGCTAGGGCCAGTTAGTAACTAGGAATTTTGTCTCGGGGCTCTTTCATTTTTGGACTGGCTTCGACGAGCACCCTTAGTTTTTGTTTTAGAAGGCAGGGCAGGGAACTTCCCTCATAGCGATAGGGCCACATAGGACTTTTTCTTTTATTTGAATAAACAGGTATACACCAGGACCCGTTGTAGTCCGAGTCCTTCTCCTGGTTGGCCAAAGCACCCTCTGAGGAAGCCAGGGCCCCACTTTTTATCCTCCTTGCTCCTCATCTCACGCCTGGGAGGAGAGGCCTGTCTGGGGACACTGGGCAAGATTCCTGGGAGAAGGGAGCTGGCATTCTGGCCCCTGCCCCGAAAGCCTGACGAACGCCTGACAAACGCCGCGCTTTGCCCTGCCGGGCTTTGCCCTGCCGGGCAAAATTCCCAGCAGACCCCACTCGGCCCATCACCTGAGCAAGTTAGAGTGAGGCGAGATAGAGAGAAAGAGAGAGAGAGAGAGAGGGGGAGGGAGGGAGGAGGGGGCCTCGACCTGCCCAACAAGGCGCTAAAATAAAACAAATAATGAGGTGAAATGAGCCACTCGGTTTTCATACCTCGTGCCTTTCTTTTGGTTCGTGTCTCCCAGAACCCCTTGTGCGTCCCTTAGGGTAATGCATGGAATCCCCAGACAGATCCCTCCCCTCTTCTGCCATTCTCCCAACATGGTGTACAATGTATCTTATCTACCTCAGCGAGAGGGCTTGGCAGTGGTAACGTGATGAAGTGAAACAAACGGGCAGCCATCTGCAGAGGCCCGTGGCAGGCGTGTGGGAGGAAGCCATGTTGTGCCTGGGCTCTTTGCGTGCCTCACTAACCAGCAACTCTCTCACCAGCATGTCGCGCGCGCACACACACACAGCCCTCTGGCAAAGCTCAAACCATTGGCACGCTCAGGGGAAAGGGTAGAGGTGCAAGCCGAGCAGGATACAGAGCCCTGGCTCTCCCTTCAGGAGACACATACCCAGAGTGCAGTTACCTCCTTGTGTTATGGGGCGGCGCTGTGTCCAAAGGGTAAATAAACCAGAATGCCTGCCCCTCGGCGAGAGCGAGAGGCCCTAGTGGGACTGGAGGGGAATCGGACCGGCTTGGGCCGTACCCTGGTGGCCAGGCATATACCAGCGCCCGTGAACCGAAAAACATGTGGGCATTTTGCGGGCCTGGTTTTGTGTCCAGGGAGAGGAAACCCCAACCCCTCCCCCTCGCGTGGGCAAGCGAAGAGCAGGGGCATATAATGGAGCAGCTCGTTTTGTGACAATGTGGCGGCTCTTAAAAGAGCCTTTGTGGTGTTTTCTGCGGTTGCGGTGCTGCTTTGACTCAAGCCCTCTCGCCCCGGATGCGGCGGGCCAGCTGGATGTCCTTGGGCATGATGGTGACCCTCTTGGCGTGGATGGCGCAGAGGTTCGTGTCCTCAAAGAGCCCGACCAGGTAGGCCTCGCTGGCCTCCTGCAGGGCCATGACGGCCGAGCTCTGGAAGCGCAGGTCGGTCTTAAAGTCCTGGGCGATTTCTCGCACCAGGCGCTGGAAGGGCAGTTTTCGGATGAGCAGCTCCGTGGATTTCTGGTAGCGGCGGATCTCCCTCAGAGCCACAGTGCCGGGACGGTAGCGGTGAGGTTTCTTCACGCCGCCAGTGGCGGGGGCGCTCTTACGGGCAGCCTTGGTGGCCAGCTGCTTGCGAGGCGCCTTGCCTCCGGTGGACTTGCGGGCGGTCTGCTTAGTACGGGCCATGGCAGCACTGCGAGCTCTGCTTTCTCTGCAAGCGATAGATACAACAGACTCCGGCGCTTGTTCTTCTTCTTGCTGATAGATTTTTATCCATCAGCGGTGATTTTTTGGATACCGAGGCTTGAGCCTCATTACTCCATCTTCTCGGGTTGAGTGTGTAGTCGTGGGTTTGTATTCTTCTTGGTCTGTGTGGTCTTGTCACAGTAGGGCTGGTTTCACTGGGTCTTCGCAGTGATGGGCCGCGGGTAGCGGTCGAAGGGGTTTGCAGTGGTGGCAGTGAGTCTTCTGATCAGAGGGTTCGGGTTCTGATCCAGTTCTTGGCAGAAGTTCTTACTCAGCTTTGCTAGATGTTCATCCAACATCTCGATGTCCAGGTCTCTGTGAAGGTCTGCTATCCTTGTGAAGATTGGAGCTCCAGATGATATCCGCAGGGCCTTGTTCTGGACTATCTGAAGACTCTTCCGGTGTCGCTCATGGCAGGTCATCCATGCTGGTGAGGCATAAGTCAGGGTTGGTCTGATGATCGCCTTGTAGACGTTGATCTTTGTCCGGAGGGGCATGGACTTGCTCTTCAGGGAGCCGGCATATAAAGACCAAGCTCTCCTCCAATTGGCTGGGCACCGGTTTGAAAAAGCCCGCGGTGCACTGCGATTGGTCAGTGTCAGAAGGCGTGGCTATGAAACGCAGACGCGGACAGGAGGTCTTTGATTGGCTGGCCAAACAAAACGGAAAGGAAAGAGCGATTGCCATAGGTTGTGCTCGGCCCTTCATGAAACGCTCTTGGCAGATGAAATAGCCCGCCCACCCCCAGCCCCAATTCATCCTCCCAGTGCCCTCCCCCACCAGCCCTCGGACCCGGGGCTAGCGAGCACAGTGAATCGGCCTCTGAAGTCGGACCTCGTTACACACATGCCCCGTGTGCTGGCTGACATGTCACATCATCATCATTTGCTAGGCAGCGCCTCCAAACTCCACGGTTAAAGAGTTAATGGTGGGGCATGCGACCTGGCGCAACACCCCCAATCTGTGTGTGCACGATGCCCAAAGGTCTCAACTGACGCGGGCTTATAGGTGGGTGCCGACTGGCCAGGGTCACGCGTGGCGTCCGAGGCGAGCGGGGACTCTCGCAACGGCCCCGTGCATTATTACACTTTGTCTTTCGAACATGCAGTTGTATCGCAGTACATGTCAGGCAGAGGCATGAGCTAGCTCGCTTTCAGATACTGTGGGCGGCTCTTAAAAGAGCCTTTTGTGTTTTTAAGGTCTCGGCGAGAGACTCTACTTCTTCTTGGGCGCAGCCTTTTTGGGCTTTGCCGCTTTGGGTTTGACGGCCTTGGGCTTCACGACCTTGGCCGGGCTCTTCTTTGCCGCTTTCGCCTTCACTGCTTTGGCTTTTGCGGGGCTCTTGGCGGCCTTCTTGGCTGGAGCAGCCTTGGGCTTTTTTGGGCTCTTGGCGGCTGCCGGCTTCTTCACCTTCTTGGGACTCTTCTTGACTCCGGCGGCCACCTTTTTGGGTTTCTTGGCAGCACCGGCAGGCTTCTTTGCTGCGGGCGTCTTGCTCTTGGCTGCCGCTTTCTTGGCCACCTTCTCCTTGCCCTGCGTCTGCTTCTTGTTGAGCTTGAAGGATCCAGAGGCCCCGGTGCCCTTGAGCTGGGCTAGGGCGCCTTTCCTCACCAGGCTCTTGAGGGCAATCTTGACTCTGCTGTTGTTCTTGTCCACGTCATATCCCCCGGCGCCCAGAGCCTTCTTGACGGCAGACAGGGAGACTCCCTTCCTCTCAGTGGAGGCCGCCACGCACTTGAGGACGAGGTCGGACACGCTGGGCCCAGCGGGCTTTTTGGCCTTGGCAGTGCCGGCTGCTCTCTTCTGCTTCTTCTTGGCGGCAGCGGCAGCGGCGGGTTCCGCCGGCGGAGCCACGGCAGCGGGTGCAGTTTCAGCCATTGTTCTGCAGGAGGACTCAGTCAGCGCTCACAGATCAGTAATGGGCGGCCCGGCAACCGCCGTGCATATATAGGGAGGAGCTTCCACCTGATTGGTCCAGAGAATGGGAGGCTGGGCCCAGCACACCGCGCTGTCCCTGCTAAAGACACACTGTGTTTCCTCTGCTTAAATAATCCATTTTTTAAAAGTTACCCGCGTACATTTATTTCATCTTGCATGTGGCAACAGGACCGCAACACCTCCCAGCTCTTATCCAAAAGCATCTCCCTCTTGGAGAGGCGCCGGCTCCCTTTTAAGCGCCTTGTAAAGCTGGCATCCCGCCGTCAGCTCAGACACAAACATGAGCAAACTTTGTTTTCCACTTCATATTCGACCACTCTTCCTCACCTGCCCCACATAACAGCGTGAGCATAACCTTGTTCACTTCTTTCCCTACAGTCCCCGATAAAGTTTTCGCTCCTCACCTTCCGCGGACCAGAGAAAAAGCGCGTTGAAGAGGAAGGAAATAACACAGCTCTGTGTGTGTTAGCCAAGCCTAGAAACGCCCCTTCAAATGGACATAGGCCTGCATGCCCCAAGTGCTTCTATGTTTTTGGAGCCCGATCCCCGCATATTTCACAAGAGGGGAGTGTGGTGGGTGGCTGTGGGGTGCTTGGGAGGGGGGGGGAATGGGGGGGGGTGAGGGCAGGGCAGAGAGAGAGAGAGAGAGAGAGATTGATTTCATGTTTCATGGGGGGTTATTCTCACTTCCAGGGTTCAATTAGTGAGCCCATTTTCTGGCAGCCAGCTTGTCGAACGAGATTGTCTTTGCATCCTACATGCATGCAAGGGCAGTGTTGGCCTGCAGTCACTTTCCTCTACATTATCTTGGGCCTTCTGCCCTCTCGTCAGGCACTGGCCTGGCCATGAAGGAGAATGCGTGGGCTTGGCAGGCCAAGCACACAGGAGGGCATGTCTCACCTAAAGGGGGAACGTCTATGTGGGACAGGAGAGGCAGAAATCAGTGCCTGTGGGACACGCAGGGGGAGAAGAGTTGACACACCCTGTCCCCTCCACCGCCCTGCGCAGCGGCTAGGCAGGTGGGCCTGCTCCGCAAGACCCTCCCTAGCGGTCTGGGCAAGTGGGACCACGCTGGGAGTGATATCCCTCTCAGGGACAAGGACTCCCAAGTTCAATGAGGACCTCCCTGAGCCGACTACATTGTCCGCCGTCATGGGACTTGAAAAAACGGTTTGTTCTCATATTTTGACGACAACTACCAGTGATCCTCCTTCCACCCCGTTGTTGGCTTCAGGTAAGGCTGGGTTTCATCAGAGTGACGCCGTCAAGGAAGAAGGACCACACCTTTTTCGATTGTGCTGGCCTACTTCCACACAGTAGGAACTGTGAATGGGGAGAGACCTGATACACAGAGAGTGACTCCTACGGAAGGAGGAGAATCCTCAATACGCAGTGGCGAGCCTCTGTGGATATGTCCTGGAGCTACGCCGTGCCGGTGGTGGCGTAGCTGAAGGCCGCAAGGCGGCGTGCTCTGACCGAGCAAGAGGCTCTGGACAGGAGCGGAACGAAGACGGGAAGAAAACCGCCTTCCCTGGTGGCGTGTCCACTAGGAGACAGCGGTGGGCCTGGCGCCCACCAACCAACGCCGAGACCAGAGGAAAGAAAGGAGCCCTGGTCCCTCGAGCTCCAACCGGCGAGGGCCTGTACCGGCGAGATGAGACGAGCACGGACAGGGACGCAAACGCTCCAAAGGTGAGGACACCAGTGAGGGCTATAATGGTTGGGGGTCAAAGACTGCCAAAGCCGTCCGCGGTAGGAGAGGCTGGGAAAAAGGAACGGGCACAAGACACAGGTAAAACCGAGTGGGAGGGATAAGAATACTGCATATCCCGGCTGGAGAAGCCGCCAACTGTACGAAAGTCTGTAAGAGTGGGAAGGGCACGCAACTAGGCTTGGACTGGCCTATAGGGCAATAGGCCCATGGCCGAACCAAAAACACAAAATGCTGGTGTGGGCCAGTTGTTTTGGTCAAAGTGGGCCACTTTTCTGGCCAATGTGGGCCAGTGTGATGAGTTACTTTGCTATGAGGCTAGTAGTTTTGACCAGTGTTGCTGAATCCATATTCTTACTAGTCAAACAGTGTCACAAAAGGATGGAAGGAATGAATAGCCATTTGCAACTGTGGGCCACTTTTTCATTGGTGCCCGAGACAATGTTATGGCCCAGTCCGACCCTGCACGCAACGCGACCCAAGTAAAACAGAGGGGAAGTGATGCGAACACTGTGTATCAAGCCTGGGGAAGCCGCCTTCGGGACAAGGTCAGAAACCTGAAGGTAAGGTGTCTCCCTGACTAGTCCCCGGGGATCTGTCATCCAGGTGGCCAGGACACGGCCAAAGACTTGTGAATGTGAAGGGTGAAATTGTTTTGCAATAAAAGCCGTAGTGGACCCGACGGAGGGAGGCCGACATTCGGGAGGGGTCTGAGCCCGGAAGAGGGAGACCCAGGGGCGAAGGACCATCGCCCTGGTGCAATCAGAAAAGAACATTTGTTTATTATTTTGAACATACCAGGCCCTCGGAAGCAAGAAACCTAACCACCGAAGGTCCTGAGATCGCTAGGGACTTTTGTGGGTCTGAGCCCGGAAGAGGGCGATCCAGCGGTGAAAAGTCCTCACCCAACGTACAAGCGGAAAGGAACTTTTTGTTTGTTATTTCGAACACATCAGGTCCTCGGAAGCAAGAGACATTTTGTAGAAAAGAAACGTAGCCACCGAAGGTCCTGATAGCTGAGCACGGCACTGTCGTCTCGTGCTGGGAAAGCTCGAGAGAGAGAGAGAGAGAGAGAGAGAGAGAGAGAGAGAGAGAGTGTGCTGTGCTCTGGAGTCCCGCCTTGTCCCATGCTCAAAACCGGGGCGAGGGAGACCCCCCAGCTGCCACATCCTGACTTATCATTTGTGAACACTTCTTTCTTTCTTGTGAATCCTATCCCACACTCTTTTTGTATTTAGTTGTAAGGATTGGCAATAGTTTTTTTGTTCTAGTAGAGGCCCTTTTTATTTGACAAGACGGCGCTAGGACTGCCTTGTTATTATTTGATGGTCGTAGCCTGCTGCCATCTTAGATTTAGGTTTAGATTAGGCATTTTTCCAACCTGCACATACAGGTTAAACGACACCCTTGAACTGTGATCACTTGTATCTGTCTTTACAGGAGAATGCTTGGGCTTGGCAGGCCAAGCACACAGGAGGGCATGTCTCACCTAAAGGGGGAACGTCTATGTGGGACAGGAGAGGCAGAAATCAGTGCCTGTGGGACACGCAGGGGGAGAAGAGTTGACACACCCTGTCCCCTCCACCGCCCTGCGCAGCGGCTAGGCAGGTGGGCCTGCTCCGCAAGACCCTCCCTAGCGGTCTGGGCAAGTGGGACCACGCTGGGAGTGATATCCCTCTCAGGGACAAGGACTCCCAAGTTCAATGAGGACCTCCCTGAGCCGACTACATTGTCCGCCGTCATGGGACTTGAAAAAACGGTTTGTTCTCATATTTTGACGACAACTACCAGTGATCCTCCTTCCACCCCGTTGTTGGCTTCAGGTAAGGCTGGGTTTCATCAGAGTGACGCCGTCAAGGAAGAAGGACCACACCTTTTTCGATTGTGCTGGCCTACTTCCACACAGTAGGAACTGTGAATGGGGAGAGACCTGATACACAGAGAGTGACTCCTACGGAAGGAGGAGAATCCTCAATACGCAGTGGCGAGCCTCTGTGGATATGTCCTGGAGCTACGCCGTGCCGGTGGTGGCGTAGCTGAAGGCCGCAAGGCGGCGTGCTCTGACCGAGCAAGAGGCTCTGGACAGGAGCGGAACGAAGACGGGAAGAAAACCGCCTTCCCTGGTGGCGTGTCCACTAGGAGACAGCGGTGGGCCTGGCGCCCACCAACCAACGCCGAGACCAGAGGAAAGAAAGGAGCCCTGGTCCCTCGAGCTCCAACCGGCGAGGGCCTGTACCGGCGAGATGAGACGAGCACGGACAGGGACGCAAACGCTCCAAAGGTGAGGACACCAGTGAGGGCTATAATGGTTGGGGGTCAAAGACTGCCAAAGCCGTCCGCGGTAGGAGAGGCTGGGAAAAAGGAACGGGCACAAGACACAGGTAAAACCGAGTGGGAGGGATAAGAATACTGCATATCCCGGCTGGAGAAGCCGCCAACTGTACGAAAGTCTGTAAGAGTGGGAAGGGCACGCAACTAGGCTTGGACTGGCCTATAGGGCAATAGGCCCATGGCCGAACCAAAAACACAAAATGCTGGTGTGGGCCAGTTGTTTTGGTCAAAGTGGGCCACTTTTCTGGCCAATGTGGGCCAGTGTGATGAGTTACTTTGCTATGAGGCTAGTAGTTTTGACCAGTGTTGCTGAATCCATATTCTTACTAGTCAAACAGTGTCACAAAAGGATGGAAGGAATGAATAGCCATTTGCAACTGTGGGCCACTTTTTCATTGGTGCCCGAGACAATGTTATGGCCCAGTCCGACCCTGCACGCAACGCGACCCAAGTAAAACAGAGGGGAAGTGATGCGAACACTGTGTATCAAGCCTGGGGAAGCCGCCTTCGGGACAAGGTCAGAAACCTGAAGGTAAGGTGTCTCCCTGACTAGTCCCCGGGGATCTGTCATCCAGGTGGCCAGGACACGGCCAAAGACTTGTGAATGTGAAGGGTGAAATTGTTTTGCAATAAAAGCCGTAGTGGACCCGACGGAGGGAGGCCGACATTCGGGAGGGGTCTGAGCCCGGAAGAGGGAGACCCAGGGGCGAAGGACCATCGCCCTGGTGCAATCAGAAAAGAACATTTGTTTATTATTTTGAACATACCAGGCCCTCGGAAGCAAGAAACCTAACCACCGAAGGTCCTGAGATCGCTAGGGACTTTTGTGGGTCTGAGCCCGGAAGAGGGCGATCCAGCGGTGAAAAGTCCTCACCCAACGTACAAGCGGAAAGGAACTTTTTGTTTGTTATTTCGAACACATCAGGTCCTCGGAAGCAAGAGACATTTTGTAGAAAAGAAACGTAGCCACCGAAGGTCCTGATAGCTGAGCACGGCACTGTCGTCTCGTGCTGGGAAAGCTCGAGAGAGAGAGAGAGAGAGAGAGAGAGAGAGAGAGAGAGAGAGAGAGAGTGTGCTGTGCTCTGGAGTCCCGCCTTGTCCCATGCTCAAAACCGGGGCGAGGGAGACCCCCCAGCTGCCACATCCTGACTTATCATTTGTGAACACTTCTTTCTTTCTTGTGAATCCTATCCCACACTCTTTTTGTATTTAGTTGTAAGGATTGGCAATAGTTTTTTTGTTCTAGTAGAGGCCCTTTTTATTTGACAAGACGGCGCTAGGACTGCCTTGTTATTATTTGATGGTCGTAGCCTGCTGCCATCTTAGATTTAGGTTTAGATTAGGCATTTTTCCAACCTGCACATACAGGTTAAACGACACCCTTGAACTGTGATCACTTGTATCTGTCTTTACAGGAGAATGCTTGGGCTTGGCAGGCCAAGCACACAGGAGGGCATGTCTCACCTAAAGGGGGAACGTCTATGTGGGACAGGAGAGGCAGAAATCAGTGCCTGTGGGACACGCAGGGGGAGAAGAGTTGACACACCCTGTCCCCTCCACCGCCCTGCGCAGCGGCTAGGCAGGTGGGCCTGCTCCGCAAGACCCTCCCTAGCGGTCTGGGCAAGTGGGACCACGCTGGGAGTGATATCCCTCTCAGGGACAAGGACTCCCAAGTTCAATGAGGACCTCCCTGAGCCGACTACATTGTCCGCCGTCATGGGACTTGAAAAAACGGTTTGTTCTCATATTTTGACGACAACTACCAGTGATCCTCCTTCCACCCCGTTGTTGGCTTCAGGTAAGGCTGGGTTTCATCAGAGTGACGCCGTCAAGGAAGAAGGACCACACCTTTTTCGATTGTGCTGGCCTACTTCCACACAGTAGGAACTGTGAATGGGGAGAGACCTGATACACAGAGAGTGACTCCTACGGAAGGAGGAGAATCCTCAATACGCAGTGGCGAGCCTCTGTGGATATGTCCTGGAGCTACGCCGTGCCGGTGGTGGCGTAGCTGAAGGCCGCAAGGCGGCGTGCTCTGACCGAGCAAGAGGCTCTGGACAGGAGCGGAACGAAGACGGGAAGAAAACCGCCTTCCCTGGTGGCGTGTCCACTAGGAGACAGCGGTGGGCCTGGCGCCCACCAACCAACGCCGAGACCAGAGGAAAGAAAGGAGCCCTGGTCCCTCGAGCTCCAACCGGCGAGGGCCTGTACCGGCGAGATGAGACGAGCACGGACAGGGACGCAAACGCTCCAAAGGTGAGGACACCAGTGAGGGCTATAATGGTTGGGGGTCAAAGACTGCCAAAGCCGTCCGCGGTAGGAGAGGCTGGGAAAAAGGAACGGGCACAAGACACAGGTAAAACCGAGTGGGAGGGATAAGAATACTGCATATCCCGGCTGGAGAAGCCGCCAACTGTACGAAAGTCTGTAAGAGTGGGAAGGGCACGCAACTAGGCTTGGACTGGCCTATAGGGCAATAGGCCCATGGCCGAACCAAAAACACAAAATGCTGGTGTGGGCCAGTTGTTTTGGTCAAAGTGGGCCACTTTTCTGGCCAATGTGGGCCAGTGTGATGAGTTACTTTGCTATGAGGCTAGTAGTTTTGACCAGTGTTGCTGAATCCATATTCTTACTAGTCAAACAGTGTCACAAAAGGATGGAAGGAATGAATAGCCATTTGCAACTGTGGGCCACTTTTTCATTGGTGCCCGAGACAATGTTATGGCCCAGTCCGACCCTGCACGCAACGCGACCCAAGTAAAACAGAGGGGAAGTGATGCGAACACTGTGTATCAAGCCTGGGGAAGCCGCCTTCGGGACAATGTCAGAAACCTGAAGGTAAGGTGTCTCCCTGACTAGTCCCCGGGGATCTGTCATCCAGGTGGCCAGGACACGGCCAAAGACTTGTGAATGTGAAGGGTGAAATTGTTTTGCAATAAAAGCCGTAGTGGACCCGACGGAGGGAGGCCGACATTCGGGAGGGGTCTGAGCCCGGAAGAGGGAGACCCAGGGGCGAAGGACCATCGCCCTGGTGCAATCAGAAAAGAACATTTGTTTATTATTTTGAACATACCAGGCCCTCGGAAGCAAGAAACCTAACCACCGAAGGTCCTGAGATCGCTAGGGACTTTTGTGGGTCTGAGCCCGGAAGAGGGCGATCCAGCGGTGAAAAGTCCTCACCCAACGTACAAGCGGAAAGGAACTTTTTGTTTGTTATTTCGAACACATCAGGTCCTCGGAAGCAAGAGACATTTTGTAGAAAAGAAACGTAGCCACCGAAGGTCCTGATAGCTGAGCACGGCACTGTCGTCTCGTGCTGGGAAAGCTCGAGAGAGAGAGAGAGAGAGAGAGAGAGAGAGAGTGTGCTGTGCTCTGGAGTCCCGCCTTGTCCCATGCTCAAAACCGGGGCGAGGGAGACCCCCCAGCTGCCACATCCTGACTTATCATTTGTGAACACTTCTTTCTTTCTTGTGAATCCTATCCCACACTCTTTTTGTATTTAGTTGTAAGGATTGGCAATAGTTTTTTTGTTCTAGTAGAGGCCCTTTTTATTTGACAAGACGGCGCTAGGACTGCCTTGTTATTATTTGATGGTCGTAGCCTGCTGCCATCTTAGATTTAGGTTTAGATTAGGCATTTTTCCAACCTGCACATACAGGTTAAACGACACCCTTGAACTGTGATCACTTGTATCTGTCTTTACAGGAGAATGCTTGGGCTTGGCAGGCCAAGCACACAGGAGGGCATGTCTCACCTAAAGGGGGAACGTCTATGTGGGACAGGAGAGGCAGAAATCAGTGCCTGTGGGACACGCAGGGGGAGAAGAGTTGACACACCCTGTCCCCTCCACCGCCCTGCGCAGCGGCTAGGCAGGTGGGCCTGCTCCGCAAGACCCTCCCTAGCGGTCTGGGCAAGTGGGACCACGCTGGGAGTGATATCCCTCTCAGGGACAAGGACTCCCAAGTTCAATGAGGACCTCCCTGAGCCGACTACATTGTCCGCCGTCATGGGACTTGAAAAAACGGTTTGTTCTCATATTTTGACGACAACTACCAGTGATCCTCCTTCCACCCCGTTGTTGGCTTCAGGTAAGGCTGGGTTTCATCAGAGTGACGCCGTCAAGGAAGAAGGACCACACCTTTTTCGATTGTGCTGGCCTACTTCCACACAGTAGGAACTGTGAATGGGGAGAGACCTGATACACAGAGAGTGACTCCTACGGAAGGAGGAGAATCCTCAACACGCAGTGGCGAGCCTCTGTGGATATGTCCTGGAGCTACGCCGTGCCGGTGGTGGCGTAGCTGAAGGCCGCAAGGCGGCGTGCTCTGACCGAGCAAGAGGCTCTGGACAGGAGCGGAACGAAGACGGGAAGAAAACCGCCTTCCCTGGTGGCGTGTCCACTAGGAGACAGCGGTGGGCCTGGCGCCCACCAACCAACGCCGAGACCAGAGGAAAGAAAGGAGCCCTGGTCCCTCGAGCTCCAACCGGCGAGGGCCTGTACCGGCGAGATGAGACGAGCACGGACAGGGACGCAAACGCTCCAAAGGTGAGGACACCAGTGAGGGCTATAATGGTTGGGGGTCAAAGACTGCCAAAGCCGTCCGCGGTAGGAGAGGCTGGGAAAAAGGAACGGGCACAAGACACAGGTAAAACCGAGTGGGAGGGATAAGAATACTGCATATCCCGGCTGGAGAAGCCGCCAACTGTACGAAAGTCTGTAAGAGTGGGAAGGGCACGCAACTAGGCTTGGACTGGCCTATAGGGCAATAGGCCCATGGCCGAACCAAAAACACAAAATGCTGGTGTGGGCCAGTTGTTTTGGTCAAAGTGGGCCACTTTTCTGGCCAATGTGGGCCAGTGTGATGAGTTACTTTGCTATGAGGCTAGTAGTTTTGACCAGTGTTGCTGAATCCATATTCTTACTAGTCAAACAGTGTCACAAAAGGATGGAAGGAATGAATAGCCATTTGCAACTGTGGGCCACTTTTTCATTGGTGCCCGAGACAATGTTATGGCCCAGTCCGACCCTGCACGCAACGCGACCCAAGTAAAACAGAGGGGAAGTGATGCGAACACTGTGTATCAAGCCTGGGGAAGCCGCCTTCGGGACAATGTCAGAAACCTGAAGGTAAGGTGTCTCCCTGACTAGTCCCCGGGGATCTGTCATCCAGGTGGCCAGGACACGGCCAAAGACTTGTGAATGTGAAGGGTGAAATTGTTTTGCAATAAAAGCCGTAGTGGACCCGACGGAGGGAGGCCGACATTCGGGAGGGGTCTGAGCCCGGAAGAGGGAGACCCAGGGGCGAAGGACCATCGCCCTGGTGCAATCAGAAAAGAACATTTGTTTATTATTTTGAACATACCAGGCCCTCGGAAGCAAGAAACCTAACCACCGAAGGTCCTGAGATCGCTAGGGACTTTTGTGGGTCTGAGCCCGGAAGAGGGCGATCCAGCGGTGAAAAGTCCTCACCCAACGTACAAGCGGAAAGGAACTTTTTGTTTGTTATTTCGAACACATCAGGTCCTCGGAAGCAAGAGACATTTTGTAGAAAAGAAACGTAGCCACCGAAGGTCCTGATAGCTGAGCACGGCACTGTCGTCTCGTGCTGGGAAAGCTCGAGAGAGAGAGAGAGAGAGAGTGTGCTGTGCTCTGGAGTCCCGCCTTGTCCCATGCTCAAAACGGGGGCGAGGGAGACCCCCCAGCTGCCACATCCTGACTTATCATTTGTGAACACTTCTTTCTTTCTTGTGAATCCTATCCCACACTCTTTTTGTATTTAGTTGTAAGGATTGGCAATAGTTTTTTTGTTCTAGTAGAGGCCCTTTTTATTTGACAAGACGGCGCTAGGACTGCCTTGTTATTATTTGATGGTCGTAGCCTGCTGCCATCTTAGATTTAGGTTTAGATTAGGCATTTTTCCAACCTGCACATACAGGTTAAACGACACCCTTGAACTGTGATCACTTGTATCTGTCTTTACTGTTGCCGCCATGAGTTCCTTACAACAAGAACCTAAGAGAATTGAATGGGCACACGCCCTGTGAAAAAGGGGCGAGAAAGGGATACGCGCCGCTTGTTTCCAAGGCTGGGGAAGCCGACAAATATATGACATTAATTGGACTGAGAACCAATTACCCTGCCAAAGAGCCACGGGACGTTGGGGAGTCCCAGTGCCACAAAGGTGGGATATATAGAGGTGTGTACCAGAGTGATACCCGAAGGGGCTTAATAGAAGGTGGTAAAAAGCTGAAAAGCATATAAGAAGAAGAGTGTGTCTTTTCATTCCCCAAAGGAGGAGGAGAAAGCCATCCAGAAGGCATTTATAATTTTAACTGGCACACTCCATATACAAGGACTGCGGGCTGTGTAAAGACTTTCTAAAGGAACTCTGAGACGGATAATGCATAAGTCCTCTACGAGTCGGGCCTGGCAGCAGCCCATTCCGAGGCTTTTGGGCAAGCCTCCTTTTCCTTTCAGTTAGATTTTCTAGAGTGCTAGGGCCAGTTAGTAACTAGGAATTTTGTCTCGGGGCTCTTTCATTTTTGGACTGGCTTCGACGAGCACCCTTAGTTTTTGTTTTAGAAGGCAGGGCAGGGAACTTCCCTCATAGCGATAGGGCCACATAGGACTTTTTCTTTTATTTGAATAAACAGGTATACACCAGGACCCGTTGTAGTCCGAGTCCTTCTCCTGGTTGGCCAAAGCACCCTCTGAGGAAGCCAGGGCCCCACTTTTTATCCTCCTTGCTCCTCATCTCACGCCTGGGAGGAGAGGCCTGTCTGGGGACACTGGGCAAGATTCCTGGGAGAAGGGAGCTGGCATTCTGGCCCCTGCCCCGAAAGCCTGACGAACGCCTGACAAACGCCGCGCTTTGCCCTGCCGGGCTTTGCCCTGCCGGGCAAAATTCCCAGCAGACCCCACTCGGCCCATCACCTGAGCAAGTTAGAGTGAGGCGAGATAGAGAGAAAGAGAGAGAGAGAGAGAGGGGGAGGGAGGGAGGAGGGGGCCTCGACCTGCCCAACAAGGCGCTAAAATAAAACAAATAATGAGGTGAAATGAGCCACTCGGTTTTCATACCTCGTGCCTTTCTTTTGGTTCGTGTCTCCCAGAACCCCTTGTGCGTCCCTTAGGGTAATGCATGGAATCCCCAGACAGATCCCTCCCCTCTTCTGCCATTCTCCCAACATGGTGTACAATGTATCTTATCTACCTCAGCGAGAGGGCTTGGCAGTGGTAACGTGATGAAGTGAAACAAACGGGCAGCCATCTGCAGAGGCCCGTGGCAGGCGTGTGGGAGGAAGCCATGTTGTGCCTGGGCTCTTTGCGTGCCTCACTAACCAGCAACTCTCTCACCAGCATGTCGCGCGCGCACACACACACAGCCCTCTGGCAAAGCTCAAACCATTGGCACGCTCAGGGGAAAGGGTAGAGGTGCAAGCCGAGCAGGATACAGAGCCCTGGCTCTCCCTTCAGGAGACACATACCCAGAGTGCAGTTACCTCCTTGTGTTATGGGGCGGCGCTGTGTCCAAAGGGTAAATAAACCAGAATGCCTGCCCCTCGGCGAGAGCGAGAGGCCCTAGTGGGACTGGAGGGGAATCGGACCGGCTTGGGCCGTACCCTGGTGGCCAGGCATATACCAGCGCCCGTGAACCGAAAAACATGTGGGCATTTTGCGGGCCTGGTTTTGTGTCCAGGGAGAGGAAACCCCAACCCCTCCCCCTCGCGTGGGCAAGCGAAGAGCAGGGGCATATAATGGAGCAGCTCGTTTTGTGACAATGTGGCGGCTCTTAAAAGAGCCTTTGTGGTGTTTTCTGCGGTTGCGGTGCTGCTTTGACTCAAGCCCTCTCGCCCCGGATGCGGCGGGCCAGCTGGATGTCCTTGGGCATGATGGTGACCCTCTTGGCGTGGATGGCGCAGAGGTTCGTGTCCTCAAAGAGCCCGACCAGGTAGGCCTCGCTGGCCTCCTGCAGGGCCATGACGGCCGAGCTCTGGAAGCGCAGGTCGGTCTTAAAGTCCTGGGCGATTTCTCGCACCAGGCGCTGGAAGGGCAGTTTTCGGATGAGCAGCTCCGTGGATTTCTGGTAGCGGCGGATCTCCCTCAGAGCCACAGTGCCGGGACGGTAGCGGTGAGGTTTCTTCACGCCGCCAGTGGCGGGGGCGCTCTTACGGGCAGCCTTGGTGGCCAGCTGCTTGCGAGGCGCCTTGCCTCCGGTGGACTTGCGGGCGGTCTGCTTAGTACGGGCCATGGCAGCACTGCGAGCTCTGCTTTCTCTGCAAGCGATAGATACAACAGACTCCGGCGCTTGTTCTTCTTCTTGCTGATAGATTTTTATCCATCAGCGGTGATTTTTTGGATACCGAGGCTTGAGCCTCATTACTCCATCTTCTCGGGTTGAGTGTGTAGTCGTGGGTTTGTATTCTTCTTGGTCTGTGTGGTCTTGTCACAGTAGGGCTGGTTTCACTGGGTCTTCGCAGTGATGGGCCGCGGGTAGCGGTCGAAGGGGTTTGCAGTGGTGGCAGTGAGTCTTCTGATCAGAGGGTTCGGGTTCTGATCCAGTTCTTGGCAGAAGTTCTTACTCAGCTTTGCTAGATGTTCATCCAACATCTCGATGTCCAGGTCTCTGTGAAGGTCTGCTATCCTTGTGAAGATTGGAGCTCCAGATGATATCCGCAGGGCCTTGTTCTGGACTATCTGAAGACTCTTCCGGTGTCGCTCATGGCAGGTCATCCATGCTGGTGAGGCATAAGTCAGGGTTGGTCTGATGATCGCCTTGTAGACGTTGATCTTTGTCCGGAGGGGCATGGACTTGCTCTTCAGGGAGCCGGCATATAAAGACCAAGCTCTCCTCCAATTGGCTGGGCACCGGTTTGAAAAAGCCCGCGGTGCACTGCGATTGGTCAGTGTCAGAAGGCGTGGCTATGAAACGCAGACGCGGACAGGAGGTCTTTGATTGGCTGGCCAAACAAAACGGAAAGGAAAGAGCGATTGCCATAGGTTGTGCTCGGCCCTTCATGAAACGCTCTTGGCAGATGAAATAGCCCGCCCACCCCCAGCCCCAATTCATCCTCCCAGTGCCCTCCCCCACCAGCCCTCGGACCCGGGGCTAGCGAGCACAGTGAATCGGCCTCTGAAGTCGGACCTCGTTACACACATGCCCCGTGTGCTGGCTGACATGTCACATCATCATCATTTGCTAGGCAGCGCCTCCAAACTCCACGGTTAAAGAGTTAATGGTGGGGCATGCGACCTGGCGCAACACCCCCAATCTGTGTGTGCACGATGCCCAAAGGTCTCAACTGACGCGGGCTTATAGGTGGGTGCCGACTGGCCAGGGTCACGCGTGGCGTCCGAGGCGAGCGGGGACTCTCGCAACGGCCCCGTGCATTATTACACTTTGTCTTTCGAACATGCAGTTGTATCGCAGTACATGTCAGGCAGAGGCATGAGCTAGCTCGCTTTCAGATACTGTGGGCGGCTCTTAAAAGAGCCTTTTGTGTTTTTAAGGTCTCGGCGAGAGACTCTACTTCTTCTTGGGCGCAGCCTTTTTGGGCTTTGCCGCTTTGGGTTTGACGGCCTTGGGCTTCACGACCTTGGCCGGGCTCTTCTTTGCCGCTTTCGCCTTCACTGCTTTGGCTTTTGCGGGGCTCTTGGCGGCCTTCTTGGCTGGAGCAGCCTTGGGCTTTTTTGGGCTCTTGGCGGCTGCCGGCTTCTTCACCTTCTTGGGACTCTTCTTGACTCCGGCGGCCACCTTTTTGGGTTTCTTGGCAGCACCGGCAGGCTTCTTTGCTGCGGGCGTCTTGCTCTTGGCTGCCGCTTTCTTGGCCACCTTCTCCTTGCCCTGCGTCTGCTTCTTGTTGAGCTTGAAGGATCCAGAGGCCCCGGTGCCCTTGAGCTGGGCTAGGGCGCCTTTCCTCACCAGGCTCTTGAGGGCAATCTTGACTCTGCTGTTGTTCTTGTCCACGTCATATCCCCCGGCGCCCAGAGCCTTCTTGACGGCAGACAGGGAGACTCCCTTCCTCTCAGTGGAGGCCGCCACGCACTTGAGGACGAGGTCGGACACGCTGGGCCCAGCGGGCTTTTTGGCCTTGGCAGTGCCGGCTGCTCTCTTCTGCTTCTTCTTGGCGGCAGCGGCAGCGGCGGGTTCCGCCGGCGGAGCCACGGCAGCGGGTGCAGTTTCAGCCATTGTTCTGCAGGAGGACTCAGTCAGCGCTCACAGATCAGTAATGGGCGGCCCGGCAACCGCCGTGCATATATAGGGAGGAGCTTCCACCTGATTGGTCCAGAGAATGGGAGGCTGGGCCCAGCACACCGCGCTGTCCCTGCTAAAGACACACTGTGTTTCCTCTGCTTAAATAATCCATTTTTTAAAAGTTACCCGCGTACATTTATTTCATCTTGCATGTGGCAACAGGACCGCAACACCTCCCAGCTCTTATCCAAAAGCATCTCCCTCTTGGAGAGGCGCCGGCTCCCTTTTAAGCGCCTTGTAAAGCTGGCATCCCGCCGTCAGCTCAGACACAAACATGAGCAAACTTTGTTTTCCACTTCATATTCGACCACTCTTCCTCACCTGCCCCACATAACAGCGTGAGCATAACCTTGTTCACTTCTTTCCCTACAGTCCCCGATAAAGTTTTCGCTCCTCACCTTCCGCGGACCAGAGAAAAAGCGCGTTGAAGAGGAAGGAAATAACACAGCTCTGTGTGTGTTAGCCAAGCCTAGAAACGCCCCTTCAAATGGACATAGGCCTGCATGCCCCAAGTGCTTCTATGTTTTTGGAGCCCGATCCCCGCATATTTCACAAGAGGGGAGTGTGGTGGGTGGCTGTGGGGTGCTTGGGAGGGGGGGCGAATGGGGGGGGGTGAGGGCAGGGCAGAGAGAGAGAGAGAGAGAGAGATTGATTTCATGTTTCATGGGGGGTTATTCTCACTTCCAGGGTTCAATTAGTGAGCCCATTTTCTGGCAGCCAGCTTGTCGAACGAGATTGTCTTTGCATCCTACATGCATGCAAGGGCAGTGTTGGCCTGCAGTCACTTTCCTCTACATTATCTTGGGCCTTCTGCCCTCTCGTCAGGCACTGGCCTGGCCATGAAGGAGAATGCGTGGGCTTGGCAGGCCAAGCACACAGGAGGGCATGTCTCACCTAAAGGGGGAACGTCTATGTGGGACAGGAGAGGCAGAAATCAGTGCCTGTGGGACACGCAGGGGGAGAAGAGTTGACACACCCTGTCCCCTCCACCGCCCTGCGCAGCGGCTAGGCAGGTGGGCCTGCTCCGCAAGACCCTCCCTAGCGGTCTGGGCAAGTGGGACCACGCTGGGAGTGATATCCCTCTCAGGGACAAGGACTCCCAAGTTCAATGAGGACCTCCCTGAGCCGACTACATTGTCCGCCGTCATGGGACTTGAAAAAACGGTTTGTTCTCATATTTTGACGACAACTACCAGTGATCCTCCTTCCACCCCGTTGTTGGCTTCAGGTAAGGCTGGGTTTCATCAGAGTGACGCCGTCAAGGAAGAAGGACCACACCTTTTTCGATTGTGCTGGCCTACTTCCACACAGTAGGAACTGTGAATGGGGAGAGACCTGATACACAGAGAGTGACTCCTACGGAAGGAGGAGAATCCTCAATACGCAGTGGCGAGCCTCTGTGGATATGTCCTGGAGCTACGCCGTGCCGGTGGTGGCGTAGCTGAAGGCCGCAAGGCGGCGTGCTCTGACCGAGCAAGAGGCTCTGGACAGGAGCGGAACGAAGACGGGAAGAAAACCGCCTTCCCTGGTGGCGTGTCCACTAGGAGACAGCGGTGGGCCTGGCGCCCACCAACCAACGCCGAGACCAGAGGAAAGAAAGGAGCCCTGGTCCCTCGAGCTCCAACCGGCGAGGGCCTGTACCGGCGAGATGAGACGAGCACGGACAGGGACGCAAACGCTCCAAAGGTGAGGACACCAGTGAGGGCTATAATGGTTGGGGGTCAAAGACTGCCAAAGCCGTCCGCGGTAGGAGAGGCTGGGAAAAAGGAACGGGCACAAGACACAGGTAAAACCGAGTGGGAGGGATAAGAATACTGCATATCCCGGCTGGAGAAGCCGCCAACTGTACGAAAGTCTGTAAGAGTGGGAAGGGCACGCAACTAGGCTTGGACTGGCCTATAGGGCAATAGGCCCATGGCCGAACCAAAAACACAAAATGCTGGTGTGGGCCAGTTGTTTTGGTCAAAGTGGGCCACTTTTCTGGCCAATGTGGGCCAGTGTGATGAGTTACTTTGCTATGAGGCTAGTAGTTTTGACCAGTGTTGCTGAATCCATATTCTTACTAGTCAAACAGTGTCACAAAAGGATGGAAGGAATGAATAGCCATTTGCAACTGTGGGCCACTTTTTCATTGGTGCCCGAGACAATGTTATGGCCCAGTCCGACCCTGCACGCAACGCGACCCAAGTAAAACAGAGGGGAAGTGATGCGAACACTGTGTATCAAGCCTGGGGAAGCCGCCTTCGGGACAAGGTCAGAAACCTGAAGGTAAGGTGTCTCCCTGACTAGTCCCCGGGGATCTGTCATCCAGGTGGCCAGGACACGGCCAAAGACTTGTGAATGTGAAGGGTGAAATTGTTTTGCAATAAAAGCCGTAGTGGACCCGACGGAGGGAGGCCGACATTCGGGAGGGGTCTGAGCCCGGAAGAGGGAGACCCAGGGGCGAAGGACCATCGCCCTGGTGCAATCAGAAAAGAACATTTGTTTATTATTTTGAACATACCAGGCCCTCGGAAGCAAGAAACCTAACCACCGAAGGTCCTGAGATCGCTAGGGACTTTTGTGGGTCTGAGCCCGGAAGAGGGCGATCCAGCGGTGAAAAGTCCTCACCCAACGTACAAGCGGAAAGGAACTTTTTGTTTGTTATTTCGAACACATCAGGTCCTCGGAAGCAAGAGACATTTTGTAGAAAAGAAACGTAGCCACCGAAGGTCCTGATAGCTGAGCACGGCACTGTCGTCTCGTGCTGGGAAAGCTCGAGAGAGAGAGAGAGAGAGAGAGAGAGAGAGAGAGAGAGAGAGAGAGAGAGTGTGCTGTGCTCTGGAGTCCCGCCTTGTCCCATGCTCAAAACCGGGGCGAGGGAGACCCCCCAGCTGCCACATCCTGACTTATCATTTGTGAACACTTCTTTCTTTCTTGTGAATCCTATCCCACACTCTTTTTGTATTTAGTTGTAAGGATTGGCAATAGTTTTTTTGTTCTAGTAGAGGCCCTTTTTATTTGACAAGACGGCGCTAGGACTGCCTTGTTATTATTTGATGGTCGTAGCCTGCTGCCATCTTAGATTTAGGTTTAGATTAGGCATTTTTCCAACCTGCACATACAGGTTAAACGACACCCTTGAACTGTGATCACTTGTATCTGTCTTTACAGGAGAATGCTTGGGCTTGGCAGGCCAAGCACACAGGAGGGCATGTCTCACCTAAAGGGGGAACGTCTATGTGGGACAGGAGAGGCAGAAATCAGTGCCTGTGGGACACGCAGGGGGAGAAGAGTTGACACACCCTGTCCCCTCCACCGCCCTGCGCAGCGGCTAGGCAGGTGGGCCTGCTCCGCAAGACCCTCCCTAGCGGTCTGGGCAAGTGGGACCACGCTGGGAGTGATATCCCTCTCAGGGACAAGGACTCCCAAGTTCAATGAGGACCTCCCTGAGCCGACTACATTGTCCGCCGTCATGGGACTTGAAAAAACGGTTTGTTCTCATATTTTGACGACAACTACCAGTGATCCTCCTTCCACCCCGTTGTTGGCTTCAGGTAAGGCTGGGTTTCATCAGAGTGACGCCGTCAAGGAAGAAGGACCACACCTTTTTCGATTGTGCTGGCCTACTTCCACACAGTAGGAACTGTGAATGGGGAGAGACCTGATACACAGAGAGTGACTCCTACGGAAGGAGGAGAATCCTCAATACGCAGTGGCGAGCCTCTGTGGATATGTCCTGGAGCTACGCCGTGCCGGTGGTGGCGTAGCTGAAGGCCGCAAGGCGGCGTGCTCTGACCGAGCAAGAGGCTCTGGACAGGAGCGGAACGAAGACGGGAAGAAAACCGCCTTCCCTGGTGGCGTGTCCACTAGGAGACAGCGGTGGGCCTGGCGCCCACCAACCAACGCCGAGACCAGAGGAAAGAAAGGAGCCCTGGTCCCTCGAGCTCCAACCGGCGAGGGCCTGTACCGGCGAGATGAGACGAGCACGGACAGGGACGCAAACGCTCCAAAGGTGAGGACACCAGTGAGGGCTATAATGGTTGGGGGTCAAAGACTGCCAAAGCCGTCCGCGGTAGGAGAGGCTGGGAAAAAGGAACGGGCACAAGACACAGGTAAAACCGAGTGGGAGGGATAAGAATACTGCATATCCCGGCTGGAGAAGCCGCCAACTGTACGAAAGTCTGTAAGAGTGGGAAGGGCACGCAACTAGGCTTGGACTGGCCTATAGGGCAATAGGCCCATGGCCGAACCAAAAACACAAAATGCTGGTGTGGGCCAGTTGTTTTGGTCAAAGTGGGCCACTTTTCTGGCCAATGTGGGCCAGTGTGATGAGTTACTTTGCTATGAGGCTAGTAGTTTTGACCAGTGTTGCTGAATCCATATTCTTACTAGTCAAACAGTGTCACAAAAGGATGGAAGGAATGAATAGCCATTTGCAACTGTGGGCCACTTTTTCATTGGTGCCCGAGACAATGTTATGGCCCAGTCCGACCCTGCACGCAACGCGACCCAAGTAAAACAGAGGGGAAGTGATGCGAACACTGTGTATCAAGCCTGGGGAAGCCGCCTTCGGGACAAGGTCAGAAACCTGAAGGTAAGGTGTCTCCCTGACTAGTCCCCGGGGATCTGTCATCCAGGTGGCCAGGACACGGCCAAAGACTTGTGAATGTGAAGGGTGAAATTGTTTTGCAATAAAAGCCGTAGTGGACCCGACGGAGGGAGGCCGACATTCGGGAGGGGTCTGAGCCCGGAAGAGGGAGACCCAGGGGCGAAGGACCATCGCCCTGGTGCAATCAGAAAAGAACATTTGTTTATTATTTTGAACATACCAGGCCCTCGGAAGCAAGAAACCTAACCACCGAAGGTCCTGAGATCGCTAGGGACTTTTGTGGGTCTGAGCCCGGAAGAGGGCGATCCAGCGGTGAAAAGTCCTCACCCAACGTACAAGCGGAAAGGAACTTTTTGTTTGTTATTTCGAACACATCAGGTCCTCGGAAGCAAGAGACATTTTGTAGAAAAGAAACGTAGCCACCGAAGGTCCAGATAGCTGAGTACGGCACTGTCGTCTCGTGCTGGGAAAGCTCGAGAGAGAGAGAGAGAGAGAGAGAGAGAGAGAGAGAGAGAGAGAGAGAGTGTGCTGTGCTCTGGAGTCCCGCCTTGTCCCATGCTCAAAACCGGGGCGAGGGAGACCCCCCAGCTGGCACATCCTGACTTATCATTTGTGAACACTTCTTTCTTTCTTGTGAATCCTATCCCACACTCTTTTTGTATTTAGTTGTAAGGATTGGCAATAGTTTTTTTGTTCTAGTAGAGGCCCTTTTTATTTGACAAGACGGCGCTAGGACTGCCTTGTTATTATTTGATGGTCGTAGCCTGCTGCCATCTTAGATTTAGGTTTAGATTAGGCATTTTTCCAACCTGCACATACAGGTTAAACGACACCCTTGAACTGTGATCACTTGTATCTGTCTTTACAGGAGAATGCTTGGGCTTGGCAGGCCAAGCACACAGGAGGGCATGTCTCACCTAAAGGGGGAACGTCTATGTGGGACAGGAGAGGCAGAAATCAGTGCCTGTGGGACACGCAGGGGGAGAAGAGTTGACACACCCTGTCCCCTCCACCGCCCTGCGCAGCGGCTAGGCAGGTGGGCCTGCTCCGCAAGACCCTCCCTAGCGGTCTGGGCAAGTGGGACCACGCTGGGAGTGATATCCCTCTCAGGGACAAGGACTCCCAAGTTCAATGAGGACCTCCCTGAGCCGACTACATTGTCCGCCGTCATGGGACTTGAAAAAACGGTTTGTTCTCATATTTTGACGACAACTACCAGTGATCCTCCTTCCACCCCGTTGTTGGCTTCAGGTAAGGCTGGGTTTCATCAGAGTGACGCCGTCAAGGAAGAAGGACCACACCTTTTTCGATTGTGCTGGCCTACTTCCACACAGTAGGAACTGTGAATGGGGAGAGACCTGATACACAGAGAGTGACTCCTACGGAAGGAGGAGAATCCTCAATACGCAGTGGCGAGCCTCTGTGGATATGTCCTGGAGCTACGCCGTGCCGGTGGTGGCGTAGCTGAAGGCCGCAAGGCGGCGTGCTCTGACCGAGCAAGAGGCTCTGGACAGGAGCGGAACGAAGACGGGAAGAAAACCGCCTTCCCTGGTGGCGTGTCCACTAGGAGACAGCGGTGGGCCTGGCGCCCACCAACCAACGCCGAGACCAGAGGAAAGAAAGGAGCCCTGGTCCCTCGAGCTCCAACCGGCGAGGGCCTGTACCGGCGAGATGAGACGAGCACGGACAGGGACGCAAACGCTCCAAAGGTGAGGACACCAGTGAGGGCTATAATGGTTGGGGGTCAAAGACTGCCAAAGCCGTCCGCGGTAGGAGAGGCTGGGAAAAAGGAACGGGCACAAGACACAGGTAAAACCGAGTGGGAGGGATAAGAATACTGCATATCCCGGCTGGAGAAGCCGCCAACTGTACGAAAGTCTGTAAGAGTGGGAAGGGCACGCAACTAGGCTTGGACTGGCCTATAGGGCAATAGGCCCATGGCCGAACCAAAAACACAAAATGCTGGTGTGGGCCAGTTGTTTTGGTCAAAGTGGGCCACTTTTCTGGCCAATGTGGGCCAGTGTGATGAGTTACTTTGCTATGAGGCTAGTAGTTTTGACCAGTGTTGCTGAATCCATATTCTTACTAGTCAAACAGTGTCACAAAAGGATGGAAGGAATGAATAGCCATTTGCAACTGTGGGCCACTTTTTCATTGGTGCCCGAGACAATGTTATGGCCCAGTCCGACCCTGCACGCAACGCGACCCAAGTAAAACAGAGGGGAAGTGATGCGAACACTGTGTATCAAGCCTGGGGAAGCCGCCTTCGGGACAAGGTCAGAAACCTGAAGGTAAGGTGTCTCCCTGACTAGTCCCCGGGGATCTGTCATCCAGGTGGCCAGGACACGGCCAAAGACTTGTGAATGTGAGGGGTGAAATTGTTTTGCAATAAAAGCCGTAGTGGACCCGACGGAGGGAGGCCGACATTCGGGAGGGGTCTGAGCCCGGAAGAGGGAGACCCAGGGGCGAAGGACCATCGCCCTGGTGCAATCAGAAAAGAACATTTGTTTATTATTTTGAACATACCAGGCCCTCGGAAGCAAGAAACCTAACCACCGAAGGTCCTGAGATCGCTAGGGACTTTTGTGGGTCTGAGCCCGGAAGAGGGCGATCCAGCGGTGAAAAGTCCTCACCCAACGTACAAGCGGAAAGGAACTTTTTGTTTGTTATTTCGAACACATCAGGTCCTCGGAAGCAAGAGACATTTTGTAGAAAAGAAACGTAGCCACCGAAGGTCCTGATAGCTGAGCACGGCACTGTCGTCTCGTGCTGGGAAAGCTCGAGAGAGAGAGAGAGAGAGAGAGAGAGAGAGAGAGTGTGCTGTGCTCTGGAGTCCCGCCTTGTCCCATGCTCAAAACCGGGGCGAGGGAGACCCCCCAGCTGCCACATCCTGACTTATCATTTGTGAACACTTCTTTCTTTCTTGTGAATCCTATCCCACACTCTTTTTGTATTTAGTTGTAAGGATTGGCAATAGTTTTTTTGTTCTAGTAGAGGCCCTTTTTATTTGACAAGACGGCGCTAGGACTGCCTTGTTATTATTTGATGGTCGTAGCCTGCTGCCATCTTAGATTTAGGTTTAGATTAGGCATTTTTCCAACCTGCACATACAGGTTAAACGACACCCTTGAACTGTGATCACTTGTATCTGTCTTTACAGGAGAATGCTTGGGCTTGGCAGGCCAAGCACACAGGAGGGCATGTCTCACCTAAAGGGGGAACGTCTATGTGGGACAGGAGAGGCAGAAATCAGTGCCTGTGGGACACGCAGGGGGAGAAGAGTTGACACACCCTGTCCCCTCCACCGCCCTGCGCAGCGGCTAGGCAGGTGGGCCTGCTCCGCAAGACCCTCCCTAGCGGTCTGGGCAAGTGGGACCACGCTGGGAGTGATATCCCTCTCAGGGACAAGGACTCCCAAGTTCAATGAGGACCTCCCTGAGCCGACTACATTGTCCGCCGTCATGGGACTTGAAAAAACGGTTTGTTCTCATATTTTGACGACAACTACCAGTGATCCTCCTTCCACCCCGTTGTTGGCTTCAGGTAAGGCTGGGTTTCATCAGAGTGACGCCGTCAAGGAAGAAGGACCACACCTTTTTCGATTGTGCTGGCCTACTTCCACACAGTAGGAACTGTGAATGGGGAGAGACCTGATACACAGAGAGTGACTCCTACGGAAGGAGGAGAATCCTCAATACGCAGTGGCGAGCCTCTGTGGATATGTCCTGGAGCTACGCCGTGCCGGTGGTGGCGTAGCTGAAGGCCGCAAGGCGGCGTGCTCTGACCGAGCAAGAGGCTCTGGACAGGAGCGGAACGAAGACGGGAAGAAAACCGCCTTCCCTGGTGGCGTGTCCACTAGGAGACAGCGGTGGGCCTGGCGCCCACCAACCAACGCCGAGACCAGAGGAAAGAAAGGAGCCCTGGTCCCTCGAGCTCCAACCGGCGAGGGCCTGTACCGGCGAGATGAGACGAGCACGGACAGGGACGCAAACGCTCCAAAGGTGAGGACACCAGTGAGGGCTATAATGGTTGGGGGTCAAAGACTGCCAAAGCCGTCCGCGGTAGGAGAGGCTGGGAAAAAGGAACGGGCACAAGACACAGGTAAAACCGAGTGGGAGGGATAAGAATACTGCATATCCCGGCTGGAGAAGCCGCCAACTGTACGAAAGTCTGTAAGAGTGGGAAGGGCACGCAACTAGGCTTGGACTGGCCTATAGGGCAATAGGCCCATGGCCGAACCAAAAACACAAAATGCTGGTGTGGGCCAGTTGTTATGGTCAAAGTGGGCCACTTTTCTGGCCAATGTGGGCCAGTGTGATGAGTTACTTTGCTATGAGGCTAGTAGTTTTGACCAGTGTTGCTGAATCCATATTCTTACTAGTCAAACAGTGTCACAAAAGGATGGAAGGAATGAATAGCCATTTGCAACTGTGGGCCACTTTTTCATTGGTGCCCGAGACAATGTTATGGCCCAGTCCGACCCTGCACGCAACGCGACCCAAGTAAAACAGAGGGGAAGTGATGCGAACACTGTGTATCAAGCCTGGGGAAGCCGCCTTCGGGACAAGGTCAGAAACCTGAAGGTAAGGTGTCTCCCTGACTAGTCCCCGGGGATCTGTCATCCAGGTGGCCAGGACACGGCCAAAGACTTGTGAATGTGAAGGGTGAAATTGTTTTGCAATAAAAGCCGTAGTGGACCCGACGGAGGGAGGCCGACATTCGGGAGGGGTCTGAGCCCGGAAGAGGGAGACCCAGGGGCGAAGGACCATCGCCCTGGTGCAATCAGAAAAGAACATTTGTTTATTATTTTGAACATACCAGGCCCTCGGAAGCAAGAAACCTAACCACCGAAGGTCCTGAGATCGCTAGGGACTTTTGTGGGTCTGAGCCCGGAAGAGGGCGATCCAGCGGTGAAAAGTCCTCACCCAACGTACAAGCGGAAAGGAACTTTTTGTTTGTTATTTCGAACACATCAGGTCCTCGGAAGCAAGAGACATTTTGTAGAAAAGAAACGTAGCCACCGAAGGTCCTGATAGCTGAGCACGGCACTGTCGTCTCGTGCTGGGAAAGCTCGAGAGAGAGAGAGAGAGAGAGAGAGAGAGAGAGAGAGAGAGAGAGAGAGAGAGAGAGAGTGCTGTGCTCTGGAGTCCCGCCTTGTCCCATGCTCAAAACCGGGGCGAGGGAGACCCCCCAGCTGCCACATCCTGACTTATCATTTGTGAACACTTCTTTCTTTCTTGTGAATCCTATCCCACACTCTTTTTGTATTTAGTTGTAAGGATTGGCAATAGTTTTTTTGTTCTAGTAGAGGCCCTTTTTATTTGACAAGACGGCGCTAGGACTGCCTTGTTATTATTTGATGGTCGTAGCCTGCTGCCATCTTAGATTTAGGTTTAGATTAGGCATTTTTCCAACCTGCACATACAGGTTAAACGACACCCTTGAACTGTGATCACTTGTATCTGTCTTTACAGGAGAATGCTTGGGCTTGGCAGGCCAAGCACACAGGAGGGCATGTCTCACCTAAAGGGGGAACGTCTATGTGGGACAGGAGAGGCAGAAATCAGTGCCTGTGGGACACGCAGGGGGAGAAGAGTTGACACACCCTGTCCCCTCCACCGCCCTGCGCAGCGGCTAGGCAGGTGGGCCTGCTCCGCAAGACCCTCCCTAGCGGTCTGGGCAAGTGGGACCACGCTGGGAGTGATATCCCTCTCAGGGACAAGGACTCCCAAGTTCAATGAGGACCTCCCTGAGCCGACTACATTGTCCGCCGTCATGGGACTTGAAAAAACGGTTTGTTCTCATATTTTGACGACAACTACCAGTGATCCTCCTTCCACCCCGTTGTTGGCTTCAGGTAAGGCTGGGTTTCATCAGAGTGACGCCGTCAAGGAAGAAGGACCACACCTTTTTCGATTGTGCTGGCCTACTTCCACACAGTAGGAACTGTGAATGGGGAGAGACCTGATACACAGAGAGTGACTCCTACGGAAGGAGGAGAATCCTCAATACGCAGTGGCGAGCCTCTGTGGATATGTCCTGGAGCTACGCCGTGCCGGTGGTGGCGTAGCTGAAGGCCGCAAGGCGGCGTGCTCTGACCGAGCAAGAGGCTCTGGACAGGAGCGGAACGAAGACGGGAAGAAAACCGCCTTCCCTGGTGGCGTGTCCACTAGGAGACAGCGGTGGGCCTGGCGCCCACCAACCAACGCCGAGACCAGAGGAAAGAAAGGAGCCCTGGTCCCTCGAGCTCCAACCGGCGAGGGCCTGTACCGGCGAGATGAGACGAGCACGGACAGGGACGCAAACGCTCCAAAGGTGAGGACACCAGTGAGGGCTATAATGGTTGGGGGTCAAAGACTGCCAAAGCCGTCCGCGGTAGGAGAGGCTGGGAAAAAGGAACGGGCACAAGACACAGGTAAAACCGAGTGGGAGGGATAAGAATACTGCATATCCCGGCTGGAGAAGCCGCCAACTGTACGAAAGTCTGTAAGAGTGGGAAGGGCACGCAACTAGGCTTGGACTGGCCTATAGGGCAATAGGCCCATGGCCGAACCAAAAACACAAAATGCTGGTGTGGGCCAGTTGTTTTGGTCAAAGTGGGCCACTTTTCTGGCCAATGTGGGCCAGTGTGATGAGTTACTTTGCTATGAGGCTAGTAGTTTTGACCAGTGTTGCTGAATCCATATTCTTACTAGTCAAACAGTGTCACAAAAGGATGGAAGGAATGAATAGCCATTTGCAACTGTGGGCCACTTTTTCATTGGTGCCCGAGACAATGTTATGGCCCAGTCCGACCCTGCACGCAACGCGACCCAAGTAAAACAGAGGGGAAGTGATGCGAACACTGTGTATCAAGCCTGGGGAAGCCGCCTTCGGGACAAGGTCAGAAACCTGAAGGTAAGGTGTCTCCCTGACTAGTCCCCGGGGATCTGTCATCCAGGTGGCCAGGACACGGCCAAAGACTTGTGAATGTGAAGGGTGAAATTGTTTTGCAATAAAAGCCGTAGTGGACCCGACGGAGGGAGGCCGACATTCGGGAGGGGTCTGAGCCCGGAAGAGGGAGACCCAGGGGCGAAGGACCATCGCCCTGGTGCAATCAGAAAAGAACATTTGTTTATTATTTTGAACATACCAGGCCCTCGGAAGCAAGAAACCTAACCACCGAAGGTCCTGAGATCGCTAGGGACTTTTGTGGGTCTGAGCCCGGAAGAGGGCGATCCAGCGGTGAAAAGTCCTCACCCAACGTACAAGCGGAAAGGAACTTTTTGTTTGTTATTTCGAACACATCAGGTCCTCGGAAGCAAGAGACATTTTGTAGAAAAGAAACGTAGCCACCGAAGGTCCTGATAGCTGAGCACGGCACTGTCGTCTCGTGCTGGGAAAGCTCGAGAGAGAGAGAGAGAGAGAGAGAGAGAGAGAGAGAGAGAGAGAGAGAGAGTGTGCTGTGCTCTGGAGTCCCGCCTTGTCCCATGCTCAAAACCGGGGCGAGGGAGACCCCCCAGCTGCCACATCCTGACTTATCATTTGTGAACACTTCTTTCTTTCTTGTGAATCCTATCCCACACTCTTTTTGTATTTAGTTGTAAGGATTGGCAATAGTTTTTTTGTTCTAGTAGAGGCCCTTTTTATTTGACAAGACGGCGCTAGGACTGCCTTGTTATTATTTGATGGTCGTAGCCTGCTGCCATCTTAGATTTAGGTTTAGATTAGGCATTTTTCCAACCTGCACATACAGGTTAAACGACACCCTTGAACTGTGATCACTTGTATCTGTCTTTACAGGAGAATGCTTGGGCTTGGCAGGCCAAGCACACAGGAGGGCATGTCTCACCTAAAGGGGGAACGTCTATGTGGGACAGGAGAGGCAGAAATCAGTGCCTGTGGGACACGCAGGGGGAGAAGAGTTGACACACCCTGTCCCCTCCACCGCCCTGCGCAGCGGCTAGGCAGGTGGGCCTGCTCCGCAAGACCCTCCCTAGCGGTCTGGGCAAGTGGGACCACGCTGGGAGTGATATCCCTCTCAGGGACAAGGACTCCCAAGTTCAATGAGGACCTCCCTGAGCCGACTACATTGTCCGCCGTCATGGGACTTGAAAAAACGGTTTGTTCTCATATTTTGACGACAACTACCAGTGATCCTCCTTCCACCCCGTTGTTGGCTTCAGGTAAGGCTGGGTTTCATCAGAGTGACGCCGTCAAGGAAGAAGGACCACACCTTTTTCGATTGTGCTGGCCTACTTCCACACAGTAGGAACTGTGAATGGGGAGAGACCTGATACACAGAGAGTGACTCCTACGGAAGGAGGAGAATCCTCAATACGCAGTGGCGAGCCTCTGTGGATATGTCCTGGAGCTACGCCGTGCCGGTGGTGGCGTAGCTGAAGGCCGCAAGGCGGCGTGCTCTGACCGAGCAAGAGGCTCTGGACAGGAGCGGAACGAAGACGGGAAGAAAACCGCCTTCCCTGGTGGCGTGTCCACTAGGAGACAGCGGTGGGCCTGGCGCCCACCAACCAACGCCGAGACCAGAGGAAAGAAAGGAGCCCTGGTCCCTCGAGCTCCAACCGGCGAGGGCCTGTACCGGCGAGATGAGACGAGCACGGACAGGGACGCAAACGCTCCAAAGGTGAGGACACCAGTGAGGGCTATAATGGTTGGGGGTCAAAGACTGCCAAAGCCGTCCGCGGTAGGAGAGGCTGGGAAAAAGGAACGGGCACAAGACACAGGTAAAACCGAGTGGGAGGGATAAGAATACTGCATATCCCGGCTGGAGAAGCCGCCAACTGTACGAAAGTCTGTAAGAGTGGGAAGGGCACGCAACTAGGCTTGGACTGGCCTATAGGGCAATAGGCCCATGGCCGAACCAAAAACACAAAATGCTGGTGTGGGCCAGTTGTTTTGGTCAAAGTGGGCCACTTTTCTGGCCAATGTGGGCCAGTGTGATGAGTTACTTTGCTATGAGGCTAGTAGTTTTGACCAGTGTTGCTGAATCCATATTCTTACTAGTCAAACAGTGTCACAAAAGGATGGAAGGAATGAATAGCCATTTGCAACTGTGGGCCACTTTTTCATTGGTGCCCGAGACAATGTTATGGCCCAGTCCGACCCTGCACGCAACGCGACCCAAGTAAAACAGAGGGGAAGTGATGCGAACACTGTGTATCAAGCCTGGGGAAGCCGCCTTCGGGACAATGTCAGAAACCTGAAGGTAAGGTGTCTCCCTGACTAGTCCCCGGGGATCTGTCATCCAGGTGGCCAGGACACGGCCAAAGACTTGTGAATGTGAAGGGTGAAATTGTTTTGCAATAAAAGCCGTAGTGGACCCGACGGAGGGAGGCCGACATTCGGGAGGGGTCTGAGCCCGGAAGAGGGAGACCCAGGGGCGAAGGACCATCGCCCTGGTGCAATCAGAAAAGAACATTTGTTTATTATTTTGAACATACCAGGCCCTCGGAAGCAAGAAACCTAACCACCGAAGGTCCTGAGATCGCTAGGGACTTTTGTGGGTCTGAGCCCGGAAGAGGGCGATCCAGCGGTGAAAAGTCCTCACCCAACGTACAAGCGGAAAGGAACTTTTTGTTTGTTATTTCGAACACATCAGGTCCTCGGAAGCAAGAGACATTTTGTAGAAAAGAAACGTAGCCACCGAAGGTCCTGATAGCTGAGCACGGCACTGTCGTCTCGTGCTGGGAAAGCTCGAGAGAGAGAGAGAGAGAGTGTGCTGTGCTCTGGAGTCCCGCCTTGTCCCATGCTCAAAACCGGGGCGAGGGAGACCCCCCAGCTGCCACATCCTGACTTATCATTTGTGAACACTTCTTTCTTTCTTGTGAATCCTATCCCACACTCTTTTTGTATTTAGTTGTAAGGATTGGCAATAGTTTTTTTGTTCTAGTAGAGGCCCTTTTTATTTGACAAGACGGCGCTAGGACTGCCTTGTTATTATTTGATGGTCGTAGCCTGCTGCCATCTTAGATTTAGGTTTAGATTAGGCATTTTTCCAACCTGCACATACAGGTTAAACGACACCCTTGAACTGTGATCACTTGTATCTGTCTTTACAGGAGAATGCTTGGGCTTGGCAGGCCAAGCACACAGGAGGGCATGTCTCACCTAAAGGGGGAACGTCTATGTGGGACAGGAGAGGCAGAAATCAGTGCCTGTGGGACACGCAGGGGGAGAAGAGTTGACACACCCTGTCCCCTCCACCGCCCTGCGCAGCGGCTAGGCAGGTGGGCCTGCTCCGCAAGACCCTCCCTAGCGGTCTGGGCAAGTGGGACCACGCTGGGAGTGATATCCCTCTCAGGGACAAGGACTCCCAAGTTCAATGAGGACCTCCCTGAGCCGACTACATTGTCCGCCGTCATGGGACTTGAAAAAACGGTTTGTTCTCATATTTTGACGACAACTACCAGTGATCCTCCTTCCACCCCGTTGTTGGCTTCAGGTAAGGCTGGGTTTCATCAGAGTGACGCCGTCAAGGAAGAAGGACCACACCTTTTTCGATTGTGCTGGCCTACTTCCACACAGTAGGAACTGTGAATGGGGAGAGACCTGATACACAGAGAGTGACTCCTACGGAAGGAGGAGAATCCTCAATACGCAGTGGCGAGCCTCTGTGGATATGTCCTGGAGCTACGCCGTGCCGGTGGTGGCGTAGCTGAAGGCCGCAAGGCGGCGTGCTCTGACCGAGCAAGAGGCTCTGGACAGGAGCGGAACGAAGACGGGAAGAAAACCGCCTTCCCTGGTGGCGTGTCCACTAGGAGACAGCGGTGGGCCTGGCGCCCACCAACCAACGCCGAGACCAGAGGAAAGAAAGGAGCCCTGGTCCCTCGAGCTCCAACCGGCGAGGGCCTGTACCGGCGAGATGAGACGAGCACGGACAGGGACGCAAACGCTCCAAAGGTGAGGACACCAGTGAGGGCTATAATGGTTGGGGGTCAAAGACTGCCAAAGCCGTCCGCGGTAGGAGAGGCTGGGAAAAAGGAACGGGCACAAGACACAGGTAAAACCGAGTGGGAGGGATAAGAATACTGCATATCCCGGCTGGAGAAGCCGCCAACTGTACGAAAGTCTGTAAGAGTGGGAAGGGCACGCAACTAGGCTTGGACTGGCCTATAGGGCAATAGGCCCATGGCCGAACCAAAAACACAAAATGCTGGTGTGGGCCAGTTGTTTTGGTCAAAGTGGGCCACTTTTCTGGCCAATGTGGGCCAGTGTGATGAGTTACTTTGCTATGAGGCTAGTAGTTTTGACCAGTGTTGCTGAATCCATATTCTTACTAGTCAAACAGTGTCACAAAAGGATGGAAGGAATGAATAGCCATTTGCAACTGTGGGCCACTTTTTCATTGGTGCCCGAGACAATGTTATGGCCCAGTCCGACCCTGCACGCAACGCGACCCAAGTAAAACAGAGGGGAAGTGATGCGAACACTGTGTATCAAGCCTGGGGAAGCCGCCTTCGGGACAAGGTCAGAAACCTGAAGGTAAGGTGTCTCCCTGACTAGTCCCCGGGGATCTGTCATCCAGGTGGCCAGGACACGGCCAAAGACTTGTGAATGTGAAGGGTGAAATTGTTTTGCAATAAAAGCCGTAGTGGACCCGACGGAGGGAGGCCGACATTCGGGAGGGGTCTGAGCCCGGAAGAGGGAGACCCAGGGGCGAAGGACCATCGCCCTGGTGCAATCAGAAAAGAACATTTGTTTATTATTTTGAACATACCAGGCCCTCGGAAGCAAGAAACCTAACCACCGAAGGTCCTGAGATCGCTAGGGACTTTTGTGGGTCTGAGCCCGGAAGAGGGCGATCCAGCGGTGAAAAGTCCTCACCCAACGTACAAGCGGAAAGGAACTTTTTGTTTGTTATTTCGAACACATCAGGTCCTCGGAAGCAAGAGACATTTTGTAGAAAAGAAACGTAGCCACCGAAGGTCCTGATAGCTGAGCACGGCACTGTCGTCTCGTGCTGGGAAAGCTCGAGAGAGAGAGAGAGAGAGAGAGAGAGAGAGAGAGAGAGAGAGAGAGAGTGTGCTGTGCTCTGGAGTCCCGCCTTGTCCCATGCTCAAAACCGGGGCGAGGGAGACCCCCCAGCTGGCACATCCTGACTTATCATTTGTGAACACTTCTTTCTTTCTTGTGAATCCTATCCCACACTCTTTTTGTATTTAGTTGTAAGGATTGGCAATAGTTTTTTTGTTCTAGTAGAGGCCCTTTTTATTTGACAAGACGGCGCTAGGACTGCCTTGTTATTATTTGATGGTCGTAGCCTGCTGCCATCTTAGATTTAGGTTTAGATTAGGCATTTTTCCAACCTGCACATACAGGTTAAACGACACCCTTGAACTGTGATCACTTGTATCTGTCTTTACAGGAGAATGCTTGGGCTTGGCAGGCCAAGCACACAGGAGGGCATGTCTCACCTAAAGGGGGAACGTCTATGTGGGACAGGAGAGGCAGAAATCAGTGCCTGTGGGACACGCAGGGGGAGAAGAGTTGACACACCCTGTCCCCTCCACCGCCCTGCGCAGCGGCTAGGCAGGTGGGCCTGCTCCGCAAGACCCTCCCTAGCGGTCTGGGCAAGTGGGACCACGCTGGGAGTGATATCCCTCTCAGGGACAAGGACTCCCAAGTTCAATGAGGACCTCCCTGAGCCGACTACATTGTCCGCCGTCATGGGACTTGAAAAAACGGTTTGTTCTCATATTTTGACGACAACTACCAGTGATCCTCCTTCCACCCCGTTGTTGGCTTCAGGTAAGGCTGGGTTTCATCAGAGTGACGCCGTCAAGGAAGAAGGACCACACCTTTTTCGATTGTGCTGGCCTACTTCCACACAGTAGGAACTGTGAATGGGGAGAGACCTGATACACAGAGAGTGACTCCTACGGAAGGAGGAGAATCCTCAATACGCAGTGGCGAGCCTCTGTGGATATGTCCTGGAGCTACGCCGTGCCGGTGGTGGCGTAGCTGAAGGCCGCAAGGCGGCGTGCTCTGACCGAGCAAGAGGCTCTGGACAGGAGCGGAACGAAGACGGGAAGAAAACCGCCTTCCCTGGTGGCGTGTCCACTAGGAGACAGCGGTGGGCCTGGCGCCCACCAACCAACGCCGAGACCAGAGGAAAGAAAGGAGCCCTGGTCCCTCGAGCTCCAACCGGCGAGGGCCTGTACCGGCGAGATGAGACGAGCACGGACAGGGACGCAAACGCTCCAAAGGTGAGGACACCAGTGAGGGCTATAATGGTTGGGGGTCAAAGACTGCCAAAGCCGTCCGCGGTAGGAGAGGCTGGGAAAAAGGAACGGGCACAAGACACAGGTAAAACCGAGTGGGAGGGATAAGAATACTGCATATCCCGGCTGGAGAAGCCGCCAACTGTACGAAAGTCTGTAAGAGTGGGAAGGGCACGCAACTAGGCTTGGACTGGCCTATAGGGCAATAGGCCCATGGCCGAACCAAAAACACAAAATGCTGGTGTGGGCCAGTTGTTTTGGTCAAAGTGGGCCACTTTTCTGGCCAATGTGGGCCAGTGTGATGAGTTACTTTGCTATGAGGCTAGTAGTTTTGACCAGTGTTGCTGAATCCATATTCTTACTAGTCAAACAGTGTCACAAAAGGATGGAAGGAATGAATAGCCATTTGCAACTGTGGGCCACTTTTTCATTGGTGCCCGAGACAATGTTATGGCCCAGTCCGACCCTGCACGCAACGCGACCCAAGTAAAACAGAGGGGAAGTGATGCGAACACTGTGTATCAAGCCTGGGGAAGCCGCCTTCGGGACAAGGTCAGAAACCTGAAGGTAAGGTGTCTCCCTGACTAGTCCCCGGGGATCTGTCATCCAGGTGGCCAGGACACGGCCAAAGACTTGTGAATGTGAGGGGTGAAATTGTTTTGCAATAAAAGCCGTAGTGGACCCGACGGAGGGAGGCCGACATTCGGGAGGGGTCTGAGCCCGGAAGAGGGAGACCCAGGGGCGAAGGACCATCGCCCTGGTGCAATCAGAAAAGAACATTTGTTTATTATTTTGAACATACCAGGCCCTCGGAAGCAAGAAACCTAACCACCGAAGGTCCTGAGATCGCTAGGGACTTTTGTGGGTCTGAGCCCGGAAGAGGGCGATCCAGCGGTGAAAAGTCCTCACCCAACGTACAAGCGGAAAGGAACTTTTTGTTTGTTATTTCGAACACATCAGGTCCTCGGAAGCAAGAGACATTTTGTAGAAAAGAAACGTAGCCACCGAAGGTCCTGATAGCTGAGCACGGCACTGTCGTCTCGTGCTGGGAAAGCTCGAGAGAGAGAGAGAGAGAGAGAGAGAGAGAGAGAGTGTGCTGTGCTCTGGAGTCCCGCCTTGTCCCATGCTCAAAACCGGGGCGAGGGAGACCCCCCAGCTGCCACATCCTGACTTATCATTTGTGAACACTTCTTTCTTTCTTGTGAATCCTATCCCACACTCTTTTTGTATTTAGTTGTAAGGATTGGCAATAGTTTTTTTGTTCTAGTAGAGGCCCTTTTTATTTGACAAGACGGCGCTAGGACTGCCTTGTTATTATTTGATGGTCGTAGCCTGCTGCCATCTTAGATTTAGGTTTAGATTAGGCATTTTTCCAACCTGCACATACAGGTTAAACGACACCCTTGAACTGTGATCACTTGTATCTGTCTTTACAGGAGAATGCTTGGGCTTGGCAGGCCAAGCACACAGGAGGGCATGTCTCACCTAAAGGGGGAACGTCTATGTGGGACAGGAGAGGCAGAAATCAGTGCCTGTGGGACACGCAGGGGGAGAAGAGTTGACACACCCTGTCCCCTCCACCGCCCTGCGCAGCGGCTAGGCAGGTGGGCCTGCTCCGCAAGACCCTCCCTAGCGGTCTGGGCAAGTGGGACCACGCTGGGAGTGATATCCCTCTCAGGGACAAGGACTCCCAAGTTCAATGAGGACCTCCCTGAGCCGACTACATTGTCCGCCGTCATGGGACTTGAAAAAACGGTTTGTTCTCATATTTTGACGACAACTACCAGTGATCCTCCTTCCACCCCGTTGTTGGCTTCAGGTAAGGCTGGGTTTCATCAGAGTGACGCCGTCAAGGAAGAAGGACCACACCTTTTTCGATTGTGCTGGCCTACTTCCACACAGTAGGAACTGTGAATGGGGAGAGACCTGATACACAGAGAGTGACTCCTACGGAAGGAGGAGAATCCTCAATACGCAGTGGCGAGCCTCTGTGGATATGTCCTGGAGCTACGCCGTGCCGGTGGTGGCGTAGCTGAAGGCCGCAAGGCGGCGTGCTCTGACCGAGCAAGAGGCTCTGGACAGGAGCGGAACGAAGACGGGAAGAAAACCGCCTTCCCTGGTGGCGTGTCCACTAGGAGACAGCGGTGGGCCTGGCGCCCACCAACCAACGCCGAGACCAGAGGAAAGAAAGGAGCCCTGGTCCCTCGAGCTCCAACCGGCGAGGGCCTGTACCGGCGAGATGAGACGAGCACGGACAGGGACGCAAACGCTCCAAAGGTGAGGACACCAGTGAGGGCTATAATGGTTGGGGGTCAAAGACTGCCAAAGCCGTCCGCGGTAGGAGAGGCTGGGAAAAAGGAACGGGCACAAGACACAGGTAAAACCGAGTGGGAGGGATAAGAATACTGCATATCCCGGCTGGAGAAGCCGCCAACTGTACGAAAGTCTGTAAGAGTGGGAAGGGCACGCAACTAGGCTTGGACTGGCCTATAGGGCAATAGGCCCATGGCCGAACCAAAAACACAAAATGCTGGTGTGGGCCAGTTGTTATGGTCAAAGTGGGCCACTTTTCTGGCCAATGTGGGCCAGTGTGATGAGTTACTTTGCTATGAGGCTAGTAGTTTTGACCAGTGTTGCTGAATCCATATTCTTACTAGTCAAACAGTGTCACAAAAGGATGGAAGGAATGAATAGCCATTTGCAACTGTGGGCCACTTTTTCATTGGTGCCCGAGACAATGTTATGGCCCAGTCCGACCCTGCACGCAACGCGACCCAAGTAAAACAGAGGGGAAGTGATGCGAACACTGTGTATCAAGCCTGGGGAAGCCGCCTTCGGGACAAGGTCAGAAACCTGAAGGTAAGGTGTCTCCCTGACTAGTCCCCGGGGATCTGTCATCCAGGTGGCCAGGACACGGCCAAAGACTTGTGAATGTGAAGGGTGAAATTGTTTTGCAATAAAAGCCGTAGTGGACCCGACGGAGGGAGGCCGACATTCGGGAGGGGTCTGAGCCCGGAAGAGGGAGACCCAGGGGCGAAGGACCATCGCCCTGGTGCAATCAGAAAAGAACATTTGTTTATTATTTTGAACATACCAGGCCCTCGGAAGCAAGAAACCTAACCACCGAAGGTCCTGAGATCGCTAGGGACTTTTGTGGGTCTGAGCCCGGAAGAGGGCGATCCAGCGGTGAAAAGTCCTCACCCAACGTACAAGCGGAAAGGAACTTTTTGTTTGTTATTTCGAACACATCAGGTCCTCGGAAGCAAGAGACATTTTGTAGAAAAGAAACGTAGCCACCGAAGGTCCTGATAGCTGAGCACGGCACTGTCGTCTCGTGCTGGGAAAGCTCGAGAGAGAGAGAGAGAGAGAGAGAGAGAGAGAGAGAGAGAGAGAGAGAGAGAGAGAGAGTGCTGTGCTCTGGAGTCCCGCCTTGTCCCATGCTCAAAACCGGGGCGAGGGAGACCCCCCAGCTGCCACATCCTGACTTATCATTTGTGAACACTTCTTTCTTTCTTGTGAATCCTATCCCACACTCTTTTTGTATTTAGTTGTAAGGATTGGCAATAGTTTTTTTGTTCTAGTAGAGGCCCTTTTTATTTGACAAGACGGCGCTAGGACTGCCTTGTTATTATTTGATGGTCGTAGCCTGCTGCCATCTTAGATTTAGGTTTAGATTAGGCATTTTTCCAACCTGCACATACAGGTTAAACGACACCCTTGAACTGTGATCACTTGTATCTGTCTTTACAGGAGAATGCTTGGGCTTGGCAGGCCAAGCACACAGGAGGGCATGTCTCACCTAAAGGGGGAACGTCTATGTGGGACAGGAGAGGCAGAAATCAGTGCCTGTGGGACACGCAGGGGGAGAAGAGTTGACACACCCTGTCCCCTCCACCGCCCTGCGCAGCGGCTAGGCAGGTGGGCCTGCTCCGCAAGACCCTCCCTAGCGGTCTGGGCAAGTGGGACCACGCTGGGAGTGATATCCCTCTCAGGGACAAGGACTCCCAAGTTCAATGAGGACCTCCCTGAGCCGACTACATTGTCCGCCGTCATGGGACTTGAAAAAACGGTTTGTTCTCATATTTTGACGACAACTACCAGTGATCCTCCTTCCACCCCGTTGTTGGCTTCAGGTAAGGCTGGGTTTCATCAGAGTGACGCCGTCAAGGAAGAAGGACCACACCTTTTTCGATTGTGCTGGCCTACTTCCACACAGTAGGAACTGTGAATGGGGAGAGACCTGATACACAGAGAGTGACTCCTACGGAAGGAGGAGAATCCTCAATACGCAGTGGCGAGCCTCTGTGGATATGTCCTGGAGCTACGCCGTGCCGGTGGTGGCGTAGCTGAAGGCCGCAAGGCGGCGTGCTCTGACCGAGCAAGAGGCTCTGGACAGGAGCGGAACGAAGACGGGAAGAAAACCGCCTTCCCTGGTGGCGTGTCCACTAGGAGACAGCGGTGGGCCTGGCGCCCACCAACCAACGCCGAGACCAGAGGAAAGAAAGGAGCCCTGGTCCCTCGAGCTCCAACCGGCGAGGGCCTGTACCGGCGAGATGAGACGAGCACGGACAGGGACGCAAACGCTCCAAAGGTGAGGACACCAGTGAGGGCTATAATGGTTGGGGGTCAAAGACTGCCAAAGCCGTCCGCGGTAGGAGAGGCTGGGAAAAAGGAACGGGCACAAGACACAGGTAAAACCGAGTGGGAGGGATAAGAATACTGCATATCCCGGCTGGAGAAGCCGCCAACTGTACGAAAGTCTGTAAGAGTGGGAAGGGCACGCAACTAGGCTTGGACTGGCCTATAGGGCAATAGGCCCATGGCCGAACCAAAAACACAAAATGCTGGTGTGGGCCAGTTGTTTTGGTCAAAGTGGGCCACTTTTCTGGCCAATGTGGGCCAGTGTGATGAGTTACTTTGCTATGAGGCTAGTAGTTTTGACCAGTGTTGCTGAATCCATATTCTTACTAGTCAAACAGTGTCACAAAAGGATGGAAGGAATGAATAGCCATTTGCAACTGTGGGCCACTTTTTCATTGGTGCCCGAGACAATGTTATGGCCCAGTCCGACCCTGCACGCAACGCGACCCAAGTAAAACAGAGGGGAAGTGATGCGAACACTGTGTATCAAGCCTGGGGAAGCCGCCTTCGGGACAAGGTCAGAAACCTGAAGGTAAGGTGTCTCCCTGACTAGTCCCCGGGGATCTGTCATCCAGGTGGCCAGGACACGGCCAAAGACTTGTGAATGTGAAGGGTGAAATTGTTTTGCAATAAAAGCCGTAGTGGACCCGACGGAGGGAGGCCGACATTCGGGAGGGGTCTGAGCCCGGAAGAGGGAGACCCAGGGGCGAAGGACCATCGCCCTGGTGCAATCAGAAAAGAACATTTGTTTATTATTTTGAACATACCAGGCCCTCGGAAGCAAGAAACCTAACCACCGAAGGTCCTGAGATCGCTAGGGACTTTTGTGGGTCTGAGCCCGGAAGAGGGCGATCCAGCGGTGAAAAGTCCTCACCCAACGTACAAGCGGAAAGGAACTTTTTGTTTGTTATTTCGAACACATCAGGTCCTCGGAAGCAAGAGACATTTTGTAGAAAAGAAACGTAGCCACCGAAGGTCCTGATAGCTGAGCACGGCACTGTCGTCTCGTGCTGGGAAAGCTCGAGAGAGAGAGAGAGAGAGAGAGAGAGAGAGAGAGAGAGAGAGAGAGTGTGCTGTGCTCTGGAGTCCCGCCTTGTCCCATGCTCAAAACCGGGGCGAGGGAGACCCCCCAGCTGCCACATCCTGACTTATCATTTGTGAACACTTCTTTCTTTCTTGTGAATCCTATCCCACACTCTTTTTGTATTTAGTTGTAAGGATTGGCAATAGTTTTTTTGTTCTAGTAGAGGCCCTTTTTATTTGACAAGACGGCGCTAGGACTGCCTTGTTATTATTTGATGGTCGTAGCCTGCTGCCATCTTAGATTTAGGTTTAGATTAGGCATTTTTCCAACCTGCACATACAGGTTAAACGACACCCTTGAACTGTGATCACTTGTATCTGTCTTTACAGGAGAATGCTTGGGCTTGGCAGGCCAAGCACACAGGAGGGTGTTAGGGAGAATTCTCTGTTTAGGCTGAATTTCCCTACCTAGTGAGTCCCCCAGCAGCTTTGCTGGATTTCTGGGGTTTAATTTTTTCTCCTGCCAAGAGTGAGACTCTTTTACCCTCACTCTTGGACATGTTGAAGTGTGTTTTCTTGGTTAAACCTTGTGTTGAATGGGCTATGGGGTCTTTTACTCCATAGGGCCTCATGTATTTTTGTGATGTGGGTCACACAGCACCCTCTGTGCCGTGACCCAGGGGTGTCCTAGGGACTCCCCAACATAGACTCCATACCCTGGGACTGACTACTGTCTCCCAGGGCATGTAAAGTCACCAAAGACTTTGCTAGTCTTGAATCCTGAACAGAACCAGTACAAACCATCATATTGTGGACGTACTGGCTGGGGCAATTCGATTGCCCCAGGGTCTGTTAGTCGAGGGGGCACGTCTCCGTCCCCCCTGATCGAGTTTTGGCTGGTGGCAGTGGAAACTACTTTTTATATTCGACCGCGAATATTTCCCTATGGGATTTCCCATTGTTTTAGGCTAACACATTTAATTATTTATTTACGGTAGCCTTAAACATACCGCCGGTTTATATATTTATTTTTATAACTCCGGTTGGGACTTTTTGCCAAAACTTGATTCTAAAATGGCGTTGGTGTTCGCCTCTGTAACTCTGACCCAAAGTGGAGCCCTTTGTTCCACTTTTGGCGGGCTTCTCCACAGAAGCCCTCCAAAGTGGTGCCACTCTGTCTGGGGTACTTAGGAGGGGTGGAGGGGGATTTAGGCACCCTGGACTGAGTTACCTTGGTAACTCAAGTCGCACTCCGTCCTGATTGGCCCAAGTGGTGAGCCGCCCGGCTCACCACTTAGCATGTTTGAGTGACAGCTAGGCTGGGTGAATGGGGGTTTGCTGCATAAAAGCAGGGCTTTGGGGACTGGGACTTCAGAAGTCGCCACAGGACCAAGAATCCGACGAGGGAAGAGCTGAGCCGACCTGCTTCGACGACACCACCCGGTGGAGCCCTGCTGAACCGTCTCACCACTTTTTCCCGACGACCGAGGAGAACTCTTAACGGAGTGGCTCCTTCCCTTGACTGGTGGGGACAACCAGTTTTCGCCTTCTTTCCGTCCTTTTGAGGTATCTCGTGGCCGCCTCGCCTGTGCCAAGCACCCCGGCATCCGGAATACCACACTTTACCCCCATACCGCGAAAGTCGGTACCAACCCCTTTAACCGGAGGACTCCGCGGCTGGTTTCTTCCCGGGCAGTGCTACGACCTTTCTCTTCTGCTCTTCAGCGAGATATTCTTCTCCCCTGACCGACGTCGAGCCTTGCTGTCACTGCCTGGAACAACTGCCCCCGCTGGAGGATCCTTTCCGCTTAAGGTACTGTGTTCCGCCTGGCTTCCCTTGCTACCGACTGTACGGGGTAGATTTAGTCCCCGGCTTTCGAACCTGGGAGTGCCTGGGACACTTTGGCTAAACTTTCTGAGCCACTCTAAACTCTTTTTGACTCTTTGCAAGACTTTGAATCTCTAACTAACAGTGTGATCTTGGGCACATTTTCGCTCCGGCTACTCTAAGAGTGGGCCCTGCCTAGTGACTTTTGCTCACCTGTGACTTTATTCTTCGTTAAGCCTATTGCAAGTGTTCTGGACCTTAGAGTGGTGTGTCTAACCTATTTCTGCTTTTTCTCTCCCTTTCTTGGAAACTACTAGAGTGTCATCTAACGTTAAGCACTCACCTCTGTTTTAATTAAGTGGTGTTAACCTAGAGTTGTCTAGATAGGAGAAAGGATTGAATTTACTTTCAGTATAACTGTGTTGAAGTGCTTTTACTATATTTTTGCTAGAGTGTTTTTAACTTATGTGTATTTTAAATAAATAACTATATACTTTTGAAACCAAGCTCTGGTCAGTGTTTGCTTGTGCTATTGTGTTTTGGTACATATTGTGTATACTTTACATACTGCCTAACTCTTCTTGAGAGAAGTCTGACTGCTCAGCCACAGCTACCAGGTAAATCTGGGTGGTACAGACTGCTACCAAAGGGGTTTACTGCTCTACCTGTAGTCTTAAATCTTTTGCAGTGTTCCCCAAGGGAACTGCACAGGTTTCTGCCTAACACTGGTGTACAGCGGTGGGATTTGTATTGAGTATACATTTTATTGTGCTTTAGATACCTTAGTGCAACTAACCACAAAGCTTAGCACTGAAAAAGTAAAACCTCTAACATGTCAGTTATAGAAAGCTATAGTCAAGAGTCCCTTGCAGCCAAAACTGCTGATTGTTTAAGAGTGCTCTGTAAACATAAGGATCTCCTGACTAAGGGCAAGAAAATGGAGCTGATTGAAAGATTGTTAGCTAACCAAAGTCTGGGTGATGGTTCAGAGGAGCCTACCACTCCAGCAACTGTAGATGACAGTATTGAAGTTAACATGGAGCAAAATGTTGATGTTTCTGAGGAAGAGTCAGAAGAGGAGGGTGAGGCTGTTGTAACTGTCCCCCCTAGGCCTCTGCCTGCTCTACCTGCTGTGCCTACTGGACCTTTACCAGGTCCCACCTTTAGTCCTCAGTACTTTGAACTGGAGAAAATGAAGCTAGAATTGGAGTATAAGAAACTTAATGCTCAAACTGACAAAGAATTAAGGCTAAGGGAAATGGAGCTCAAGTATGACTTAGAAATGAAGAAATTATCTGTTGAGAATGTTTCTCTCTCTGGCTCCTCTAGAAGTTCCAGTCCTAAAAGACCCCGGATGCCTAAAGAATTGGTTGGTATGTATGAGCCTAAGTTGGATGTGTTGGATTGGTTGTCTCTGTTTGAATATAATCATGGGCTCCAGAACATCACAGGAAATGACTTACTCACCTGGTTGTTCTCTAGGCTTCCCCCTGTTGCAACTGATGTGGTAATGGAGATGGGGGAGGAGGATAGGAAGGACTATGAATGTGTGAAACTAGCTTTGATAGCTAGGTTTGGGAAGACCCCTTCCCAGTATCTTAAGAGGTTTAGGAGCCTCAAAAAGCATGATGGTACCCCTTGGGCTACCTGGGTGAGTGAATGTTTGAAAAACTTAGAGGGATGGATTAAGGGTTACAAGGTGAACACTTATGAGGGGATGAGAAATCTCTTTATGTTGGAGTCAATTTATGATGCCTGCTCTCCTGAGCTCAGACAGCACTTGGCTGATTCACAGGAATTGGATCCTAGGAAGCTAGCTAAGGCTGCTGACTTGTGGGTTGCCAACAGGGCCACTCACAAGGATTCTGGGGTAACTCAGAAGAAGGATGGGGAGAAACAGCCTAAAAAGGACCCCAAAGAGAATTCTAATACCTCCCATACCCAAGAGGGCCACAAACAACCAAATAACCAGGGTAAGCCCCAGGGTAAACCGAATCAGGCTAGTGTACCTTCTGGCCACAAGCCAGAAGGAGGTCAGAGCAAGCCACCCTTCCAGAGAGCATTTGGACAATGCTATGTCTGTCAGGGTACTGACCATATCAAAGGAGATCCCAAGTGCAAGGGTAAACCTGCAGGGATCAGCACAGTCTCCTTAGCCTTCACTCCTGAGGATGAAGTACAGATGGCTAGTGCCCACTTTGAACTCTTTGCTGAAGAACCCTTGGGTCTTCAAGCAACTGTAAACTTAGAGCCTATGGGTCTGGTTAGTCCCCAGAATAGGGTTGTGTATAACTCCCTACCTGTTAACTCTAAGGTGTATTATGTGGACAGTGTTCTTGTCAATGGCCAGGATACTCCTGCCAGGAGAGACACTGGGGCCAGCAGAACAGTAGTGGATGAAAGCTTCTTTCAACCTGAGGATGTGGCCAAAGCACCCAAAGGTCCCACTAAGATGTCTGGAGGCCCTGTCCAAATGGTTCCTATTCTACCAGCCCTCATTCAGTGTAACAACATGACAGTGAGGATCCCTGTCAGTGTTCAGACTGAGGTACCTGGGAAGGTCCTGTTAGGGAATGACCTAAGAACTCTAGGAGTAGTGTCACATACCCCCAGGCCTCCCAGTATGGAGAAGCAGAACTTAACCAAATTGGCTAGAAAGGCTACCTTGAAGGACCCTTCCAAGCCTGTGGGACCCTCTACTGAGAACCCCACTACAAGCCCTGGTGTTAGTAAGTTGACCTCTAACCCAGGCACATTTCAGGATAGTATGCTAGGAACATGGGTGCCCCAACCAAGCTCCATCATTGTTCCCCTAGTCTCAGAGTCTCTGACTCCCCCTGCTTCTGAGGAAGAGGTGGATAGACCAACTAGGCCCCTATCTGGACCTGAGAGAACTGGTAATTCTCAGTGCTGGTGGAAAACCAGAAAAGAAAAGTCTAAGGCCAAAAACCTTCAGACTGTTGGACCTTCTACTGAAGACCCCAACTCAAATCCTAATGTTAGGGGGGAAACTCCTAAAATAGGTAAGGGTAGATCTAAGAGGAAGGGGAAGCAGGTGCAGTGCCTAACCCCAACCCCTCCAACCAAGAGGCCTAAGACCCAACCTGCTCCCACAAGAGAGGTGGTGAGGAACCTTGGAGGCCCCTCTAGATCTCAGGGAATCCTTTATAAGGACCCCTTGAAAAAGCCTAACATAGGTTCAGAAGTTGTACCAACTTCTGAGGGACTGGTCAACCAGATCCCCTATAACAAAAAGACTGATGTTCCTCAAAGGGTTTGTAGGTCCTTTAGCTTGCAAAAGAAAACCTTTGAGTTCTCCCTTAAGCATAGGTCAAGGTGTCACCATCAAAATGCTGATGGACTCTCTAGGATGTATATCATCGACTAGAGGTATGAGGTTCATCCAGGAGTGGATTAAATCCTCCTGTCCCTTAGTCTGGGGGGGGCGAGTGTTAGGGAGAATTCTCTGTTTAGGCTGAATTTCCCTACCTAGTGAGTCCCCCAGCAGCTTTGCTGGATTTCTGGGGTTTAATTTTTTCTCCTGCCAAGAGTGAGACTCTTTTACCCTCACTCTTGGACATGTTGAAGTGTGTTTTCTTGGTTAAACCTTGTGTTGAATGGGCTATGGGGTCTTTTACTCCATAGGGCCTCATGTATTTTTGTGATGTGGGTCACACAGCACCCTCTGTGCCGTGACCCAGGGGTGTCCTAGGGACTCCCCAACATAGACTCCATACCCTGGGACTGACTACTGTCTCCCAGGGCATGTAAAGTCACCAAAGACTTTGCTAGTCTTGAATCCTGAACAGAACCAGTACAAACCATCATATTGTGGACGTACTGGCTGGGGCAATTCGATTGCCCCAGGGTCTGTTAGTCGAGGGGGCACGTCTCCGTCCCCCCTGATCGAGTTTTGGCTGGTGGCAGTGGAAACTACTTTTTATATTCGACCGCGAATATTTCCCTATGGGATTTCCCATTGTTTTAGGCTAACACATTTAATTATTTATTTACGGTAGCCTTAAACATACCGCCGGTTTATATATTTATTTTTATAACTCCGGTTGGGACTTTTTGCCAAAACTTGATTCTAAAATGGCGTTGGTGTTCGCCTCTGTAACTCTGACCCAAAGTGGAGCCCTTTGTTCCACTTTTGGCGGGCTTCTCCACAGAAGCCCTCCAAAGTGGTGCCACTCTGTCTGGGGTACTTAGGAGGGGTGGAGGGGGATTTAGGCACCCTGGACTGAGTTACCTTGGTAACTCAAGTCGCACTCCGTCCTGATTGGCCCAAGTGGTGAGCCGCCCGGCTCACCACTTAGCATGTTTGAGTGACAGCTAGGCTGGGTGAATGGGGGTTTGCTGCATAAAAGCAGGGCTTTGGGGACTGGGACTTCAGAAGTCGCCACAGGACCAAGAATCCGACGAGGGAAGAGCTGAGCCGACCTGCTTCGACGACACCACCCGGTGGAGCCCTGCTGAACCGTCTCACCACTTTTTCCCGACGACCGAGGAGAACTCTTAACGGAGTGGCTCCTTCCCTTGACTGGTGGGGACAACCAGTTTTCGCCTTCTTTCCGTCCTTTTGAGGTATCTCGTGGCCGCCTCGCCTGTGCCAAGCACCCCGGCATCCGGAATACCACACTTTACCCCCATACCGCGAAAGTCGGTACCAACCCCTTTAACCGGAGGACTCCGCGGCTGGTTTCTTCCCGGGCAGTGCTACGACCTTTCTCTTCTGCTCTTCAGCGAGATATTCTTCTCCCCTGACCGACGTCGAGCCTTGCTGTCACTGCCTGGAACAACTGCCCCCGCTGGAGGATCCTTTCCGCTTAAGGTACTGTGTTCCGCCTGGCTTCCCTTGCTACCGACTGTACGGGGTAGATTTAGTCCCCGGCTTTCGAACCTGGGAGTGCCTGGGACACTTTGGCTAAACTTTCTGAGCCACTCTAAACTCTTTTTGACTCTTTGCAAGACTTTGAATCTCTAACTAACAGTGTGATCTTGGGCACATTTTCGCTCCGGCTACTCTAAGAGTGGGCCCTGCCTAGTGACTTTTGCTCACCTGTGACTTTATTCTTCGTTAAGCCTATTGCAAGTGTTCTGGACCTTAGAGTGGTGTGTCTAACCTATTTCTGCTTTTTCTCTCCCTTTCTTGGAAACTACTAGAGTGTCATCTAACGTTAAGCACTCACCTCTGTTTTAATTAAGTGGTGTTAACCTAGAGTTGTCTAGATAGGAGAAAGGATTGAATTTACTTTCAGTATAACTGTGTTGAAGTGCTTTTACTATATTTTTGCTAGAGTGTTTTTAACTTATGTGTATTTTAAATAAATAACTATATACTTTTGAAACCAAGCTCTGGTCAGTGTTTGCTTGTGCTATTGTGTTTTGGTACATATTGTGTATACTTTACATACTGCCTAACTCTTCTTGAGAGAAGTCTGACTGCTCAGCCACAGCTACCAGGTAAATCTGGGTGGTACAGACTGCTACCAAAGGGGTTTACTGCTCTACCTGTAGTCTTAAATCTTTTGCAGTGTTCCCCAAGGGAACTGCACAGGTTTCTGCCTAACAGAGGGCATGTCTCACCTAAAGGGGGAACGTCTATGTGGGACAGGAGAGGCAGAAATCAGTGCCTGTGGGACACGCAGGGGGAGAAGAGTTGACACACCCTGTCCCCTCCACCGCCCTGCGCAGCGGCTAGGCAGGTGGGCCTGCTCCGCAAGACCCTCCCTAGCGGTCTGGGCAAGTGGGACCACGCTGGGAGTGATATCCCTCTCAGGGACAAGGACTCCCAAGTTCAATGAGGACCTCCCTGAGCCGACTACATTGTCCGCCGTCATGGGACTTGAAAAAACGGTTTGTTCTCATATTTTGACGACAACTACCAGTGATCCTCCTTCCACCCCGTTGTTGGCTTCAGGTAAGGCTGGGTTTCATCAGAGTGACGCCGTCAAGGAAGAAGGACCACACCTTTTTCGATTGTGCTGGCCTACTTCCACACAGTAGGAACTGTGAATGGGGAGAGACCTGATACACAGAGAGTGACTCCTACGGAAGGAGGAGAATCCTCAATACGCAGTGGCGAGCCTCTGTGGATATGTCCTGGAGCTACGCCGTGCCGGTGGTGGCGTAGCTGAAGGCCGCAAGGCGGCGTGCTCTGACCGAGCAAGAGGCTCTGGACAGGAGCGGAACGAAGACGGGAAGAAAACCGCCTTCCCTGGTGGCGTGTCCACTAGGAGACAGCGGTGGGCCTGGCGCCCACCAACCAACGCCGAGACCAGAGGAAAGAAAGGAGCCCTGGTCCCTCGAGCTCCAACCGGCGAGGGCCTGTACCGGCGAGATGAGACGAGCACGGACAGGGACGCAAACGCTCCAAAGGTGAGGACACCAGTGAGGGCTATAATGGTTGGGGGTCAAAGACTGCCAAAGCCGTCCGCGGTAGGAGAGGCTGGGAAAAAGGAACGGGCACAAGACACAGGTAAAACCGAGTGGGAGGGATAAGAATACTGCATATCCCGGCTGGAGAAGCCGCCAACTGTACGAAAGTCTGTAAGAGTGGGAAGGGCACGCAACTAGGCTTGGACTGGCCTATAGGGCAATAGGCCCATGGCCGAACCAAAAACACAAAATGCTGGTGTGGGCCAGTTGTTTTGGTCAAAGTGGGCCACTTTTCTGGCCAATGTGGGCCAGTGTGATGAGTTACTTTGCTATGAGGCTAGTAGTTTTGACCAGTGTTGCTGAATCCATATTCTTACTAGTCAAACAGTGTCACAAAAGGATGGAAGGAATGAATAGCCATTTGCAACTGTGGGCCACTTTTTCATTGGTGCCCGAGACAATGTTATGGCCCAGTCCGACCCTGCACGCAACGCGACCCAAGTAAAACAGAGGGGAAGTGATGCGAACACTGTGTATCAAGCCTGGGGAAGCCGCCTTCGGGACAATGTCAGAAACCTGAAGGTAAGGTGTCTCCCTGACTAGTCCCCGGGGATCTGTCATCCAGGTGGCCAGGACACGGCCAAAGACTTGTGAATGTGAAGGGTGAAATTGTTTTGCAATAAAAGCCGTAGTGGACCCGACGGAGGGAGGCCGACATTCGGGAGGGGTCTGAGCCCGGAAGAGGGAGACCCAGGGGCGAAGGACCATCGCCCTGGTGCAATCAGAAAAGAACATTTGTTTATTATTTTGAACATACCAGGCCCTCGGAAGCAAGAAACCTAACCACCGAAGGTCCTGAGATCGCTAGGGACTTTTGTGGGTCTGAGCCCGGAAGAGGGCGATCCAGCGGTGAAAAGTCCTCACCCAACGTACAAGCGGAAAGGAACTTTTTGTTTGTTATTTCGAACACATCAGGTCCTCGGAAGCAAGAGACATTTTGTAGAAAAGAAACGTAGCCACCGAAGGTCCTGATAGCTGAGCACGGCACTGTCGTCTCGTGCTGGGAAAGCTCGAGAGAGAGAGAGAGAGAGTGTGCTGTGCTCTGGAGTCCCGCCTTGTCCCATGCTCAAAACCGGGGCGAGGGAGACCCCCCAGCTGCCACATCCTGACTTATCATTTGTGAACACTTCTTTCTTTCTTGTGAATCCTATCCCACACTCTTTTTGTATTTAGTTGTAAGGATTGGCAATAGTTTTTTTGTTCTAGTAGAGGCCCTTTTTATTTGACAAGACGGCGCTAGGACTGCCTTGTTATTATTTGATGGTCGTAGCCTGCTGCCATCTTAGATTTAGGTTTAGATTAGGCATTTTTCCAACCTGCACATACAGGTTAAACGACACCCTTGAACTGTGATCACTTGTATCTGTCTTTACAGGAGAATGCTTGGGCTTGGCAGGCCAAGCACACAGGAGGGCATGTCTCACCTAAAGGGGGAACGTCTATGTGGGACAGGAGAGGCAGAAATCAGTGCCTGTGGGACACGCAGGGGGAGAAGAGTTGACACACCCTGTCCCCTCCACCGCCCTGCGCAGCGGCTAGGCAGGTGGGCCTGCTCCGCAAGACCCTCCCTAGCGGTCTGGGCAAGTGGGACCACGCTGGGAGTGATATCCCTCTCAGGGACAAGGACTCCCAAGTTCAATGAGGACCTCCCTGAGCCGACTACATTGTCCGCCGTCATGGGACTTGAAAAAACGGTTTGTTCTCATATTTTGACGACAACTACCAGTGATCCTCCTTCCACCCCGTTGTTGGCTTCAGGTAAGGCTGGGTTTCATCAGAGTGACGCCGTCAAGGAAGAAGGACCACACCTTTTTCGATTGTGCTGGCCTACTTCCACACAGTAGGAACTGTGAATGGGGAGAGACCTGATACACAGAGAGTGACTCCTACGGAAGGAGGAGAATCCTCAATACGCAGTGGCGAGCCTCTGTGGATATGTCCTGGAGCTACGCCGTGCCGGTGGTGGCGTAGCTGAAGGCCGCAAGGCGGCGTGCTCTGACCGAGCAAGAGGCTCTGGACAGGAGCGGAACGAAGACGGGAAGAAAACCGCCTTCCCTGGTGGCGTGTCCACTAGGAGACAGCGGTGGGCCTGGCGCCCACCAACCAACGCCGAGACCAGAGGAAAGAAAGGAGCCCTGGTCCCTCGAGCTCCAACCGGCGAGGGCCTGTACCGGCGAGATGAGACGAGCACGGACAGGGACGCAAACGCTCCAAAGGTGAGGACACCAGTGAGGGCTATAATGGTTGGGGGTCAAAGACTGCCAAAGCCGTCCGCGGTAGGAGAGGCTGGGAAAAAGGAACGGGCACAAGACACAGGTAAAACCGAGTGGGAGGGATAAGAATACTGCATATCCCGGCTGGAGAAGCCGCCAACTGTACGAAAGTCTGTAAGAGTGGGAAGGGCACGCAACTAGGCTTGGACTGGCCTATAGGGCAATAGGCCCATGGCCGAACCAAAAACACAAAATGCTGGTGTGGGCCAGTTGTTTTGGTCAAAGTGGGCCACTTTTCTGGCCAATGTGGGCCAGTGTGATGAGTTACTTTGCTATGAGGCTAGTAGTTTTGACCAGTGTTGCTGAATCCATATTCTTACTAGTCAAACAGTGTCACAAAAGGATGGAAGGAATGAATAGCCATTTGCAACTGTGGGCCACTTTTTCATTGGTGCCCGAGACAATGTTATGGCCCAGTCCGACCCTGCACGCAACGCGACCCAAGTAAAACAGAGGGGAAGTGATGCGAACACTGTGTATCAAGCCTGGGGAAGCCGCCTTCGGGACAATGTCAGAAACCTGAAGGTAAGGTGTCTCCCTGACTAGTCCCCGGGGATCTGTCATCCAGGTGGCCAGGACACGGCCAAAGACTTGTGAATGTGAAGGGTGAAATTGTTTTGCAATAAAAGCCGTAGTGGACCCGACGGAGGGAGGCCGACATTCGGGAGGGGTCTGAGCCCGGAAGAGGGAGACCCAGGGGCGAAGGACCATCGCCCTGGTGCAATCAGAAAAGAACATTTGTTTATTATTTTGAACATACCAGGCCCTCGGAAGCAAGAAACCTAACCACCGAAGGTCCTGAGATCGCTAGGGACTTTTGTGGGTCTGAGCCCGGAAGAGGGCGATCCAGCGGTGAAAAGTCCTCACCCAACGTACAAGCGGAAAGGAACTTTTTGTTTGTTATTTCGAACACATCAGGTCCTCGGAAGCAAGAGACATTTTGTAGAAAAGAAACGTAGCCACCGAAGGTCCTGATAGCTGAGCACGGCACTGTCGTCTCGTGCTGGGAAAGCTCGAGAGAGAGAGAGAGAGAGTGTGCTGTGCTCTGGAGTCCCGCCTTGTCCCATGCTCAAAACGGGGGCGAGGGAGACCCCCCAGCTGCCACATCCTGACTTATCATTTGTGAACACTTCTTTCTTTCTTGTGAATCCTATCCCACACTCTTTTTGTATTTAGTTGTAAGGATTGGCAATAGTTTTTTTGTTCTAGTAGAGGCCCTTTTTATTTGACAAGACGGCGCTAGGACTGCCTTGTTATTATTTGATGGTCGTAGCCTGCTGCCATCTTAGATTTAGGTTTAGATTAGGCATTTTTCCAACCTGCACATACAGGTTAAACGACACCCTTGAACTGTGATCACTTGTATCTGTCTTTACTGTTGCCGCCATGAGTTCCTTACAACAAGAACCTAAGAGAATTGAATGGGCACACGCCCTGTGAAAAAGGGGCGAGAAAGGGATACGCGCCGCTTGTTTCCAAGGCTGGGGAAGCCGACAAATATATGACATTAATTGGACTGAGAACCAATTACCCTGCCAAAGAGCCACGGGACGTTGGGGAGTCCCAGTGCCACAAAGGTGGGATATATAGAGGTGTGTACCAGAGTGATACCCGAAGGGGCTTAATAGAAGGTGGTAAAAAGCTGAAAAGCATATAAGAAGAAGAGTGTGTCTTTTCATTCCCCAAAGGAGGAGGAGAAAGCCATCCAGAAGGCATTTATAATTTTAACTGGCACACTCCATATACAAGGACTGCGGGCTGTGTAAAGACTTTCTAAAGGAACTCTGAGACGGATAATGCATAAGTCCTCTACGAGTCGGGCCTGGCAGCAGCCCATTCCGAGGCTTTTGGGCAAGCCTCCTTTTCCTTTCAGTTAGATTTTCTAGAGTGCTAGGGCCAGTTAGTAACTAGGAATTTTGTCTCGGGGCTCTTTCATTTTTGGACTGGCTTCGACGAGCACCCTTAGTTTTTGTTTTAGAAGGCAGGGCAGGGAACTTCCCTCATAGCGATAGGGCCACATAGGACTTTTTCTTTTATTTGAATAAACAGGTATACACCAGGACCCGTTGTAGTCCGAGTCCTTCTCCTGGTTGGCCAAAGCACCCTCTGAGGAAGCCAGGGCCCCACTTTTTATCCTCCTTGCTCCTCATCTCACGCCTGGGAGGAGAGGCCTGTCTGGGGACACTGGGCAAGATTCCTGGGAGAAGGGAGCTGGCATTCTGGCCCCTGCCCCGAAAGCCTGACGAACGCCTGACAAACACCGCGCTTTGCCCTGCCGGGCTTTGCCCTGCCGGGCAAAATTCCCAGCAGACCCCACTCGGCCCATCACCTGAGCAAGTTAGAGTGAGGCGAGATAGAGAGAAAGAGAGAGAGAGAGAGAGGGGGAGGGAGGGAGGAGGGGGCCTCGACCTGCCCAACAAGGCGCTAAAATAAAACAAATAATGAGGTGAAATGAGCCACTCGGTTTTCATACCTCGTGCCTTTCTTTTGGTTCGTGTCTCCCAGAACCCCTTGTGCGTCCCTTAGGGTAATGCATGGAATCCCCAGACAGATCCCTCCCCTCTTCTGCCATTCTCCCAACATGGTGTACAATGTATCTTATCTACCTCAGCGAGAGGGCTTGGCAGTGGTAACGTGATGAAGTGAAACAAACGGGCAGCCATCTGCAGAGGCCCGTGGCAGTCGTGTGGGAGGAAGCCATGTTGTGCCTGGGCTCTTTGCGTGCCTCACTAACCAGCAACTCTCTCACCAGCATGTCGCGCGCGCACACACACACAGCCCTCTGGCAAAGCTCAAACCATTGGCACGCTCAGGGGAAAGGGTAGAGGTGCAAGCCGAGCAGGATACAGAGCCCTGGCTCTCCCTTCAGGAGACACATACCCAGAGTGCAGTTACCTCCTTGTGTTATGGGGCGGCGCTGTGTCCAAAGGGTAAATAAACCAGAATGCCTGCCCCTCGGCGAGAGCGAGAGGCCCTAGTGGGACTGGAGGGGAATCGGACCGGCTTGGGCCGTACCCTGGTGGCCAGGCATATACCAGCGCCCGTGAACCGAAAAACATGTGGGCATTTTGCGGGCCTGGTTTTGTGTCCAGGGAGAGGAAACCCCAACCCCTCCCCCTCGCGTGGGCAAGCGAAGAGCAGGGGCATATAATGGAGCAGCTCGTTTTGTGACAATGTGGCGGCTCTTAAAAGAGCCTTTGTGGTGTTTTCTGCGGTTGCGGTGCTGCTTTGACTCAAGCCCTCTCGCCCCGGATGCGGCGGGCCAGCTGGATGTCCTTGGGCATGATGGTGACCCTCTTGGCGTGGATGGCGCAGAGGTTCGTGTCCTCAAAGAGCCCGACCAGGTAGGCCTCGCTGGCCTCCTGCAGGGCCATGACGGCCGAGCTCTGGAAGCGCAGGTCGGTCTTAAAGTCCTGGGCGATTTCTCGCACCAGGCGCTGGAAGGGCAGTTTTCGGATGAGCAGCTCCGTGGATTTCTGGTAGCGGCGGATCTCCCTCAGAGCCACAGTGCCGGGACGGTAGCGGTGAGGTTTCTTCACGCCGCCAGTGGCGGGGGCGCTCTTACGGGCAGCCTTGGTGGCCAGCTGCTTGCGAGGCGCCTTGCCTCCGGTGGACTTGCGGGCGGTCTGCTTAGTACGGGCCATGGCAGCACTGCGAGCTCTGCTTTCTCTGCAAGCGATAGATACAACAGACTCCGGCGCGGCGCTTGTTCTTCTTCTTGCTGATAGATTTTTATCCATCAGCGGTGATTTTTTGGATACCGAGGCTTGAGCCTCATAACTCCATCTTCTCGGGTTGAGTGTGTAGTCGTGGGTTTGTATTCTTCTTGGTCTGTGTGGTCTTGTCACAGTAGGGCTGGTTTCACTGGGTCTTCGCAGTGATGGGCCGCGGGTAGCGGTCGAAGGGGTTTGCAGTGGTGGCAGTGAGTCTTCTGATCAGAGGGTTCGGGTTCTGATCCAGTTCTTGGCAGAAGTTCTTACTCAGCTTTGCTAGATGTTCATCCAACATCTCGATGTCCAGGTCTCTGTGAAGGTCTGCTATCCTTGTGAAGATTGGAGCTCCAGATGATATCCGCAGGGCCTTGTTCTGGACTATCTGAAGACTCTTCCGGTGTCGCTCATGGCAGGTCATCCATGCTGGTGAGGCATAAGTCAGGGTTGGTCTGATGATCGCCTTGTAGACGTTGATCTTTGTCCGGAGGGGCATGGACTTGCTCTTCAGGAGTGGGTACAGCGCTGCCATCTTTCCTGTTGCCTTCTGCTGAGTATTCTCGATGTGGCTTTCCCAGTTGAGTTTGCTGTCCAGGGTCACACCGAGGTAGCGGCTGCTGCTCTCCCATTTGATGGTCTCCCCGTTGAGGCTGATGTGTGGGTGCTCCTTGATCTTCTTTCTGGTGAACAACAGACTCCGGCGGGAGGGGAGCCGGCATATAAAGACCAAGCTCTCCTCCAATTGGCTGGGCACCGGTTTGAAAAAGCCCGCGGTGCACTGCGATTGGTCAGTGTCAGAAGGCGTGGCTATGAAACGCAGACGCGGACAGGAGGTCTTTGATTGGCTGGCCAAACAAAACGGAAAGGAAAGAGCGATTGCCATAGGTTGTGCTCGGCCCTTCATGAAACGCTCTTGGCAGATGAAATAGCCCGCCCACCCCCAGCCCCAATTCATCCTCCCAGTGCCCTCCCCCACCAGCCCTCGGACCCGGGGCTAGCGAGCACAGTGAATCGGCCTCTGAAGTCGGACCTCGTTACACACATGCCCCGTGTGCTGGCTGACATGTCACATCATCATCATCATCATTTGCTAGGCAGCGCCTCCAAACTCCACGGTTAAAGAGTTAATGGTGGGGCATGCGACCTGGCGCAACACCCCCAATCTGTGTGTGCACGATGCCCAAAGGTCTCAACTGACGCGGGCTTATAGGTGGGTGCCGACTGGCCAGGGTCACGCGTGGCGTCCGAGGCGAGCGGGGACTCTCGCAACGGCCCCGTGCATTATTACACTTTGTCTTTCGAACATGCAGTTGTATCGCAGTACATGTCAGGCAGAGGCATGAGCTAGCTCGCTTTCAGATACTGTGGGCGGCTCTTAAAAGAGCCTTTTGTGTTTTTAAGGTCTCGGCGAGAGACTCTACTTCTTCTTGGGCGCAGCCTTTTTGGGCTTTGCCGCTTTGGGTTTGACGGCCTTGGGCTTCACGACCTTGGCCGGGCTCTTCTTTGCCGCTTTCGCCTTCACTGCTTTGGCTTTTGCGGGGCTCTTGGCGGCCTTCTTGGCTGGAGCAGCCTTGGGCTTTTTTGGGCTCTTGGCGGCTGCCGGCTTCTTCACCTTCTTGGGACTCTTCTTGACTCCGGCGGCCACCTTTTTGGGTTTCTTGGCAGCACCGGCAGGCTTCTTTGCTGCGGGCGTCTTGCTCTTGGCTGCCGCTTTCTTGGCCACCTTCTCCTTGCCCTGCGTCTGCTTCTTGTTGAGCTTGAAGGATCCAGAGGCCCCGGTGCCCTTGAGCTGGGCTAGGGCGCCTTTCCTCACCAGGCTCTTGAGGGCAATCTTGACTCTGCTGTTGTTCTTGTCCACGTCATATCCCCCGGCGCCCAGAGCCTTCTTGACGGCAGACGGGGAGACTCCCTTCCTCTCAGTGGAGGCCGCCACGCACTTGAGGACGAGGTCGGACACGCTGGGCCCAGCGGGCTTTTTGGCCTTGGCAGTGCCGGCTGCTCTCTTCTGCTTCTTCTTGGCGGCAGCGGCGGGTTCCGCCGGCGGAGCCACGGCAGCGGGTGCAGTTTCAGCCATTGTTCTGCAGGAGGACTCAGTCAGCGCTCACAGATCAGTAATGGGCGGCCCGGCAACCGCCGTGCATATATAGGGAGGAGCTTCCACCTGATTGGTCCAGAGAATGGGAGGCTGGGCCCAGCACACCGCGCTGTCCCTGCTAAAGACACACTGTGTTTCCTCTGCTTAAATAATCCATTTTTTAAAAGTTACCCGCGTACATTTATTTCATCTTGCATGTGGCAACAGGACCGCAACACCTCCCAGCTCTTATCCAAAAGCATCTCCCTCTTGGAGAGGCGCCGGCTCCCTTTTAAGCGCCTTGTAAAGCTGGCATCCCGCCGTCAGCTCAGACACAAACATGAGCAAACTTTGTTTTCCACTTCATATTCGACCACTCTTCCTCACCTGCCCCACATAACAGCGTGAGCATAACCTTGTTCACTTCTTTCCCTACAGTCCCCGATAAAGTTTTCGCTCCTCACCTTCCGCGGACCAGAGAAAAAGCGCGTTGAAGAGGAAGGAAATAACACAGCTCTGTGTGTGTTAGCCAAGCCTAGAAACGCCCCTTCAAATGGACATAGGCCTGCATGCCCCAAGTGCTTCTATGTTTTTGGAGCCCGATCCCCGCATATTTCACAAGAGGGGAGTGTGGTGGGTGGCTGTGGGGTGCTTGGGAGGGGGGGGGAATGGGGGGGGGTGAGGGCAGGGCAGAGAGAGAGAGAGAGAGAGAGATTGATTTCATGTTTCATGGGGGGTTATTCTCACTTCCAGGGTTCAATTAGTGAGCCCATTTTCTGGCAGCCAGCTTGTCGAACGAGATTGTCTTTGCATCCTACATGCATGCAAGGGCAGTGTTGGCCTGCAGTCACTTTCCTCTACATTATCTTGGGCCTTCTGCCCTCTCGTCAGGCACTGGCCTGGCCATGAAGGAGAATGCGTGGGCTTGGCAGGCCAAGCACACAGGAGGGCATGTCTCACCTAAAGGGGGAACGTCTATGTGGGACAGGAGAGGCAGAAATCAGTGCCTGTGGGACACGCAGGGGGAGAAGAGTTGACACACCCTGTCCCCTCCACCGCCCTGCGCAGCGGCTAGGCAGGTGGGCCTGCTCCGCAAGACCCTCCCTAGCGGTCTGGGCAAGTGGGACCACGCTGGGAGTGATATCCCTCTCAGGGACAAGGACTCCCAAGTTCAATGAGGACCTCCCTGAGCCGACTACATTGTCCGCCGTCATGGGACTTGAAAAAACGGTTTGTTCTCATATTTTGACGACAACTACCAGTGATCCTCCTTCCACCCCGTTGTTGGCTTCAGGTAAGGCTGGGTTTCATCAGAGTGACGCCGTCAAGGAAGAAGGACCACACCTTTTTCGATTGTGCTGGCCTACTTCCACACAGTAGGAACTGTGAATGGGGAGAGACCTGATACACAGAGAGTGACTCCTACGGAAGGAGGAGAATCCTCAATACGCAGTGGCGAGCCTCTGTGGATATGTCCTGGAGCTACGCCGTGCCGGTGGTGGCGTAGCTGAAGGCCGCAAGGCGGCGTGCTCTGACCGAGCAAGAGGCTCTGGACAGGAGCGGAACGAAGACGGGAAGAAAACCGCCTTCCCTGGTGGCGTGTCCACTAGGAGACAGCGGTGGGCCTGGCGCCCACCAACCAACGCCGAGACCAGAGGAAAGAAAGGAGCCCTGGTCCCTCGAGCTCCAACCGGCGAGGGCCTGTACCGGCGAGATGAGACGAGCACGGACAGGGACGCAAACGCTCCAAAGGTGAGGACACCAGTGAGGGCTATAATGGTTGGGGGTCAAAGACTGCCAAAGCCGTCCGCGGTAGGAGAGGCTGGGAAAAAGGAACGGGCACAAGACACAGGTAAAACCGAGTGGGAGGGATAAGAATACTGCATATCCCGGCTGGAGAAGCCGCCAACTGTACGAAAGTCTGTAAGAGTGGGAAGGGCACGCAACTAGGCTTGGACTGGCCTATAGGGCAATAGGCCCATGGCCGAACCAAAAACACAAAATGCTGGTGTGGGCCAGTTGTTTTGGTCAAAGTGGGCCACTTTTCTGGCCAATGTGGGCCAGTGTGATGAGTTACTTTGCTATGAGGCTAGTAGTTTTGACCAGTGTTGCTGAATCCATATTCTTACTAGTCAAACAGTGTCACAAAAGGATGGAAGGAATGAATAGCCATTTGCAACTGTGGGCCACTTTTTCATTGGTGCCCGAGACAATGTTATGGCACAGTCCGACCCTGCACGCAACGCGACCCAAGTAAAACAGAGGGGAAGTGATGCGAACACTGTGTATCAAGCCTGGGGAAGCCGCCTTCGGGACAAGGTCAGAAACCTGAAGGTAAGGTGTCTCCCTGACTAGTCCCCGGGGATCTGTCATCCAGGTGGCCAGGACACGGCCAAAGACTTGTGAATGTGAAGGGTGAAATTGTTTTGCAATAAAAGCCGTAGTGGACCCGACGGAGGGAGGCCGACATTCGGGAGGGGTCTGAGCCCGGAAGAGGGAGACCCAGGGGCGAAGGACCATCGCCCTGGTGCAATCAGAAAAGAACATTTGTTTATTATTTTGAACATACCAGGCCCTCGGAAGCAAGAAACCTAACCACCGAAGGTCCTGAGATCGCTAGGGACTTTTGTGGGTCTGAGCCCGGAAGAGGGCGATCCAGCGGTGAAAAGTCCTCACCCAACGTACAAGCGGAAAGGAACTTTTTGTTTGTTATTTCGAACACATCAGGTCCTCGGAAGCAAGAGACATTTTGTAGAAAAGAAACGTAGCCACCGAAGGTCCTGATAGCTGAGCACGGCACTGTCGTCTCGTGCTGGGAAAGCTCGAGAGAGAGAGAGAGAGAGAGAGAGAGAGAGTGTGCTGTGCTCTGGAGTCCCGCCTTGTCCCATGCTCAAAACCGGGGCGAGGGAGACCCCCCAGCTGCCACATCCTGACTTATCATTTGTGAACACTTCTTTCTTTCTTGTGAATCCTATCCCACACTCTTTTTGTATTTAGTTGTAAGGATTGGCAATAGTTTTTTTGTTCTAGTAGAGGCCCTTTTTATTTGACAAGACGGCGCTAGGACTGCCTTGTTATTATTTGATGGTCGTAGCCTGCTGCCATCTTAGATTTAGGTTTAGATTAGGCATTTTTCCAACCTGCACATACAGGTTAAACGACACCCTTGAACTGTGATCACTTGTATCTGTCTTTACAGGAGAATGCTTGGGCTTGGCAGGCCAAGCACACAGGAGGGCATGTCTCACCTAAAGGGGGAACGTCTATGTGGGACAGGAGAGGCAGAAATCAGTGCCTGTGGGACACGCAGGGGGAGAAGAGTTGACACACCCTGTCCCCTCCACCGCCCTGCGCAGCGGCTAGGCAGGTGGGCCTGCTCCGCAAGACCCTCCCTAGCGGTCTGGGCAAGTGGGACCACGCTGGGAGTAATATCCCTCTCAGGGACAAGGACTCCCAAGTTCAATGAGGACCTCCCTGAGCCGACTACATTGTCCGCCGTCATGGGACTTGAAAAAACGGTTTGTTCTCATATTTTGACGACAACTACCAGTGATCCTCCTTCCACCCCGTTGTTGGCTTCAGGTAAGGCTGGGTTTCATCAGAGTGACGCCGTCAAGGAAGAAGGACCACACCTTTTTCGATTGTGCTGGCCTACTTCCACACAGTAGGAACTGTGAATGGGGAGAGACCTGATACACAGAGAGTGACTCCTACGGAAGGAGGAGAATCCTCAATACGCAGTGGCGAGCCTCTGTGGATATGTCCTGGAGCTACGCCGTGCCGGTGGTGGCGTAGCTGAAGGCCGCAAGGCGGCGTGCTCTGACCGAGCAAGAGGCTCTGGACAGGAGCGGAACGAAGACGGGAAGAAAACCGCCTTCCCTGGTGGCGTGTCCACTAGGAGACAGCGGTGGGCCTGGCGCCCACCAACCAACGCCGAGACCAGAGGAAAGAAAGGAGCCCTGGTCCCTCGAGCTCCAACCGGCGAGGGCCTGTACCGGCGAGATGAGACGAGCACGGACAGGGACGCAAACGCTCCAAAGGTGAGGACACCAGTGAGGGCTATAATGGTTGGGGGTCAAAGACTGCCAAAGCCGTCCGCGGTAGGAGAGGCTGGGAAAAAGGAACGGGCACAAGACACAGGTAAAACCGAGTGGGAGGGATAAGAATACTGCATATCCCGGCTGGAGAAGCCGCCAACTGTACGAAAGTCTGTAAGAGTGGGAAGGGCACGCAACTAGGCTTGGACTGGCCTATAGGGCAATAGGCCCATGGCCGAACCAAAAACACAAAATGCTGGTGTGGGCCAGTTGTTTTGGTCAAAGTGGGCCACTTTTCTGGCCAATGTGGGCCAATGTGATGAGTTACTTTGCTATGAGGCTAGTAGTTTTGACCAGTGTTGCTGAATCCATATTCTTACTAGTCAAACAGTGTCACAAAAGGATGGAAGGAATGAATAGCCATTTGCAACTGTGGGCCACTTTTTCATTGGTGCCCGAGACAATGTTATGGCCCAGTCCGACCCTGCACGCAACGCGACCCAAGTAAAACAGAGGGGAAGTGATGCGAACACTGTGTATCAAGCCTGGGGAAGCCGCCTTCGGGACAAGGTCAGAAACCTGAAGGTAAGGTGTCTCCCTGACTAGTCCCCGGGGATCTGTCATCCAGGTGGCCAGGACACGGCCAAAGACTTGTGAATGTGAAGGGTGAAATTGTTTTGCAATAAAAGCCGTAGTGGACCCGACGGAGGGAGGCCGACATTCGGGAGGGGTCTGAGCCCGGAAGAGGGAGACCCAGGGGCGAAGGACCATCGCCCTGGTGCAATCAGAAAAGAACATTTGTTTATTATTTTGAACATACCAGGCCCTCGGAAGCAAGAAACCTAACCACCGAAGGTCCTGAGATCGCTAGGGACTTTTGTGGGTCTGAGCCCGGAAGAGGGCGATCCAGCGGTGAAAAGTCCTCACCCAACGTACAAGCGGAAAGGAACTTTTTGTTTGTTATTTCGAACACATCAGGTCCTCGGAAGCAAGAGACATTTTGTAGAAAAGAAACGTAGCCACCGAAGGTCCTGATAGCTGAGCACGGCACTGTCGTCTCGTGCTGGGAAAGCTCGAGAGAGAGAGAGAGAGAGAGAGAGAGAGAGAGAGAGAGAGAGAGAGTGTGCTGTGCTCTGGAGTCCCGCCTTGTCCCATGCTCAAAACCGGGGCGAGGGAGACCCCCCAGCTGCCACATCCTGACTTATCATTTGTGAACACTTCTTTCTTTCTTGTGAATCCTATCCCACACTCTTTTTGTATTTAGTTGTAAGGATTGGCAATAGTTTTTTTGTTCTAGTAGAGGCCCTTTTTATTTGACAAGACGGCGCTAGGACTGCCTTGTTATTATTTGATGGTCGTAGCCTGCTGCCATCTTAGATTTAGGTTTAGATTAGGCATTTTTCCAACCTGCACATACAGGTTAAACGACACCCTTGAACTGTGATCACTTGTATCTGTCTTTACAGGAGAATGCTTGGGCTTGGCAGGCCAAGCACACAGGAGGGCATGTCTCACCTAAAGGGGGAACGTCTATGTGGGACAGGAGAGGCAGAAATCAGTGCCTGTGGGACACGCAGGGGGAGAAGAGTTGACACACCCTGTCCCCTCCACCGCCCTGCGCAGCGGCTAGGCAGGTGGGCCTGCTCCGCAAGACCCTCCCTAGGGGTCTGGGCAAGTGGGACCACGCTGGGAGTGATATCCCTCTCAGGGACAAGGACTCCCAAGTTCAATGAGGACCTCCCTGAGCCGACTACATTGTCCGCCGTCATGGGACTTGAAAAAACGGTTTGTTCTCATATTTTGACGACAACTACCAGTGATCCTCCTTCCACCCCGTTGTTGGCTTCAGGTAAGGCTGGGTTTCATCAGAGTGACGCCGTCAAGGAAGAAGGACCACACCTTTTTCGATTGTGCTGGCCTACTTCCACACAGTAGGAACTGTGAATGGGGAGAGACCTGATACACAGAGAGTGACTCCTACGGAAGGAGGAGAATCCTCAATACGCAGTGGCGAGCCTCTGTGGATATGTCCTGGAGCTACGCCGTGCCGGTGGTGGCGTAGCTGAAGGCCGCAAGGCGGCGTGCTCTGACCGAGCAAGAGGCTCTGGACAGGAGCGGAACGAAGACGGGAAGAAAACCGCCTTCCCTGGTGGCGTGTCCACTAGGAGACAGCGGTGGGCCTGGCGCCCACCAACCAACGCCGAGACCAGAGGAAAGAAAGGAGCCCTGGTCCCTCGAGCTCCAACCGGCGAGGGCCTGTACCGGCGAGATGAGACGAGCACGGACAGGGACGCAAACGCTCCAAAGGTGAGGACACCAGTGAGGGCTATAATGGTTGGGGGTCAAAGACTGCCAAAGCCGTCCGCGGTAGGAGAGGCTGGGAAAAAGGAACGGGCACAAGACACAGGTAAAACCGAGTGGGAGGGATAAGAATACTGCATATCCCGGCTGGAGAAGCCGCCAACTGTACGAAAGTCTGTAAGAGTGGGAAGGGCACGCAACTAGGCTTGGACTGGCCTATAGGGCAATAGGCCCATGGCCGAACCAAAAACACAAAATGCTGGTGTGGGCCAGTTGTTTTGGTCAAAGTGGGCCACTTTTCTGGCCAATGTGGGCCAGTGTGATGAGTTACTTTGCTATGAGGCTAGTAGTTTTGACCAGTGTTGCTGAATCCATATTCTTACTAGTCAAACAGTGTCACAAAAGGATGGAAGGAATGAATAGCCATTTGCAACTGTGGGCCACTTTTTCATTGGTGCCCGAGACAATGTTATGGCCCAGTCCGACCCTGCACGCAACGCGACCCAAGTAAAACAGAGGGGAAGTGATGCGAACACTGTGTATCAAGCCTGGGGAAGCCGCCTTCGGGACAAGGTCAGAAACCTGAAGGTAAGGTGTCTCCCTGACTAGTCCCCGGGGATCTGTCATCCAGGTGGCCAGGACACGGCCAAAGACTTGTGAATGTGAAGGGTGAAATTGTTTTGCAATAAAAGCCGTAGTGGACCCGACGGAGGGAGGCCGACATTCGGGAGGGGTCTGAGCCCGGAAGAGGGAGACCCAGGGGCGAAGGACCATCGCCCTGGTGCAATCAGAAAAGAACATTTGTTTATTATTTTGAACATACCAGGCCCTCGGAAGCAAGAAACCTAACCACCGAAGGTCCTGAGATCGCTAGGGACTTTTGTGGGTCTGAGCCCGGAAGAGGGCGATCCAGCGGTGAAAAGTCCTCACCCAACGTACAAGCGGAAAGGAACTTTTTGTTTGTTATTTCGAACACATCAGGTCCTCGGAAGCAAGAGACATTTTGTAGAAAAGAAACGTAGCCACCGAAGGTCCTGATAGCTGAGCACGGCACTGTCGTCTCGTGCTGGGAAAGCTCGAGAGAGAGAGAGAGAGAGAGAGAGAGAGAGAGAGAGAGAGAGTGTGCTGTGCTCTGGAGTCCCGCCTTGTCCCATGCTCAAAACCGGGGCGAGGGAGACCCCCCAGCTGCCACATCCTGACTTATCATTTGTGAACACTTCTTTCTTTCTTGTGAATCCTATCCCACACTCTTTTTGTATTTAGTTGTAAGGATTGGCAATAGTTTTTTTGTTCTAGTAGAGGCCCTTTTTATTTGACAAGACGGCGCTAGGACTGCCTTGTTATTATTTGATGGTCGTAGCCTGCTGCCATCTTAGATTTAGGTTTAGATTAGGCATTTTTCCAACCTGCACATACAGGTTAAACGACACCCTTGAACTGTGATCACTTGTATCTGTCTTTACAGGAGAATGCTTGGGCTTGGCAGGCCAAGCACACAGGAGGGCATGTCTCACCTAAAGGGGGAACGTCTATGTGGGACAGGAGAGGCAGAAATCAGTGCCTGTGGGACACGCAGGGGGAGAAGAGTTGACACACCCTGTCCCCTCCACCGCCCTGCGCAGCGGCTAGGCAGGTGGGCCTGCTCCGCAAGACCCTCCCTAGCGGTCTGGGCAAGTGGGACCACGCTGGGAGTGATATCCCTCTCAGGGACAAGGACTCCCAAGTTCAATGAGGACCTCCCTGAGCCGACTACATTGTCCGCCGTCATGGGACTTGAAAAAACGGTTTGTTCTCATATTTTGACGACAACTACCAGTGATCCTCCTTCCACCCCGTTGTTGGCTTCAGGTAAGGCTGGGTTTCATCAGAGTGACGCCGTCAAGGAAGAAGGACCACACCTTTTTCGATTGTGCTGGCCTACTTCCACACAGTAGGAACTGTGAATGGGGAGAGACCTGATACACAGAGAGTGACTCCTACGGAAGGAGGAGAATCCTCAATACGCAGTGGCGAGCCTCTGTGGATATGTCCTGGAGCTACGCCGTGCCGGTGGTGGCGTAGCTGAAGGCCGCAAGGCGGCGTGCTCTGACCGAGCAAGAGGCTCTGGACAGGAGCGGAACGAAGACGGGAAGAAAACCGCCTTCCCTGGTGGCGTGTCCACTAGGAGACAGCGGTGGGCCTGGCGCCCACCAACCAACGCCGAGACCAGAGGAAAGAAAGGAGCCCTGGTCCCTCGAGCTCCAACCGGCGAGGGCCTGTACCGGCGAGATGAGACGAGCACGGACAGGGACGCAAACGCTCCAAAGGTGAGGACACCAGTGAGGGCTATAATGGTTGGGGGTCAAAGACTGCCAAAGCCGTCCGCGGTAGGAGAGGCTGGGAAAAAGGAACGGGCACAAGACACAGGTAAAACCGAGTGGGAGGGATAAGAATACTGCATATCCCGGCTGGAGAAGCCGCCAACTGTACGAAAGTCTGTAAGAGTGGGAAGGGCACGCAACTAGGCTTGGACTGGCCTATAGGGCAATAGGCCCATGGCCGAACCAAAAACACAAAATGCTGGTGTGGGCCAGTTGTTTTGGTCAAAGTGGGCCACTTTTCTGGCCAATGTGGGCCAGTGTGATGAGTTACTTTGCTATGAGGCTAGTAGTTTTGACCAGTGTTGCTGAATCCATATTCTTACTAGTCAAACAGTGTCACAAAAGGATGGAAGGAATGAATAGCCATTTGCAACTGTGGGCCACTTTTTCATTGGTGCCCGAGACAATGTTATGGCCCAGTCCGACCCTGCACGCAACGCGACCCAAGTAAAACAGAGGGGAAGTGATGCGAACACTGTGTATCAAGCCTGGGGAAGCCGCCTTCGGGACAATGTCAGAAACCTGAAGGTAAGGTGTCTCCCTGACTAGTCCCCGGGGATCTGTCATCCAGGTGGCCAGGACACGGCCAAAGACTTGTGAATGTGAAGGGTGAAATTGTTTTGCAATAAAAGCCGTAGTGGACCCGACGGAGGGAGGCCGACATTCGGGAGGGGTCTGAGCCCGGAAGAGGGAGACCCAGGGGCGAAGGACCATCGCCCTGGTGCAATCAGAAAAGAACATTTGTTTATTATTTTGAACATACCAGGCCCTCGGAAGCAAGAAACCTAACCACCGAAGGTCCTGAGATCGCTAGGGACTTTTGTGGGTCTGAGCCCGGAAGAGGGCGATCCAGCGGTGAAAAGTCCTCACCCAACGTACAAGCGGAAAGGAACTTTTTGTTTGTTATTTCGAACACATCAGGTCCTCGGAAGCAAGAGACATTTTGTAGAAAAGAAACGTAGCCACCGAAGGTCCTGATAGCTGAGCACGGCACTGTCGTCTCGTGCTGGGAAAGCTCGAGAGAGAGAGAGAGAGAGAGAGAGAGAGAGAGAGAGAGTGTGCTGTGCTCTGGAGTCCCGCCTTGTCCCATGCTCAAAACCGGGGCGAGGGAGACCCCCCAGCTGCCACATCCTGACTTATCATTTGTGAACACTTCTTTCTTTCTTGTGAATCCTATCCCACACTCTTTTTGTATTTAGTTGTAAGGATTGGCAATAGTTTTTTTGTTCTAGTAGAGGCCCTTTTTATTTGACAAGACGGCGCTAGGACTGCCTTGTTATTATTTGATGGTCGTAGCCTGCTGCCATCTTGGATTTAGGTTTAGATTAGGCATTTTTCCAACCTGCACATACAGGTTAAACGACACCCTTGAACTGTGATCACTTGTATCTGTCTTTACAGGAGAATGCTTGGGCTTGGCAGGCCAAGCACACAGGAGGGCATGTCTCACCTAAAGGGGGAACGTCTATGTGGGACAGGAGAGGCAGAAATCAGTGCCTGTGGGACACGCAGGGGGAGAAGAGTTGACACACCCTGTCCCCTCCACCGCCCTGCGCAGCGGCTAGGCAGGTGGGCCTGCTCCGCAAGACCCTCCCTAGGGGTCTGGGCAAGTGGGACCACGCTGGGAGTGATATCCCTCTCAGGGACAAGGACTCCCAAGTTCAATGAGGACCTCCCTGAGCCGACTACATTGTCCGCCGTCATGGGACTTGAAAAAACGGTTTGTTCTCATATTTTGACGACAACTACCAGTGATCCTCCTTCCACCCCGTTGTTGGCTTCAGGTAAGGCTGGGTTTCATCAGAGTGACGCCGTCAAGGAAGAAGGACCACACCTTTTTCGATTGTGCTGGCCTACTTCCACACAGTAGGAACTGTGAATGGGGAGAGACCTGATACACAGAGAGTGACTCCTACGGAAGGAGGAGAATCCTCAATACGCAGTGGCGAGCCTCTGTGGATATGTCCTGGAGCTACGCCGTGCCGGTGGTGGCGTAGCTGAAGGCCGCAAGGCGGCGTGCTCTGACCGAGCAAGAGGCTCTGGACAGGAGCGGAACGAAGACGGGAAGAAAACCGCCTTCCCTGGTGGCGTGTCCACTAGGAGACAGCGGTGGGCCTGGCGCCCACCAACCAACGCCGAGACCAGAGGAAAGAAAGGAGCCCTGGTCCCTCGAGCTCCAACCGGCGAGGGCCTGTACCGGCGAGATGAGACGAGCACGGACAGGGACGCAAACGCTCCAAAGGTGAGGACACCAGTGAGGGCTATAATGGTTGGGGGTCAAAGACTGCCAAAGCCGTCCGCGGTAGGAGAGGCTGGGAAAAAGGAACGGGCACAAGACACAGGTAAAACCGAGTGGGAGGGATAAGAATACTGCATATCCCGGCTGGAGAAGCCGCCAACTGTACGAAAGTCTGTAAGAGTGGGAAGGGCACGCAACTAGGCTTGGACTGGCCTATAGGGCAATAGGCCCATGGCCGAACCAAAAACACAAAATGCTGGTGTGGGCCAGTTGTTTTGGTCAAAGTGGGCCACTTTTCTGGCCAATGTGGGCCAGTGTGATGAGTTACTTTGCTATGAGGCTAGTAGTTTTGACCAGTGTTGCTGAATCCATATTCTTACTAGTCAAACAGTGTCACAAAAGGATGGAAGGAATGAATAGCCATTTGCAACTGTGGGCCACTTTTTCATTGGTGCCCGAGACAATGTTATGGCCCAGTCCGACCCTGCACGCAACGCGACCCAAGTAAAACAGAGGGGAAGTGATGCGAACACTGTGTATCAAGCCTGGGGAAGCCGCCTTCGGGACAAGGTCAGAAACCTGAAGGTAAGGTGTCTCCCTGACTAGTCCCCGGGGATCTGTCATCCAGGTGGCCAGGACACGGCCAAAGACTTGTGAATGTGAAGGGTGAAATTGTTTTGCAATAAAAGCCGTAGTGGACCCGACGGAGGGAGGCCGACATTCGGGAGGGGTCTGAGCCCGGAAGAGGGAGACCCAGGGGCGAAGGACCATCGCCCTGGTGCAATCAGAAAAGAACATTTGTTTATTATTTTGAACATACCAGGCCCTCGGAAGCAAGAAACCTAACCACCGAAGGTCCTGAGATCGCTAGGGACTTTTGTGGGTCTGAGCCCGGAAGAGGGCGATCCAGCGGTGAAAAGTCCTCACCCAACGTACAAGCGGAAAGGAACTTTTTGTTTGTTATTTCGAACACATCAGGTCCTCGGAAGCAAGAGACATTTTGTAGAAAAGAAACGTAGCCACCGAAGGTCCTGATAGCTGAGCACGGCACTGTCGTCTCGTGCTGGGAAAGCTCGAGAGAGAGAGAGAGAGAGAGAGAGAGAGAGAGAGAGAGAGTGTGCTGTGCTCTGGAGTCCCGCCTTGTCCCATGCTCAAAACCGGGGCGAGGGAGACCCCCCAGCTGCCACATCCTGACTTATCATTTGTGAACACTTCTTTCTTTCTTGTGAATCCTATCCCACACTCTTTTTGTATTTAGTTGTAAGGATTGGCAATAGTTTTTTTGTTCTAGTAGAGGCCCTTTTTATTTGACAAGACGGCGCTAGGACTGCCTTGTTATTATTTGATGGTCGTAGCCTGCTGCCATCTTAGATTTAGGTTTAGATTAGGCATTTTTCCAACCTGCACATACAGGTTAAACGACACCCTTGAACTGTGATCACTTGTATCTGTCTTTACAGGAGAATGCTTGGGCTTGGCAGGCCAAGCACACAGGAGGGCATGTCTCACCTAAAGGGGGAACGTCTATGTGGGACAGGAGAGGCAGAAATCAGTGCCTGTGGGACACGCAGGGGGAGAAGAGTTGACACACCCTGTCCCCTCCACCGCCCTGCGCAGCGGCTAGGCAGGTGGGCCTGCTCCGCAAGACCCTCCCTAGCGGTCTGGGCAAGTGGGACCACGCTGGGAGTGATATCCCTCTCAGGGACAAGGACTCCCAAGTTCAATGAGGACCTCCCTGAGCCGACTACATTGTCCGCCGTCATGGGACTTGAAAAAACGGTTTGTTCTCATATTTTGACGACAACTACCAGTGATCCTCCTTCCACCCCGTTGTTGGCTTCAGGTAAGGCTGGGTTTCATCAGAGTGACGCCGTCAAGGAAGAAGGACCACACCTTTTTCGATTGTGCTGGCCTACTTCCACACAGTAGGAACTGTGAATGGGGAGAGACCTGATACACAGAGAGTGACTCCTACGGAAGGAGGAGAATCCTCAATACGCAGTGGCGAGCCTCTGTGGATATGTCCTGGAGCTACGCCGTGCCGGTGGTGGCGTAGCTGAAGGCCGCAAGGCGGCGTGCTCTGACCGAGCAAGAGGCTCTGGACAGGAGCGGAACGAAGACGGGAAGAAAACCGCCTTCCCTGGTGGCGTGTCCACTAGGAGACAGCGGTGGGCCTGGCGCCCACCAACCAACGCCGAGACCAGAGGAAAGAAAGGAGCCCTGGTCCCTCGAGCTCCAACCGGCGAGGGCCTGTACCGGCGAGATGAGACGAGCACGGACAGGGACGCAAACGCTCCAAAGGTGAGGACACCAGTGAGGGCTATAATGGTTGGGGGTCAAAGACTGCCAAAGCCGTCCGCGGTAGGAGAGGCTGGGAAAAAGGAACGGGCACAAGACACAGGTAAAACCGAGTGGGAGGGATAAGAATACTGCATATCCCGGCTGGAGAAGCCGCCAACTGTACGAAAGTCTGTAAGAGTGGGAAGGGCACGCAACTAGGCTTGGACTGGCCTATAGGGCAATAGGCCCATGGCCGAACCAAAAACACAAAATGCTGGTGTGGGCCAGTTGTTTTGGTCAAAGTGGGCCACTTTTCTGGCCAATGTGGGCCAGTGTGATGAGTTACTTTGCTATGAGGCTAGTAGTTTTGACCAGTGTTGCTGAATCCATATTCTTACTAGTCAAACAGTGTCACAAAAGGATGGAAGGAATGAATAGCCATTTGCAACTGTGGGCCACTTTTTCATTGGTGCCCGAGACAATGTTATGGCCCAGTCCGACCCTGCACGCAACGCGACCCAAGTAAAACAGAGGGGAAGTGATGCGAACACTGTGTATCAAGCCTGGGGAAGCCGCCTTCGGGACAATGTCAGAAACCTGAAGGTAAGGTGTCTCCCTGACTAGTCCCCGGGGATCTGTCATCCAGGTGGCCAGGACACGGCCAAAGACTTGTGAATGTGAAGGGTGAAATTGTTTTGCAATAAAAGCCGTAGTGGACCCGACGGAGGGAGGCCGACATTCGGGAGGGGTCTGAGCCCGGAAGAGGGAGACCCAGGGGCGAAGGACCATCGCCCTGGTGCAATCAGAAAAGAACATTTGTTTATTATTTTGAACATACCAGGCCCTCGGAAGCAAGAAACCTAACCACCGAAGGTCCTGAGATCGCTAGGGACTTTTGTGGGTCTGAGCCCGGAAGAGGGCGATCCAGCGGTGAAAAGTCCTCACCCAACGTACAAGCGGAAAGGAACTTTTTGTTTGTTATTTCGAACACATCAGGTCCTCGGAAGCAAGAGACATTTTGTAGAAAAGAAACGTAGCCACCGAAGGTCCTGATAGCTGAGCACGGCACTGTCGTCTCGTGCTGGGAAAGCTCGAGAGAGAGAGAGAGAGAGTGTGCTGTGCTCTGGAGTCCCGCCTTGTCCCATGCTCAAAACGGGGGCGAGGGAGACCCCCCAGCTGCCACATCCTGACTTATCATTTGTGAACACTTCTTTCTTTCTTGTGAATCCTATCCCACACTCTTTTTGTATTTAGTTGTAAGGATTGGCAATAGTTTTTTTGTTCTAGTAGAGGCCCTTTTTATTTGACAAGACGGCGCTAGGACTGCCTTGTTATTATTTGATGGTCGTAGCCTGCTGCCATCTTAGATTTAGGTTTAGATTAGGCATTTTTCCAACCTGCACATACAGGTTAAACGACACCCTTGAACTGTGATCACTTGTATCTGTCTTTACTGTTGCCGCCATGAGTTCCTTACAACAAGAACCTAAGAGAATTGAATGGGCACACGCCCTGTGAAAAAGGGGCGAGAAAGGGATACGCGCCGCTTGTTTCCAAGGCTGGGGAAGCCGACAAATATATGACATTAATTGGACTGAGAACCAATTACCCTGCCAAAGAGCCACGGGACGTTGGGGAGTCCCAGTGCCACAAAGGTGGGATATATAGAGGTGTGTACCAGAGTGATACCCGAAGGGGCTTAATAGAAGGTGGTAAAAAGCTGAAAAGCATATAAGAAGAAGAGTGTGTCTTTTCATTCCCCAAAGGAGGAGGAGAAAGCCATCCAGAAGGCATTTATAATTTTAACTGGCACACTCCATATACAAGGACTGCGGGCTGTGTAAAGACTTTCTAAAGGAACTCTGAGACGGATAATGCATAAGTCCTCTACGAGTCGGGCCTGGCAGCAGCCCATTCCGAGGCTTTTGGGCAAGCCTCCTTTTCCTTTCAGTTAGATTTTCTAGAGTGCTAGGGCCAGTTAGTAACTAGGAATTTTGTCTCGGGGCTCTTTCATTTTTGGACTGGCTTCGACGAGCACCCTTAGTTTTTGTTTTAGAAGGCAGGGCAGGGAACTTCCCTCATAGCGATAGGGCCACATAGGACTTTTTCTTTTATTTGAATAAACAGGTATACACCAGGACCCGTTGTAGTCCGAGTCCTTCTCCTGGTTGGCCAAAGCACCCTCTGAGGAAGCCAGGGCCCCACTTTTTATCCTCCTTGCTCCTCATCTCACGCCTGGGAGGAGAGGCCTGTCTGGGGACACTGGGCAAGATTCCTGGGAGAAGGGAGCTGGCATTCTGGCCCCTGCCCCGAAAGCCTGACGAACGCCTGACAAACGCCGCGCTTTGCCCTGCCGGGCTTTGCCCTGCCGGGCAAAATTCCCAGCAGACCCCACTCGGCCCATCACCTGAGCAAGTTAGAGTGAGGCGAGATAGAGAGAAAGAGAGAGAGAGAGAGAGGGGGAGGGAGGGAGGAGGGGGCCTCGACCTGCCCAACAAGGCGCTAAAATAAAACAAATAATGAGGTGAAATGAGCCACTCGGTTTTCATACCTCGTGCCTTTCTTTTGGTTCGTGTCTCCCAGAACCCCTTGTGCGTCCCTTAGGGTAATGCATGGAATCCCCAGACAGATCCCTCCCCTCTTCTGCCATTCTCCCAACATGGTGTACAATGTATCTTATCTACCTCAGCGAGAGGGCTTGGCAGTGGTAACGTGATGAAGTGAAACAAACGGGCAGCCATCTGCAGAGGCCCGTGGCAGGCGTGTGGGAGGAAGCCATGTTGTGCCTGGGCTCTTTGCGTGCCTCACTAACCAGCAACTCTCTCACCAGCATGTCGCGCGCGCACACACACACAGCCCTCTGGCAAAGCTCAAACCATTGGCACGCTCAGGGGAAAGGGTAGAGGTGCAAGCCGAGCAGGATACAGAGCCCTGGCTCTCCCTTCAGGAGACACATACCCAGAGTGCAGTTACCTCCTTGTGTTATGGGGCGGCGCTGTGTCCAAAGGGTAAATAAACCAGAATGCCTGCCCCTCGGCGAGAGCGAGAGGCCCTAGTGGGACTGGAGGGGAATCGGACCGGCTTGGGCCGTACCCTGGTGGCCAGGCATATACCAGCGCCCGTGAACCGAAAAACATGTGGGCATTTTGCGGGCCTGGTTTTGTGTCCAGGGAGAGGAAACCCCAACCCCTCCCCCTCGCGTGGGCAAGCGAAGAGCAGGGGCATATAATGGAGCAGCTCGTTTTGTGACAATGTGGCGGCTCTTAAAAGAGCCTTTGTGGTGTTTTCTGCGGTTGCGGTGCTGCTTTGACTCAAGCCCTCTCGCCCCGGATGCGGCGGGCCAGCTGGATGTCCTTGGGCATGATGGTGACCCTCTTGGCGTGGATGGCGCAGAGGTTCGTGTCCTCAAAGAGCCCGACCAGGTAGGCCTCGCTGGCCTCCTGCAGGGCCATGACGGCCGAGCTCTGGAAGCGCAGGTCGGTCTTAAAGTCCTGGGCGATTTCTCGCACCAGGCGCTGGAAGGGCAGTTTTCGGATGAGCAGCTCCGTGGATTTCTGGTAGCGGCGGATCTCCCTCAGAGCCACAGTGCCGGGACGGTAGCGGTGAGGTTTCTTCACGCCGCCAGTGGCGGGGGCGCTCTTACGGGCAGCCTTGGTGGCCAGCTGCTTGCGAGGCGCCTTGCCTCCGGTGGACTTGCGGGCGGTCTGCTTAGTACGGGCCATGGCAGCACTGCGAGCTCTGCTTTCTCTGCAAGCGATAGATACAACAGACTCCGGCGCTTGTTCTTCTTCTTGCTGATAGATTTTTATCCATCAGCGGTGATTTTTGGATACCGAGGCTTGAGCCTCATTACTCCATCTTCTCGGGTTGAGTGTGTAGTCGTGGTTTGTATTCTTCTTGGTCTGTGTGGTCTTGTCACAGTAGGGCTGGTTTCACTGGGTCTTCGCAGTGATGGGCCGCGGGTAGCGGTCGAAGGGGTTTGCAGTGGTGGCAGTGAGTCTTCTGATCAGAGGGTTCGGGTTCTGATCCAGTTCTTGGCAGAAGTTCTTACTCAGCTTCGCTAGATGTTCATCCAACATCTCGATGTCCAGGTCTCTGTGAAGGTCTGCTATCCTTGTGAAGATTGGAGCTCCAGACGATATCCGCAGGGCCTTGTTCTGGACTAACTGAAGACTCTTCCGGTGTCGCTCATGGCAGGTCATCCATGCTGGGGAGGCATAAGTCAGGGTTGGTCTGATGATCGCCTTGTAGACGTTGATCTTTGTCCGGAGGGGCATGGACTTGCTCTTCAGGAGTGGGTACAGCGCTGCCATCTTTCCTGTTGCCTTCTGCTGAGTATTCTCGATGTGGCTTTCCCAGTTGAGTTTGCTGTCCAGGGTCACACCGAGGTAGCGGCTGCTGCTCTCCCATTTGATGGTCTCCCCGTTGAGGCTGATGTGTGGGTGCTCCTTGATCTTCTTTCTGGTGAACAGCGTTGCAGTTGTCTTGCTGGTGTTGAGTTCTATCCGCCAGTCGCTGTACCACTTTGCGATGGTATCCAATGAAGCTTGCAGGTTCTTCGCCACTTCCTTTTCGCTGAAAGACTGGGAGATTACTGCAACATCGTCTGCATACAGTGCCAGGTTCGTCTTGTGGAGATCTGTCGGGATGTCGTTGGTGAAGAGGTTGAACAGGAAGGGTCCGAGGTTCGATCCCTGTGGCACGCCTGCTCGGATGGGATGTGAAGAGGACATCTCAGACCGCATGGCGACATGGAAGGTGCGGCCTCCCAGGTAGCTTGCAATCGTCTTCACCAGGTAGTTCGGAAATCCCAGGCCAATCATCTTGTGCAGCAGTCCCTTGTGCCAGACTCGGTCGAATGCTTTGGCTACATCCAGGAAGACGATTCCTGTGGACTTCTTGATGTTGAATCCGTGGCTGATGGTGTCCACCACTCTCAGTAGCTGATGAGTCGTTGCATGCTCCTTTCGAAATCCAAACTGTTCCTTTGCTAGTAGATTTCTTTCGGAGGTGAAGTCGCTGAGTCGAGCGAGGAGGACCTTCTCCAGGAGCTTCGATAATCCAGAAAGCAGGCTGATGGGGCGGTAGTTTGCTGGATCCCTCAGTGGTTTGCCGGCCTTTGGAAAAACGATGACCCTTGCTTCTTTCCAGGAACTCGGGAAGTGCTGGAGCCTCATGCATGCATTGAAGATCTCTGTGAGATGTTCCATTGATGCTGGTGGGAGGTTCTTGATTGCCAGGTTGGTTATTCCGTCGCTCCCCGGTGCCTTGCCGTTCGCCAGCTTTTCTGCAAGTCCTGCTACCTCAGAGCTTGTGCACTCCTTGATGTCTTCTGCTCCCAGCCCGGTTCCGTGATCTGCGAGGTACTTCTCAACTGCTTCCTCCACTCCGTCTGAGAGCCTACTTACCTTGTTCGGGGTGAACGAAGCCTCCAGTGTCTCGGCAAGGACCTCTGCCTTGTCCTTGTTGCTGCATGCAAGGTGGGTTCGTCCCTGGATTGGTGGGCTTGGCTCCTTCTTCCCAGTCAGTCGACGAGTCATTCTCCACACCGAGTTGTCAGCCTCCTTCAGCTTGGCTGTTGCAGACTCCCACTTCTCTCCACGGTGCTGTCGGATCTGTTCCCGCAGGAGTCTTGCAAGCGTGTTGTACTTCTGCAGGAGATCAGGTGTGCGGAGCTTCTGCCACTGGCGTCGGGCGCGGTTCTTGTCGGCGATTGACTGTTGGATGCCTCTCGGTAGGTCGTAGATGGAACATCTGGTTGTCTTCTGCTTCGGAACACTGCTCTTGATTGCCTCCTGGACTGCTGTCGTGAAGTCTTCCACGGCCCTGTTGATATCATCCATGGTGCTCAGCGGGGTTGGAGTGACCATTCTGTTCAGCTCTTCTTTGAAGCGGCTCCAGTCAGCTCTTCTGAAGTTGTACTTCTCGGCCTGCTGGTAGGGTTCCATCTCATCTCCCACAGTGATTGCTACTGGATTGTGGTCCGAGGTCAGCTCCACCAGTGTTTCCAGCTCCACAGAGTGTTGCAGGTTCTTCAGTAGCACGATGTCCAGCACATCTGGGTTGTGGCTTGCTACACCTGGGTAGTGCGTGGGCTCAGTCGGGCCTGCTACCACACAGTCGTTCTTCCTGGAATACGCCAGCAGTGTCCGTCCCCTCTGGTTGGCAGTCCTGGAGTTCCAGCATCGGTGCTTGGCGTTGAGGTCTCCGCCGATGAGTGTTGGAACCGTCGAATCCAGCAAAGCATCCAGGTCTCGGAGATCCAGCTTTGCTTTCGGGGGGCAGTAGGTTGCAATCAGTCGGAGTGGTCCTGTAGCAGTCTTGACTTGTACTCCAGTGGCTTCAATGCTTCTGAGGGGTGGGAGTGCAATCTCATGGTGGTCGATCGTCGTCTTCACTATCACTGCGGTCCCCCCTCCTTTGGCTCCTGCAGGTCGGTCGGTCCGGTACACACTGTGGTTTGCCAGGCTCAGCTTCTGGTTTCCTTGCAGGTGGGTCTCTGAAAGCAAAGCAGCACTCACCTTTCTCGTTTCCATCAGGTGAAGGAGTTCGTCTGTCTTCTTCCGAATACCGTTGGCATTCCACATCACGATGGCGCAGCTGGGTCTAGATGCCATGTTGTTTTCTTCCTTCGCCCGCGAATAGGCTCAGGACGAGCCCTGCCACCATCGTCATGGTGGGGTCGATATTCAGCTCTGCAACAAAGGCTGCGATCTTCACTATGATGGTCTTCCAGTCGATTGAGCTCGCTGTTCCCTCTTCCTGTGCTGAGGTGGTTGCTTGCGGCGGGTTCGGTGGTGGATTTAGGACTCCAGCGTAGCTCAGCCCGGATGTTGTGGTTGTCTTCTGGGTCTTCGCAGGGCCATGGCCTGGTGGCGGGCGAGGAGGGTGGGTCCTCTGTGCGGCCGCTGTTGGTTTTGGCTCCTGACGATGTGCAGGTCTCTGGTTTGGTTGGCTTTGTCCGCTGCTCCTCTGAGAGTCATTTGTAGTAGTTGGTGGGTTCCGTGGAGCTTGCAGTGGTTGTTGTGGTGCCCTCCTCTGCTGCTCATCCTGTTTAGCTTTCATAAGGGCTGGGCATCCGCGGTAGCTGGCAGGGTGAGGTCCCCTGCAGTTGGCGCAGGTTGCCGGATCTGTTCGGGCTCGGGTGCAGTTTTTCGATGTGTGGTTCTCTCCGCATCGCACGCAGCGTGGGTCCTGGTGGCAGAAGGCAGATGTGTGGCCGATCCGCTGGCAGTTGAAACACATGATAGGTCCTCTTCTGGCCTTCGGTGCTTCAGTGGTAACTGTACAGCTGCACAGCCGTGTGATCTTTGTCAGGTCCGCTGGTTTTCCATCGCTGGTTTGTGCAAGGGTGGCAACAAATAGCGGGAATTTCTTGTTCTTGTCGGCTGGCGAGGTCAGCTGGACAACACTCTTCACTGGGAGACCCTGTTCTGCAAGTTGATCTGTGATGTCTTCCACGCTGGCGTTAGTCGGCAGGCCACGGACCACAAACCTCTGAGACCTCACTCGCTCCAGTGGGAATGTGTAGTACTGCAGTTTCTGTACGGTGAAGGCATCTGTCACGCTCTTGTAGTCCTCTACTGTGGTGAGCGAGATCTTCATATGCTCACCATGAGGCTTGGTGGTGAAGGTTGGTTTGGCGCACAGGTGTTTCAGCATGTCAACCAGGTCCTTGTGGGTCTTCAAGCTCTTCACAAACACTGGGGGGATCCGGATCTTCTTTGGTGGTGGGGTGGTCTGCTCGTCCGCTGTGTTGTCAGGTTCTGTGGCCAGCTGTTCGTGCTCCAGAACGTCATACTTGTTGCTGGTGCTCACACCTGTTGCAGATGGTTCAGTCAGCGTCTTCTTCCACTTCTGATTTGATGCACCTGGTGACGCACTTTCACTGGTCTTTCGCTTGTGAGAGACTGGTTCGAACCCTTCCATCTCGACCTCGGTGTCCAGGAGGTGGGATGTTTCTGACATCTGGGCCGTCATGATGATCAATCTAGGAGAAAAGGGGGGAGAAAATTGGAGAGAAAACAGGAAAGAATAGGAGAAAAGAGGGAGAAAATGTAGAGTGCTCTTATCAGAGCAGTTTCTTTTTAAATCCAAACAGTTCTTTGTAAGAACCAGCTCAGCAGGTGTGCCCTAAAAAGGACAGTTTTGGGGTGCACACGGTGTGCAAAAAGCTCCTTTGCAGATTGTTAGACCGACTCCTGAAGATTGCTCTTCAGTGGGGAAATCGGGCTAATCAAGCGCCACTTGCCGCCACAAGGTGGAGGCAAAGACCGCTTAAACGGCCCTTTTTGTTTAGAAAAGGCCCGGCTCACTGCAGCTGCCGCAGCATCGCCCGATGCCGCATCGGTATACAAGGTAACAGCTGTGAGGAGCGGGAGAAAATTAGGTCCTAACAGCCGTTGCTGTTACCGCCTAATCGCTAATCAACCTCAACTCCGGCTGCCGTCCACGATGTGCATCCGACTGTCAGCTGTGACCCGACTGTCCGGGTCACAGAACAGGAACCCAACAGCATCAGCAGGAGAGTCACCGTGTGTGCAACACCAATCCAACAGACTCCGGCGGGAGGGGAGCCGGCATATAAAGACCAAGCTCTCCTCCAATTGGCTGGGCACCGGTTTGAAAAAGCCCGCGGTGCACTGCGATTGGTCAGTGTCAGAAGGCGTGGCTATGAAACGCAGACGCGGACAGGAGGTCTTTGATTGGCTGGCCAAACAAAACGGAAAGGAAAGAGCGATTGCCATAGGTTGTGCTCGGCCCTTCATGAAACGCTCTTGGCAGATGAAATAGCCCGCCCACCCCCAGCCCCAATTCATCCTCCCAGTGCCCTCCCCCACCAGCCCTCGGACCCGGGGCTAGCGAGCACAGTGAATCGGCCTCTGAAGTCGGACCTCGTTACACACATGCCCCGTGTGCTGGCTGACATGTCACATCATCATCATCATCATCATCATCATTTGCTAGGCAGCGCCTCCAAACTCCACGGTTAAAGAGTTAATGGTGGGGCATGCGACCTGGCGCAACACCCCCAATCTGTGTGTGCACGATGCCCAAAGGTCTCAACTGACGCGGGCTTATAGGTGGGTGCCGACTGGCCAGGGTCACGCGTGGCGTCCGAGGACTCTCGCAACGGCCCCGTGCATTATTACACTTTGTCTTTCGAACATGCAGTTGTATCGCAGTACATGTCAGGCAGAGGCATGAGCTAGCTCGCTTTCAGATACTGTGGGCGGCTCTTAAAAGAGCCTTTTGTGTTTTTAAGGTCTCGGCGAGAGACTCTACTTCTTCTTGGGCGCAGCCTTTTTGGGCTTTGCCGCTTTGGGTTTGACGGCCTTGGGCTTCACGACCTTGGCCGGGCTCTTCTTTGCCGCTTTCGCCTTCACTGCTTTGGCTTTTGCGGGGCTCTTGGCGGCCTTCTTGGCTGGAGCAGCCTTGGGCTTTTTTGGGCTCTTGGCGGCTGCCGGCTTCTTCACCTTCTTGGGACTCTTCTTGACTCCGGCGGCCACCTTTTTGGGTTTCTTGGCAGCACCGGCAGGCTTCTTTGCTGCGGGCGTCTTGCTCTTGGCTGCCGCTTTCTTGGCCACCTTCTCCTTGCCCTGCGTCTGCTTCTTGTTGGGCTTGAAGGATCCAGAGGCCCCGGTGCCCTTGAGCTGGGCTAGGGCGCCTTTCCTCACCAGGCTCTTGAGGGCAATCTTGACTCTGCTGTTGTTCTTGTCCACGTCATATCCCCCGGCGCCCAGAGCCTTCTTGACGGCAGACAGGGAGACTCCCTTCCTCTCAGTGGAGGCCGCCACGCACTTGAGGACGAGGTCGGACACGCTGGGCCCAGCGGGCTTTTTGGCCTTGGCAGTGCCGGCTGCTCTCTTCTGCTTCTTCTTGGCGGCAGCGGCGGGTTCCGCCGGCGGAGCCACGGCAGCGGGTGCAGTTTCAGCCATTGTTCTGCAGGAGGACTCAGTCAGCGCTCACAGATCAGTAATGGGCGGCCCGGCAACCGCCGTGCATATATAGGGAGGAGCTTCCACCTGATTGGTCCAGAGAATGGGAGGCTGGGCCCAGCACACCGCGCTGTCCCTGCTAAAGACACACTGTGTTTCCTCTGCTTAAATAATCCATTTTTTAAAAGTTACCCGCGTACATTTATTTCATCTTGCATGTGGCAACAGGACCGCAACACCTCCCAGCTCTTATCCAAAAGCATCTCCCTCTTGGAGAGGCGCCGGCTCCCTTTTAAGCGCCTTGTAAAGCTGGCATCCCGCCGTCAGCTCAGACACAAACATGAGCAAACTTTGTTTTCCACTTCATATTCGACCACTCTTCCTCACCTGCCCCACATAACAGCGTGAGCATAACCTTGTTCACTTCTTTCCCTACAGTCCCCGATAAAGTTTTCGCTCCTCACCTTCCGCGGACCAGAGAAAAAGCGCGTTGAAGAGGAAGGAAATAACACAGCTCTGTGTGTGTTAGCCAAGCCTAGAAACGCCCCTTCAAATGGACATAGGCCTGCATGCCCCAAGTGCTTCTATGTTTTTGGAGCCCGATCCCCGCATATTTCACAAGAGGGGAGTGTGGTGGGTGGCTGTGGGGTGCTTGGGAGGGGGGGGGAATGGGGGGGGTGAGGGCAGGGCAGAGAGAGAGAGAGAGAGAGAGATTGATTTCATGTTTCATGGGGGGTTATTCTCACTTCCAGGGTTCAATTAGTGAGCCCATTTTCTGGCAGCCAGCTTGTCGAACGAGATTGTCTTTGCATCCTACATGCATGCAAGGGCAGTGTTGGCCTGCAGTCACTTTCCTCTACATTATCTTGGGCCTTCTGCCCTCTCGTCAGGCACTGGCCTGGCCATGAAGGAGAATGCGTGGGCTTGGCAGGCCAAGCACACAGGAGGGCATGTCTCACCTAAAGGGGGAACGTCTATGTGGGACAGGAGAGGCAGAAATCAGTGCCTGTGGGACACGCAGGGGGAGAAGAGTTGACACACCCTGTCCCCTCCACCGCCCTGCGCAGCGGCTAGGCAGGTGGGCCTGCTCCGCAAGACCCTCCCTAGCGGTCTGGGCAAGTGGGACCACGCTGGGAGTGATATCCCTCTCAGGGACAAGGACTCCCAAGTTCAATGAGGACCTCCCTGAGCCGACTACATTGTCCGCCGTCATGGGACTTGAAAAAACGGTTTGTTCTCATATTTTGACGACAACTACCAGTGATCCTCCTTCCACCCCGTTGTTGGCTTCAGGTAAGGCTGGGTTTCATCAGAGTGACGCCGTCAAGGAAGAAGGACCACACCTTTTTCGATTGTGCTGGCCTACTTCCACACAGTAGGAACTGTGAATGGGGAGAGACCTGATACACAGAGAGTGACTCCTACGGAAGGAGGAGAATCCTCAATACGCAGTGGCGAGCCTCTGTGGATATGTCCTGGAGCTACGCCGTGCCGGTGGTGGCGTAGCTGAAGGCCGCAAGGCGGCGTGCTCTGACCGAGCAAGAGGCTCTGGACAGGAGCGGAACGAAGACGGGAAGAAAACCGCCTTCCCTGGTGGCGTGTCCACTAGGAGACAGCGGTGGGCCTGGCGCCCACCAACCAACGCCGAGACCAGAGGAAAGAAAGGAGCCCTGGTCCCTCGAGCTCCAACCGGCGAGGGCCTGTACCGGCGAGATGAGACGAGCACGGACAGGGACGCAAACGCTCCAAAGGTGAGGACACCAGTGAGGGCTATAATGGTTGGGGGTCAAAGACTGCCAAAGCCGTCCGCGGTAGGAGAGGCTGGGAAAAAGGAACGGGCACAAGACACAGGTAAAACCGAGTGGGAGGGATAAGAATACTGCATATCCCGGCTGGAGAAGCCGCCAACTGTACGAAAGTCTGTAAGAGTGGGAAGGGCACGCAACTAGGCTTGGACTGGCCTATAGGGCAATAGGCCCATGGCCGAACCAAAAACACAAAATGCTGGTGTGGGCCAGTTGTTTTGGTCAAAGTGGGCCACTTTTCTGGCCAATGTGGGCCAGTGTGATGAGTTACTTTGCTATGAGGCTAGTAGTTTTGACCAGTGTTGCTGAATCCATATTCTTACTAGTCAAACAGTGTCACAAAAGGATGGAAGGAATGAATAGCCATTTGCAACTGTGGGCCACTTTTTCATTGGTGCCCGAGACAATGTTATGGCCCAGTCCGACCCTGCACGCAACGCGACCCAAGTAAAACAGAGGGGAAGTGATACGAACACTGTGTATCAAGCCTGGGGAAGCCGCCTTCGGGACAATGTCAGAAACCTGAAGGTAAGGTGTCTCCCTGACTAGTCCCCGGGGATCTGTCATCCAGGTGGCCAGGACACGGCCAAAGACTTGTGAATGTGAAGGGTGAAATTGTTTTGCAATAAAAGCCGTAGTGGACCCGACGGAGGGAGGCCGACATTCGGGAGGGGTCTGAGCCCGGAAGAGGGAGACCCAGGGGCGAAGGACCATCGCCCTGGTGCAATCAGAAAAGAACATTTGTTTATTATTTTGAACATACCAGGCCCTCGGAAGCAAGAAACCTAACCACCGAAGGTCCTGAGATCGCTAGGGACTTTTGTGGGTCTGAGCCCGGAAGAGGGCGATCCAGCGGTGAAAAGTCCTCACCCAACGTACAAGCGGAAAGGAACTTTTTGTTTGTTATTTCGAACACATCAGGTCCTCGGAAGCAAGAGACATTTTGTAGAAAAGAAACGTAGCCACCGAAGGTCCTGATAGCTGAGCACGGCACTGTCGTCTCGTGCTGGGAAAGCTCGAGAGAGAGAGAGTGTGCTGTGCTCTGGAGTCCCGCCTTGTCCCATGCTCAAAACGGGGGCGAGGGAGACCCCCCAGCTGCCACATCCTGACTTATCATTTGTGAACACTTCTTTCTTTCTTGTGAATCCTATCCCACACTCTTTTTGTATTTAGTTGTAAGGATTGGCAATAGTTTTTTTGTTCTAGTAGAGGCCCTTTTTATTTGACAAGACGGCGCTAGGACTGCCTTGTTATTATTTGATGGTCGTAGCCTGCTGCCATCTTAGATTTAGGTTTAGATTAGGCATTTTTCCAACCTGCACATACAGGTTAAACGACACCCTTGAACTGTGATCACTTGTATCTGTCTTTACAGGAGAATGCTTGGGCTTGGCAGGCCAAGCACACAGGAGGGCATGTCTCACCTAAAGGGGGAACGTCTATGTGGGACAGGAGAGGCAGAAATCAGTGCCTGTGGGACACGCAGGGGGAGAAGAGTTGACACACCCTGTCCCCTCCACCGCCCTGCGCAGCGGCTAGGCAGGTGGGCCTGCTCCGCAAGACCCTCCCTAGCGGTCTGGGCAAGTGGGACCACGCTGGGAGTGATATCCCTCTCAGGGACAAGGACTCCCAAGTTCAATGAGGACCTCCCTGAGCCGACTACATTGTCCGCCGTCATGGGACTTGAAAAAACGGTTTGTTCTCATATTTTGACGACAACTACCAGTGATCCTCCTTCCACCCCGTTGTTGGCTTCAGGTAAGGCTGGGTTTCATCAGAGTGACGCCGTCAAGGAAGAAGGACCACACCTTTTTCGATTGTGCTGGCCTACTTCCACACAGTAGGAACTGTGAATGGGGAGAGACCTGATACACAGAGAGTGACTCCTACGGAAGGAGGAGAATCCTCAATACGCAGTGGCGAGCCTCTGTGGATATGTCCTGGAGCTACGCCGTGCCGGTGGTGGCGTAGCTGAAGGCCGCAAGGCGGCGTGCTCTGACCGAGCAAGAGGCTCTGGACAGGAGCGGAACGAAGACGGGAAGAAAACCGCCTTCCCTGGTGGCGTGTCCACTAGGAGACAGCGGTGGGCCTGGCGCCCACCAACCAACGCCGAGACCAGAGGAAAGAAAGGAGCCCTGGTCCCTCGAGCTCCAACCGGCGAGGGCCTGTACCGGCGAGATGAGACGAGCACGGACAGGGACGCAAACGCTCCAAAGGTGAGGACACCAGTGAGGGCTATAATGGTTGGGGGTCAAAGACTGCCAAAGCCGTCCGCGGTAGGAGAGGCTGGGAAAAAGGAACGGGCACAAGACACAGGTAAAACCGAGTGGGAGGGATAAGAATACTGCATATCCCGGCTGGAGAAGCCGCCAACTGTACGAAAGTCTGTAAGAGTGGGAAGGGCACGCAACTAGGCTTGGACTGGCCTATAGGGCAATAGGCCCATGGCCGAACCAAAAACACAAAATGCTGGTGTGGGCCAGTTGTTTTGGTCAAAGTGGGCCACTTTTCTGGCCAATGTGGGCCAGTGTGATGAGTTACTTTGCTATGAGGCTAGTAGTTTTGACCAGTGTTGCTGAATCCATATTCTTACTAGTCAAACAGTGTCACAAAAGGATGGAAGGAATGAATAGCCATTTGCAACTGTGGGCCACTTTTTCATTGGTGCCCGAGACAATGTTATGGCCCAGTCCGACCCTGCACGCAACGCGACCCAAGTAAAACAGAGGGGAAGTGATACGAACACTGTGTATCAAGCCTGGGGAAGCCGCCTTCGGGACAATGTCAGAAACCTGAAGGTAAGGTGTCTCCCTGACTAGTCCCCGGGGATCTGTCATCCAGGTGGCCAGGACACGGCCAAAGACTTGTGAATGTGAAGGGTGAAATTGTTTTGCAATAAAAGCCGTAGTGGACCCGACGGAGGGAGGCCGACATTCGGGAGGGGTCTGAGCCCGGAAGAGGGAGACCCAGGGGCGAAGGACCATCGCCCTGGTGCAATCAGAAAAGAACATTTGTTTATTATTTTGAACATACCAGGCCCTCGGAAGCAAGAAACCTAACCACCGAAGGTCCTGAGATCGCTAGGGACTTTTGTGGGTCTGAGCCCGGAAGAGGGCGATCCAGCGGTGAAAAGTCCTCACCCAACGTACAAGCGGAAAGGAACTTTTTGTTTGTTATTTCGAACACATCAGGTCCTCGGAAGCAAGAGACATTTTGTAGAAAAGAAACGTAGCCACCGAAGGTCCTGATAGCTGAGCACGGCACTGTCGTCTCGTGCTGGGAAAGCTCGAGAGAGAGAGAGAGAGAGAGAGAGAGAGAGAGAGAGAGTGTGCTGTGCTCTGGAGTCCCGCCTTGTCCCATGCTCAAAACCGGGGCGAGGGAGACCCCCCAGCTGCCACATCCTGACTTATCATTTGTGAACACTTCTTTCTTTCTTGTGAATCCTATCCCACACTCTTTTTGTATTTAGTTGTAAGGATTGGCAATAGTTTTTTTGTTCTAGTAGAGGCCCTTTTTATTTGACAAGACGGCGCTAGGACTGCCTTGTTATTATTTGATGGTCGTAGCCTGCTGCCATCTTAGATTTAGGTTTAGATTAGGCATTTTTCCAACCTGCACATACAGGTTAAACGACACCCTTGAACTGTGATCACTTGTATCTGTCTTTACAGGAGAATGCTTGGGCTTGGCAGGCCAAGCACACAGGAGGGCATGTCTCACCTAAAGGGGGAACGTCTATGTGGGACAGGAGAGGCAGAAATCAGTGCCTGTGGGACACGCAGGGGGAGAAGAGTTGACACACCCTGTCCCCTCCACCGCCCTGCGCAGCGGCTAGGCAGGTGGGCCTGCTCCGCAAGACCCTCCCTAGGGGTCTGGGCAAGTGGGACCACGCTGGGAGTGATATCCCTCTCAGGGACAAGGACTCCCAAGTTCAATGAGGACCTCCCTGAGCCGACTACATTGTCCGCCGTCATGGGACTTGAAAAAACGGTTTGTTCTCATATTTTGACGACAACTACCAGTGATCCTCCTTCCACCCCGTTGTTGGCTTCAGGTAAGGCTGGGTTTCATCAGAGTGACGCCGTCAAGGAAGAAGGACCACACCTTTTTCGATTGTGCTGGCCTACTTCCACACAGTAGGAACTGTGAATGGGGAGAGACCTGATACACAGAGAGTGACTCCTACGGAAGGAGGAGAATCCTCAATACGCAGTGGCGAGCCTCTGTGGATATGTCCTGGAGCTACGCCGTGCCGGTGGTGGCGTAGCTGAAGGCCGCAAGGCGGCGTGCTCTGACCGAGCAAGAGGCTCTGGACAGGAGCGGAACGAAGACGGGAAGAAAACCGCCTTCCCTGGTGGCGTGTCCACTAGGAGACAGCGGTGGGCCTGGCGCCCACCAACCAACGCCGAGACCAGAGGAAAGAAAGGAGCCCTGGTCCCTCGAGCTCCAACCGGCGAGGGCCTGTACCGGCGAGATGAGACGAGCACGGACAGGGACGCAAACGCTCCAAAGGTGAGGACACCAGTGAGGGCTATAATGGTTGGGGGTCAAAGACTGCCAAAGCCGTCCGCGGTAGGAGAGGCTGGGAAAAAGGAACGGGCACAAGACACAGGTAAAACCGAGTGGGAGGGATAAGAATACTGCATATCCCGGCTGGAGAAGCCGCCAACTGTACGAAAGTCTGTAAGAGTGGGAAGGGCACGCAACTAGGCTTGGACTGGCCTATAGGGCAATAGGCCCATGGCCGAACCAAAAACACAAAATGCTGGTGTGGGCCAGTTGTTTTGGTCAAAGTGGGCCACTTTTCTGGCCAATGTGGGCCAGTGTGATGAGTTACTTTGCTATGAGGCTAGTAGTTTTGACCAGTGTTGCTGAATCCATATTCTTACTAGTCAAACAGTGTCACAAAAGGATGGAAGGAATGAATAGCCATTTGCAACTGTGGGCCACTTTTTCATTGGTGCCCGAGACAATGTTATGGCCCAGTCCGACCCTGCACGCAACGCGACCCAAGTAAAACAGAGGGGAAGTGATGCGAACACTGTGTATCAAGCCTGGGGAAGCCGCCTTCGGGACAAGGTCAGAAACCTGAAGGTAAGGTGTCTCCCTGACTAGTCCCCGGGGATCTGTCATCCAGGTGGCCAGGACACGGCCAAAGACTTGTGAATGTGAAGGGTGAAATTGTTTTGCAATAAAAGCCGTAGTGGACCCGACGGAGGGAGGCCGACATTCGGGAGGGGTCTGAGCCCGGAAGAGGGAGACCCAGGGGCGAAGGACCATCGCCCTGGTGCAATCAGAAAAGAACATTTGTTTATTATTTTGAACATACCAGGCCCTCGGAAGCAAGAAACCTAACCACCGAAGGTCCTGAGATCGCTAGGGACTTTTGTGGGTCTGAGCCCGGAAGAGGGCGATCCAGCGGTGAAAAGTCCTCACCCAACGTACAAGCGGAAAGGAACTTTTTGTTTGTTATTTCGAACACATCAGGTCCTCGGAAGCAAGAGACATTTTGTAGAAAAGAAACGTAGCCACCGAAGGTCCTGATAGCTGAGCACGGCACTGTCGTCTCGTGCTGGGAAAGCTCGAGAGAGAGAGAGAGAGAGAGAGAGAGAGAGAGAGAGAGTGTGCTGTGCTCTGGAGTCCCGCCTTGTCCCATGCTCAAAACCGGGGCGAGGGAGACCCCCCAGCTGCCACATCCTGACTTATCATTTGTGAACACTTCTTTCTTTCTTGTGAATCCTATCCCACACTCTTTTTGTATTTAGTTGTAAGGATTGGCAATAGTTTTTTTGTTCTAGTAGAGGCCCTTTTTATTTGACAAGACGGCGCTAGGACTGCCTTGTTATTATTTGATGGTCGTAGCCTGCTGCCATCTTAGATTTAGGTTTAGATTAGGCATTTTTCCAACCTGCACATACAGGTTAAACGACACCCTTGAACTGTGATCACTTGTATCTGTCTTTACAGGAGAATGCTTGGGCTTGGCAGGCCAAGCACACAGGAGGGCATGTCTCACCTAAAGGGGGAACGTCTATGTGGGACAGGAGAGGCAGAAATCAGTGCCTGTGGGACACGCAGGGGGAGAAGAGTTGACACACCCTGTCCCCTCCACCGCCCTGCGCAGCGGCTAGGCAGGTGGGCCTGCTCCGCAAGACCCTCCCTAGGGGTCTGGGCAAGTGGGACCACGCTGGGAGTGATATCCCTCTCAGGGACAAGGACTCCCAAGTTCAATGAGGACCTCCCTGAGCCGACTACATTGTCCGCCGTCATGGGACTTGAAAAAACGGTTTGTTCTCATATTTTGACGACAACTACCAGTGATCCTCCTTCCACCCCGTTGTTGGCTTCAGGTAAGGCTGGGTTTCATCAGAGTGACGCCGTCAAGGAAGAAGGACCACACCTTTTTCGATTGTGCTGGCCTACTTCCACACAGTAGGAACTGTGAATGGGGAGAGACCTGATACACAGAGAGTGACTCCTACGGAAGGAGGAGAATCCTCAATACGCAGTGGCGAGCCTCTGTGGATATGTCCTGGAGCTACGCCGTGCCGGTGGTGGCGTAGCTGAAGGCCGCAAGGCGGCGTGCTCTGACCGAGCAAGAGGCTCTGGACAGGAGCGGAACGAAGACGGGAAGAAAACCGCCTTCCCTGGTGGCGTGTCCACTAGGAGACAGCGGTGGGCCTGGCGCCCACCAACCAACGCCGAGACCAGAGGAAAGAAAGGAGCCCTGGTCCCTCGAGCTCCAACCGGCGAGGGCCTGTACCGGCGAGATGAGACGAGCACGGACAGGGACGCAAACGCTCCAAAGGTGAGGACACCAGTGAGGGCTATAATGGTTGGGGGTCAAAGACTGCCAAAGCCGTCCGCGGTAGGAGAGGCTGGGAAAAAGGAACGGGCACAAGACACAGGTAAAACCGAGTGGGAGGGATAAGAATACTGCATATCCCGGCTGGAGAAGCCGCCAACTGTACGAAAGTCTGTAAGAGTGGGAAGGGCACGCAACTAGGCTTGGACTGGCCTATAGGGCAATAGGCCCATGGCCGAACCAAAAACACAAAATGCTGGTGTGGGCCAGTTGTTTTGGTCAAAGTGGGCCACTTTTCTGGCCAATGTGGGCCAGTGTGATGAGTTACTTTGCTATGAGGCTAGTAGTTTTGACCAGTGTTGCTGAATCCATATTCTTACTAGTCAAACAGTGTCACAAAAGGATGGAAGGAATGAATAGCCATTTGCAACTGTGGGCCACTTTTTCATTGGTGCCCGAGACAATGTTATGGCCCAGTCCGACCCTGCACGCAACGCGACCCAAGTAAAACAGAGGGGAAGTGATGCGAACACTGTGTATCAAGCCTGGGGAAGCCGCCTTCGGGACAAGGTCAGAAACCTGAAGGTAAGGTGTCTCCCTGACTAGTCCCCGGGGATCTGTCATCCAGGTGGCCAGGACACGGCCAAAGACTTGTGAATGTGAAGGGTGAAATTGTTTTGCAATAAAAGCCGTAGTGGACCCGACGGAGGGAGGCCGACATTCGGGAGGGGTCTGAGCCCGGAAGAGGGAGACCCAGGGGCGAAGGACCATCGCCCTGGTGCAATCAGAAAAGAACATTTGTTTATTATTTTGAACATACCAGGCCCTCGGAAGCAAGAAACCTAACCACCGAAGGTCCTGAGATCGCTAGGGACTTTTGTGGGTCTGAGCCCGGAAGAGGGCGATCCAGCGGTGAAAAGTCCTCACCCAACGTACAAGCGGAAAGGAACTTTTTGTTTGTTATTTCGAACACATCAGGTCCTCGGAAGCAAGAGACATTTTGTAGAAAAGAAACGTAGCCACCGAAGGTCCTGATAGCTGAGCACGGCACTGTCGTCTCGTGCTGGGAAAGCTCGAGAGAGAGAGAGAGAGAGAGAGTGTGCTGTGCTCTGGAGTCCCGCCTTGTCCCATGCTCAAAACGGGGGCGAGGGAGACCCCCCAGCTGCCACATCCTGACTTATCATTTGTGAACACTTCTTTCTTTCTTGTGAATCCTATCCCACACTCTTTTTGTATTTAGTTGTAAGGATTGGCAATAGTTTTTTTGTTCTAGTAGAGGCCCTTTTTATTTGACAAGACGGCGCTAGGACTGCCTTGTTATTATTTGATGGTCGTAGCCTGCTGCCATCTTAGATTTAGGTTTAGATTAGGCATTTTTCCAACCTGCACATACAGGTTAAACGACACCCTTGAACTGTGATCACTTGTATCTGTCTTTACAGGAGAATGCTTGGGCTTGGCAGGCCAAGCACACAGGAGGGCATGTCTCACCTAAAGGGGGAACGTCTATGTGGGACAGGAGAGGCAGAAATCAGTGCCTGTGGGACACGCAGGGGGAGAAGAGTTGACACACCCTGTCCCCTCCACCGCCCTGCGCAGCGGCTAGGCAGGTGGGCCTGCTCCGCAAGACCCTCCCTAGCGGTCTGGGCAAGTGGGACCACGCTGGGAGTGATATCCCTCTCAGGGACAAGGACTCCCAAGTTCAATGAGGACCTCCCTGAGCCGACTACATTGTCCGCCGTCATGGGACTTGAAAAAACGGTTTGTTCTCATATTTTGACGACAACTACCAGTGATCCTCCTTCCACCCCGTTGTTGGCTTCAGGTAAGGCTGGGTTTCATCAGAGTGACGCCGTCAAGGAAGAAGGACCACACCTTTTTCGATTGTGCTGGCCTACTTCCACACAGTAGGAACTGTGAATGGGGAGAGACCTGATACACAGAGAGTGACTCCTACGGAAGGAGGAGAATCCTCAATACGCAGTGGCGAGCCTCTGTGGATATGTCCTGGAGCTACGCCGTGCCGGTGGTGGCGTAGCTGAAGGCCGCAAGGCGGCGTGCTCTGACCGAGCAAGAGGCTCTGGACAGGAGCGGAACGAAGACGGGAAGAAAACCGCCTTCCCTGGTGGCGTGTCCACTAGGAGACAGCGGTGGGCCTGGCGCCCACCAACCAACGCCGAGACCAGAGGAAAGAAAGGAGCCCTGGTCCCTCGAGCTCCAACCGGCGAGGGCCTGTACCGGCGAGATGAGACGAGCACGGACAGGGACGCAAACGCTCCAAAGGTGAGGACACCAGTGAGGGCTATAATGGTTGGGGGTCAAAGACTGCCAAAGCCGTCCGCGGTAGGAGAGGCTGGGAAAAAGGAACGGGCACAAGACACAGGTAAAACCGAGTGGGAGGGATAAGAATACTGCATATCCCGGCTGGAGAAGCCGCCAACTGTACGAAAGTCTGTAAGAGTGGGAAGGGCACGCAACTAGGCTTGGACTGGCCTATAGGGCAATAGGCCCATGGCCGAACCAAAAACACAAAATGCTGGTGTGGGCCAGTTGTTTTGGTCAAAGTGGGCCACTTTTCTGGCCAATGTGGGCCAGTGTGATGAGTTACTTTGCTATGAGGCTAGTAGTTTTGACCAGTGTTGCTGAATCCATATTCTTACTAGTCAAACAGTGTCACAAAAGGATGGAAGGAATGAATAGCCATTTGCAACTGTGGGCCACTTTTTCATTGGTGCCCGAGACAATGTTATGGCCCAGTCCGACCCTGCACGCAACGCGACCCAAGTAAAACAGAGGGGAAGTGATGCGAACACTGTGTATCAAGCCTGGGGAAGCCGCCTTCGGGACAAGGTCAGAAACCTGAAGGTAAGGTGTCTCCCTGACTAGTCCCCGGGGATCTGTCATCCAGGTGGCCAGGACACGGCCAAAGACTTGTGAATGTGAAGGGTGAAATTGTTTTGCAATAAAAGCCGTAGTGGACCCGACGGAGGGAGGCCGACATTCGGGAGGGGTCTGAGCCCGGAAGAGGGAGACCCAGGGGCGAAGGACCATCGCCCTGGTGCAATCAGAAAAGAACATTTGTTTATTATTTTGAACATACCAGGCCCTCGGAAGCAAGAAACCTAACCACCGAAGGTCCTGAGATCGCTAGGGACTTTTGTGGGTCTGAGCCCGGAAGAGGGCGATCCAGCGGTGAAAAGTCCTCACCCAACGTACAAGCGGAAAGGAACTTTTTGTTTGTTATTTCGAACACATCAGGTCCTCGGAAGCAAGAGACATTTTGTAGAAAAGAAACGTAGCCACCGAAGGTCCTGATAGCTGAGCACGGCACTGTCGTCTCGTGCTGGGAAAGCTCGAGAGAGAGAGAGAGAGAGAGAGAGAGAGAGAGAGAGAGAGAGAGAGAGAGAGAGAGAGAGTGCTGTGCTCTGGAGTCCCGCCTTGTCCCATGCTCAAAACCGGGGCGAGGGAGACCCCCCAGCTGCCACATCCTGACTTATCATTTGTGAACACTTCTTTCTTTCTTGTGAATCCTATCCCACACTCTTTTTGTATTTAGTTGTAAGGATTGGCAATAGTTTTTTTGTTCTAGTAGAGGCCCTTTTTATTTGACAAGACGGCGCTAGGACTGCCTTGTTATTATTTGATGGTCGTAGCCTGCTGCCATCTTAGATTTAGGTTTAGATTAGGCATTTTTCCAACCTGCACATACAGGTTAAACGACACCCTTGAACTGTGATCACTTGTATCTGTCTTTACAGGAGAATGCTTGGGCTTGGCAGGCCAAGCACACAGGAGGGCATGTCTCACCTAAAGGGGGAACGTCTATGTGGGACAGGAGAGGCAGAAATCAGTGCCTGTGGGACACGCAGGGAGAGAAGAGTTGACACACCCTGTCCCCTCCACCGCCCTGCGCAGCGGCTAGGCAGGTGGGCCTGCTCCGCAAGACCCTCCCTAGCGGTCTGGGCAAGTGGGACCACGCTGGGAGTGATATCCCTCTCAGGGACAAGGACTCCCAAGTTCAATGAGGACCTCCCTGAGCCGACTACATTGTCCGCCGTCATGGGACTTGAAAAAACGGTTTGTTCTCATATTTTGACGACAACTACCAGTGATCCTCCTTCCACCCCGTTGTTGGCTTCAGGTAAGGCTGGGTTTCATCAGAGTGACGCCGTCAAGGAAGAAGGACCACACCTTTTTCGATTGTGCTGGCCTACTTCCACACAGTAGGAACTGTGAATGGGGAGAGACCTGATACACAGAGAGTGACTCCTACGGAAGGAGGAGAATCCTCAATACGCAGTGGCGAGCCTCTGTGGATATGTCCTGGAGCTACGCCGTGCCGGTGGTGGCGTAGCTGAAGGCCGCAAGGCGGCGTGCTCTGACCGAGCAAGAGGCTCTGGACAGGAGCGGAACGAAGACGGGAAGAAAACCGCCTTCCCTGGTGGCGTGTCCACTAGGAGACAGCGGTGGGCCTGGCGCCCACCAACCAACGCCGAGACCAGAGGAAAGAAAGGAGCCCTGGTCCCTCGAGCTCCAACCGGCGAGGGCCTGTACCGGCGAGATGAGACGAGCACGGACAGGGACGCAAACGCTCCAAAGGTGAGGACACCAGTGAGGGCTATAATGGTTGGGGGTCAAAGACTGCCAAAGCCGTCCGCGGTAGGAGAGGCTGGGAAAAAGGAACGGGCACAAGACACAGGTAAAACCGAGTGGGAGGGATAAGAATACTGCATATCCCGGCTGGAGAAGCCGCCAACTGTACGAAAGTCTGTAAGAGTGGGAAGGGCACGCAACTAGGCTTGGACTGGCCTATAGGGCAATAGGCCCATGGCCGAACCAAAAACACAAAATGCTGGTGTGGGCCAGTTGTTTTGGTCAAAGTGGGCCACTTTTCTGGCCAATGTGGGCCAGTGTGATGAGTTACTTTGCTATGAGGCTAGTAGTTTTGACCAGTGTTGCTGAATCCATATTCTTACTAGTCAAACAGTGTCACAAAAGGATGGAAGGAATGAATAGCCATTTGCAACTGTGGGCCACTTTTTCATTGGTGCCCGAGACAATGTTATGGCCCAGTCCGACCCTGCACGCAACGCGACCCAAGTAAAACAGAGGGGAAGTGATGCGAACACTGTGTATCAAGCCTGGGGAAGCCGCCTTCGGGACAATGTCAGAAACCTGAAGGTAAGGTGTCTCCCTGACTAGTCCCCGGGGATCTGTCATCCAGGTGGCCAGGACACGGCCAAAGACTTGTGAATGTGAAGGGTGAAATTGTTTTGCAATAAAAGCCGTAGTGGACCCGACGGAGGGAGGCCGACATTCGGGAGGGGTCTGAGCCCGGAAGAGGGAGACCCAGGGGCGAAGGACCATCGCCCTGGTGCAATCAGAAAAGAACATTTGTTTATTATTTTGAACATACCAGGCCCTCGGAAGCAAGAAACCTAACCACCGAAGGTCCTGAGATCGCTAGGGACTTTTGTGGGTCTGAGCCCGGAAGAGGGCGATCCAGCGGTGAAAAGTCCTCACCCAACGTACAAGCGGAAAGGAACTTTTTGTTTGTTATTTCGAACACATCAGGTCCTCGGAAGCAAGAGACATTTTGTAGAAAAGAAACGTAGCCACCGAAGGTCCTGATAGCTGAGCACGGCACTGTCGTCTCGTGCTGGGAAAGCTCGAGAGAGAGAGAGAGAGAGAGTGTGCTGTGCTCTGGAGTCCCGCCTTGTCCCATGCTCAAAACGGGGGCGAGGGAGACCCCCCAGCTGCCACATCCTGACTTATCATTTGTGAACACTTCTTTCTTTCTTGTGAATCCTATCCCACACTCTTTTTGTATTTAGTTGTAAGGATTGGCAATAGTTTTTTTGTTCTAGTAGAGGCCCTTTTTATTTGACAAGACGGCGCTAGGACTGCCTTGTTATTATTTGATGGTCGTAGCCTGCTGCCATCTTAGATTTAGGTTTAGATTAGGCATTTTTCCAACCTGCACATACAGGTTAAACGACACCCTTGAACTGTGATCACTTGTATCTGTCTTTACTGTTGCCGCCATGAGTTCCTTACAACAAGAACCTAAGAGAATTGAATGGGCACACGCCCTGTGAAAAAGGGGCGAGAAAGGGATACGCGCCGCTTGTTTCCAAGGCTGGGGAAGCCGACAAATATATGACATTAATTGGACTGAGAACCAATTACCCTGCCAAAGAGCCACGGGACGTTGGGGAGTCCCAGTGCCACAAAGGTGGGATATATAGAGGTGTGTACCAGAGTGATACCCGAAGGGGCTTAATAGAAGGTGGTAAAAAGCTGAAAAGCATATAAGAAGAAGAGTGTGTCTTTTCATTCCCCAAAGGAGGAGGAGAAAGCCATCCAGAAGGCATTTATAATTTTAACTGGCACACTCCATATACAAGGACTGCGGGCTGTGTAAAGACTTTCTAAAGGAACTCTGAGACGGATAATGCATAAGTCCTCTACGAGTCGGGCCTGGCAGCAGCCCATTCCGAGGCTTTTGGGCAAGCCTCCTTTTCCTTTCAGTTAGATTTTCTAGAGTGCTAGGGCCAGTTAGTAACTAGGAATTTTGTCTCGGGGCTCTTTCATTTTTGGACTGGCTTCGACGAGCACCCTTAGTTTTTGTTTTAGAAGGCAGGGCAGGGAACTTCCCTCATAGCGATAGGGCCACATAGGACTTTTTCTTTTATTTGAATAAACAGGTATACACCAGGACCCGTTGTAGTCCGAGTCCTTCTCCTGGTTGGCCAAAGCACCCTCTGAGGAAGCCAGGGCCCCACTTTTTATCCTCCTTGCTCCTCATCTCACGCCTGGGAGGAGAGGCCTGTCTGGGGACACTGGGCAAGATTCCTGGGAGAAGGGAGCTGGCATTCTGGCCCCTGCCCCGAAAGCCTGACGAACGCCTGACAAACGCCGCGCTTTGCCCTGCCGGGCTTTGCCCTGCCGGGCAAAATTCCCAGCAGACCCCACTCGGCCCATCACCTGAGCAAGTTAGAGTGAGGCGAGATAGAGAGAAAGAGAGAGAGAGAGAGAGGGGGAGGGAGGGAGGAGGGGGCCTCGACCTGCCCAACAAGGCGCTAAAATAAAACAAATAATGAGGTGAAATGAGCCACTCGGTTTTCATACCTCGTGCCTTTCTTTTGGTTCGTGTCTCCCAGAACCCCTTGTGCGTCCCTTAGGGTAATGCATGGAATCCCCAGACAGATCCCTCCCCTCTTCTGCCATTCTCCCAACATGGTGTACAATGTATCTTATCTACCTCAGCGAGAGGGCTTGGCAGTGGTAACGTGATGAAGTGAAACAAACGGGCAGCCATCTGCAGAGGCCCGTGGCAGGCGTGTGGGAGGAAGCCATGTTGTGCCTGGGCTCTTTGCGTGCCTCACTAACCAGCAACTCTCTCACCAGCATGTCGCGCGCGCACACACACACAGCCCTCTGGCAAAGCTCAAACCATTGGCACGCTCAGGGGAAAGGGTAGAGGTGCAAGCCGAGCAGGATACAGAGCCCTGGCTCTCCCTTCAGGAGACACATACCCAGAGTGCAGTTACCTCCTTGTGTTATGGGGCGGCGCTGTGTCCAAAGGGTAAATAAACCAGAATGCCTGCCCCTCGGCGAGAGCGAGAGGCCCTAGTGGGACTGGAGGGGAATCGGACCGGCTTGGGCCGTACCCTGGTGGCCAGGCATATACCAGCGCCCGTGAACCGAAAAACATGTGGGCATTTTGCGGGCCTGGTTTTGTGTCCAGGGAGAGGAAACCCCAACCCCTCCCCCTCGCGTGGGCAAGCGAAGAGCAGGGGCATATAATGGAGCAGCTCGTTTTGTGACAATGTGGCGGCTCTTAAAAGAGCCTTTGTGGTGTTTTCTGCGGTTGCGGTGCTGCTTTGACTCAAGCCCTCTCGCCCCGGATGCGGCGGGCCAGCTGGATGTCCTTGGGCATGATGGTGACCCTCTTGGCGTGGATGGCGCAGAGGTTCGTGTCCTCAAAGAGCCCGACCAGGTAGGCCTCGCTGGCCTCCTGCAGGGCCATGACGGCCGAGCTCTGGAAGCGCAGGTCGGTCTTAAAGTCCTGGGCGATTTCTCGCACCAGGCGCTGGAAGGGCAGTTTTCGGATGAGCAGCTCCGTGGATTTCTGGTAGCGGCGGATCTCCCTCAGAGCCACAGTGCCGGGACGGTAGCGGTGAGGTTTCTTCACGCCGCCAGTGGCGGGGGCGCTCTTACGGGCAGCCTTGGTGGCCAGCTGCTTGCGAGGCGCCTTGCCTCCGGTGGACTTGCGGGCGGTCTGCTTAGTACGGGCCATGGCAGCACTGCGAGCTCTGCTTTCTCTGCAAGCGATAGATACAACAGATTCCGGCGCTTGTTCTTCTTCTTGCTGATAGATTTTTATCCATCAGCGGTGATTTTTTGGATACCGAGGCTTGAGCCTCATTACTCCATCTTCTCGGGTTGAGTGTGTAGTCGTGGGTTTGTATTCTTCTTGGTCTGTGTGGTCTTGTCACAGTAGGGCTGGTTTCACTGGGTCTTCGCAGTGATGGGCCGCGGGTAGCGGTCGAAGGGGTTTGCAGTGGTGGCAGTGAGTCTTCTGATCAGGGGGTTCGGGTTCTGATCCAGTTCTTGGCAGAAGTTCTTACTCAGCTTTGCTAGATGTTCATCCAACATCTCGATGTCCAGGTCTCTGTGAAGGTCTGCTATCCTTGTGAAGATTGGAGCTCCAGATGATATCCGCAGGGCCTTGTTCTGGACTATCTGAAGACTCTTCCGGTGTCGCTCATGGCAGGTCATCCATGCTGGTGAGGCATAAGTCAGGGTTGGTCTGATGATCGCCTTGTAGACGTTGATCTTTGTCCGGAGGGGCATGGACTTGCTCTTCAGGAGTGGGTACAGCGCTGCCATCTTTCCTGTTGCCTTCTGCTGAGTATTCTCGATGTGGCTTTCCCAGTTGAGTTTGCTGTCCAGGGTCACACCGAGGTAGCGGCTGCTGCTCTCCCATTTGATGGTCTCCCCGTTGAGGCTGATGTGTGGGTGCTCCTTGATCTTCTTTCTGGTGAACAGCGTTGCAGTTGTCTTGCTGGTGTTGAGTTCTATCCGCCAGTCGCTGTACCACTTTGCGATGGTATCCAATGAAGCTTGCAGGTTCTTCGCCACTTCCTTTTCGCTGAAAGACTGGGAGATTACTGCAACATCGTCTGCATACAGTGCCAGGTTCGTCTTGTGGAGATCTGTCGGGATGTCGTTGGTGAAGAGGTTGAACAGGAAGGGTCCGAGGTTCGATCCCTGTGGCACGCCTGCTCGGATGGGATGTGAAGAGGACATCTCAGACCGCATGGCGACATGGAAGGTGCGGCCTCCCAGGTAGCTTGCAATCGTCTTCACCAGGTAGTTCGGAAATCCCAGGCCAATCATCTTGTGCAGCAGTCCCTTGTGCCAGACTCGGTCGAATGCTTTGGCTACATCCAGGAAGACGATTCCTGTGGACTTCTTGATGTTGAATCCGTGGCTGATGGTGTCCACCACTCTCAGTAGCTGATGAGTCGTTGCATGCTCCTTTCGAAATCCAAACTGTTCCTTTGCTAGTAGATTTCTTTCGGAGGTGAAGTCGCTGAGTCGAGCGAGGAGGACCTTCTCCAGGAGCTTCGATAATCCAGAAAGCAGGCTGATGGGGCGGTAGTTTGCTGGATCCCTCAGTGGTTTGCCGGCCTTTGGAAAAACGATGACCCTTGCTTCTTTCCAGGAACTCGGGAAGTGCTGGAGCCTCATGCATGCATTGAAGATCTCTGTGAGATGTTCCATTGATGCTGGTGGGAGGTTCTTGATTGCCAGGTTGGTTATTCCGTCGCTCCCCGGTGCCTTGCCGTTCGCCAGCTTTTCTGCAAGTCCTGCTACCTCAGAGCTTGTGCACTCCTTGATGTCTTCTGCTCCCAGCCCGGTTCCGTGATCTGCGAGGTACTTCTCAACTGCTTCCTCCACTCTGTCTGAGAGCCTACTTACCTTGTTCGGGGTGAACGAAGCCTCCAGTGTCTCGGCAAGGACCTCTGCCTTGTCCTTGTTGCTGCATGCAAGGTGGGTTCGACCCTGGATTGGTGGGCTTGGCTCCTTCTTCCCAGTCAGTCGACGAGTCATTCTCCAAACCGAGTTGTCATCCTCCTTCAGCTTGGCTGTTGCAGACTCCCACTTCTCTCCACGGTGCTGTCGGATCTGTTCCCGCAGGAGTCTTGCAAGCGTGTTGTACTTCTGCAGGAGATCAGGTGTGCGGAGCTTCTGCCACTGGCGTCGGGCGCGGTTCTTGTCGGCGATTGACTGTTGGATGCCTCTCGGTAGGTCGTAGATGGAACATCTGGTTGTCTTCTGCTTCGGAACACTGCTCTTGATTGCCTCCTGGACTGCTGTCGTGAAGTCTTCCACGGCCCTGTTGATATCATCCATGGTGCTCAGCGGGGTTGGAGTGACCATTCTGTTCAGCTCTTCTTTGAAGCGGCTCCAGTCAGCTCTTCTGAAGTTGTACTTCTCGGCCTGCTGGTAGGGTTCCATCTCATCTCCCACAGTGATTGCTACTGGATTGTGGTCCGAGGTCAGCTCCACCAGTGTTTCCAGCTCCACAGAGTGTTGCAGGTTCTTCAGTAGCACGATGTCCAGCACATCTGGGTTGTGGCTTGCTACACCTGGGTAGTGCGTGGGCTCAGTCGGGCCTGCTACCACACAGTCGTTCTTCCTGGAATACGCCAGCAGTGTCCGTCCCCTCTGGTTGGCAGTCCTGGAGTTCCAGCATCGGTGCTTGGCGTTGAGGTCTCCGCCGATGAGTGTTGGAACCGTCGAATCCAGCAAAGCATCCAGGTCTCGGAGATCCAGCTTTGCTTTCGGGGGGCAGTAGGTTGCAATCAGCCGGAGTGGTCCTGTAGCAGTCTTGACTTGTACTCCAGTGGCTTCAATGCTTCTGAGGGGTGGGAGTGCAATCTCATGGTGGTCGATCGTCGTCTTCACTATCACTGCGGTCCCCCCTCCTTTGGCTCCTGCAGGTCGGTCGGTCCGGTACACACTGTGGTTTGCCAGGCTCAGCTTCTGGTTTCCTTGCAGGTGGGTCTCTGAAAGCAAAGCAGCACTCACCTTTCTCGTTTCCATCAGGTGAAGGAGTTCGTCTGTCTTCTTCTGAATACCGTTGGCATTCCACATCACGATGGCGCAGCTGGGTCTAGATGCCATGTTGTTTTCTTCCTTCGCCCGCGAATAGGCTCAGGACGAGCCCTGCCACCATCGTCATGGTGGGGTCGATATTCAGCTCTGCAACAAAGGCTGCGATCTTCACTATGATGGTCTTCCAGTCGATTGAGCCCGCTGTTCCCTCTTCCTGTGCTGAGGTGGTTGCTTGCGGCGGGTTCGGTGGTGGATTTAGGACTCCAGCGTAGCTCAGCCCGGATGTTGTGGTTGTCTTCTGGGTCTTCGCAGGGCCATGGCCTGGTGGCGGGCGAGGAGGGTGGGTCCTCTGTGCGGCCGCTGTTGGTTTTGGTTCCTGACGATGTGCAGGTCTCTGGTTTGGTTGGCTTTGTCCGCTGCTCCTCTGAGAGTCATTTGTAGTAGTTGGTGGGTTCCGTGGAGCTTGCAGTGGTTGTTGTGGTGCCCTCCTCTGCTGCTCATCCAGATTCCGGCGGGAGGGGAGCCGGCATATAAAGACCAAGCTCTCCTCCAATTGGCTGGGCACCGGTTTGAAAAAGCCCGCGGTGCACTGCGATTGGTCAGTGTCAGAAGGCGTGGCTATGAAACGCAGACGCGGACAGGAGGTCTTTGATTGGCTGGCCAAACAAAACGGAAAGGAAAGAGCGATTGCCATAGGTTGTGCTCGGCCCTTCATGAAACGCTCTTGGCAGATGAAATAGCCCGCCCACCCCCAGCCCCAATTCATCCTCCCAGTGCCCTCCCCCACCAGCCCTCGGACCCGGGGCTAGCGAGCACAGTGAATCGGCCTCTGAAGTCGGACCTCGTTACACACATGCCCCGTGTGCTGGCTGACATGTCACATCATCATCATCATCATCATCATTTGCTAGGCAGCGCCTCCAAACTCCACGGTTAAAGAGTTAATGGTGGGGCATGCGACCTGGCGCAACACCCCCAATCTGTGTGTGCACGATGCCCAAAGGTCTCAACTGACGCGGGCTTATAGGTGGGTGCCGACTGGCCAGGGTCACGCGTGGCGTCCGAGGCGAGCGGGGACTCTCGCAACGGCCCCGTGCATTATTACACTTTGTCTTTCGAACATGCAGTTGTATCGCAGTACATGTCAGACAGAGGCATGAGCTAGCTCGCTTTCAGATACTGTGGGCGGCTCTTAAAAGAGCCTTTTGTGTTTTTAAGGTCTCGGCGAGAGACTCTACTTCTTCTTGGGCGCAGCCTTTTTGGGCTTTGCCGCTTTGGGTTTGACGGCCTTGGGCTTCACGACCTTGGCCGGGCTCTTCTTTGCCGCTTTCGCCTTCACTGCTTTGGCTTTTGCGGGGCTCTTGGCGGCCTTCTTGGCTGGAGCAGCCTTGGGCTTTTTTGGGCTCTTGGCGGCTGCCGGCTTCTTCACCTTCTTGGGACTCTTCTTGACTCCGGCGGCCACCTTTTTGGGTTTCTTGGCAGCACCGGCAGGCTTCTTTGCTGCGGGCGTCTTGCTCTTGGCTGCCGCTTTCTTGGCCACCTTCTCCTTGCCCTGCGTCTGCTTCTTGTTGAGCTTGAAGGATCCAGAGGCCCCGGTGCCCTTGAGCTGGGCTAGGGCGCCTTTCCTCACCAGGCTCTTGAGGGCAATCTTGACTCTGCTGTTGTTCTTGTCCACGTCATATCCCCCGGCGCCCAGAGCGTTCTTGACGGCAGACAGGGAGACTCCCTTCCTCTCAGTGGAGGCCGCCACGCACTTGAGGACGAGGTCGGACACGCTGGGCCCAGCGGGCTTTTTGGCCTTGGCAGTGCCGGCTGCTCTCTTCTGCTTCTTCTTGGCGGCAGCGGCGGGTTCCGCCGGCGGAGCCACGGCAGCGGGTGCAGTTTCAGCCATTGTTCTGCAGGAGGACTCAGTCAGCGCTCACAGATCAGTAATGGGCGGCCCGGCAACCGCCGTGCATATATAGGGAGGAGCTTCCACCTGATTGGTCCAGAGAATGGGAGGCTGGGCCCAGCACACCGCGCTGTCCCTGCTAAAGACACACTGTGTTTCCTCTGCTTAAATAATCCATTTTTTAAAAGTTACCCGCGTACATTTATTTCATCTTGCATGTGGCAACAGGACCGCAACACCTCCCAGCTCTTATCCAAAAGCATCTCCCTCTTGGAGAGGCGCCGGCTCCCTTTTAAGCGCCTTGTAAAGCTGGCATCCCGCCGTCAGCTCAGACACAAACATGAGCAAACTTTGTTTTCCACTTCATATTCGACCACTCTTCCTCACCTGCCCCACATAACAGCGTGAGCATAACCTTGTTCACTTCTTTCCCTACAGTCCCCGATAAAGTTTTCGCTCCTCACCTTCCGCGGACCAGAGAAAAAGCGCGTTGAAGAGGAAGGAAATAACACAGCTCTGTGTGTGTTAGCCAAGCCTAGAAACGCCCCTTCAAATGGACATAGGCCTGCATGCCCCAAGTGCTTCTATGTTTTTGGAGCCCGATCCCCGCATATTTCACAAGAGGGGAGTGTGGTGGGTGGCTGTGGGGTGCTTGGGAGGGGGGGGGAATGGGGGGGGTGAGGGCAGGGCAGAGAGAGAGAGAGAGATTGATTTCATGTTTCATGGGGGGTTATTCTCACTTCCAGGGTTCAATTAGTGAGCCCATTTTCTGGCAGCCAGCTTGTCGAACGAGATTGTCTTTGCATCCTACATGCATGCAAGGGCAGTGTTGGCCTGCAGTCACTTTCCTCTACATTATCTTGGGCCTTCTGCCCTCTCGTCATTCACTGGCCTGACCATGATGGAGAATTCGTGGGCTTGGCAGGTCAAGCACACAGGAGGGCATGTCTCACCTAAAGGGGGAACGTCTATGTGGGACAGGAGAGGCAGAAATCAGTGCCTGTGGGACACGCAGGGGGAGAAGAGTTGACACACCCTGTCCCCTCCACCGCCCTGCGCAGCGGCTAGGCAGGTGGGCCTGCTCCGCAAGACCCTCCCTAGCGGTCTGGGCAAGTGGGACCACGCTGGGAGTGATATCCCTCTCAGGGACAAGGACTCCCAAGTTCAATGAGGACCTCCCTGAGCCGACTACATTGTCCGCCGTCATGGGACTTGAAAAAACGGTTTGTTCTCATATTTTGACGACAACTACCAGTGATCCTCCTTCCACCCCGTTGTTGGCTTCAGGTAAGGCTGGGTTTCATCAGAGTGACGCCGTCAAGGAAGAAGGACCACACCTTTTTCGATTGTGCTGGCCTACTTCCACACAGTAGGAACTGTGAATGGGGAGAGACCTGATACACAGAGAGTGACTCCTACGGAAGGAGGAGAATCCTCAATACGCAGTGGCGAGCCTCTGTGGATATGTCCTGGAGCTACGCCGTGCCGGTGGTGGCGTAGCTGAAGGCCGCAAGGCGGCGTGCTCTGACCGAGCAAGAGGCTCTGGACAGGAGCGGAACGAAGACGGGAAGAAAACCGCCTTCCCTGGTGGCGTGTCCACTAGGAGACAGCGGTGGGCCTGGCGCCCACCAACCAACGCCGAGACCAGAGGAAAGAAAGGAGCCCTGGTCCCTCGAGCTCCAACCGGCGAGGGCCTGTACCGGCGAGATGAGACGAGCACGGACAGGGACGCAAACGCTCCAAAGGTGAGGACACCAGTGAGGGCTATAATGGTTGGGGGTCAAAGACTGCCAAAGCCGTCCGCGGTAGGAGAGGCTGGGAAAAAGGAACGGGCACAAGACACAGGTAAAACCGAGTGGGAGGGATAAGAATACTGCATATCCCGGCTGGAGAAGCCGCCAACTGTACGAAAGTCTGTAAGAGTGGGAAGGGCACGCAACTAGGCTTGGACTGGCCTATAGGGCAATAGGCCCATGGCCGAACCAAAAACACAAAATGCTGGTGTGGGCCAGTTGTTTTGGTCAAAGTGGGCCACTTTTCTGGCCAATGTGGGCCAGTGTGATGAGTTACTTTGCTATGAGGCTAGTAGTTTTGACCAGTGTTGCTGAATCCATATTCTTACTAGTCAAACAGTGTCACAAAAGGATGGAAGGAATGAATAGCCATTTGCAACTGTGGGCCACTTTTTCATTGGTGCCCGAGACAATGTTATGGCCCAGTCCGACCCTGCACGCAACGCGACCCAAGTAAAACAGAGGGGAAGTGATGCGAACACTGTGTATCAAGCCTGGGGAAGCCGCCTTCGGGACAATGTCAGAAACCTGAAGGTAAGGTGTCTCCCTGACTAGTCCCCGGGGATCTGTCATCCAGGTGGCCAGGACACGGCCAAAGACTTGTGAATGTGAAGGGTGAAATTGTTTTGCAATAAAAGCCGTAGTGGACCCGACGGAGGGAGGCCGACATTCGGGAGGGGTCTGAGCCCGGAAGAGGGAGACCCAGGGGCGAAGGACCATCGCCCTGGTGCAATCAGAAAAGAACATTTGTTTATTATTTTGAACATACCAGGCCCTCGGAAGCAAGAAACCTAACCACCGAAGGTCCTGAGATCGCTAGGGACTTTTGTGGGTCTGAGCCCGGAAGAGGGCGATCCAGCGGTGAAAAGTCCTCACCCAACGTACAAGCGGAAAGGAACTTTTTGTTTGTTATTTCGAACACATCAGGTCCTCGGAAGCAAGAGACATTTTGTAGAAAAGAAACGTAGCCACCGAAGGTCCTGATAGCTGAGCACGGCACTGTCGTCTCGTGCTGGGAAAGCTCGAGAGAGAGAGAGAGAGAGAGTGTGCTGTGCTCTGGAGTCCCGCCTTGTCCCATGCTCAAAACGGGGGCGAGGGAGACCCCCCAGCTGCCACATCCTGACTTATCATTTGTGAACACTTCTTTCTTTCTTGTGAATCCTATCCCACACTCTTTTTGTATTTAGTTGTAAGGATTGGCAATAGTTTTTTTGTTCTAGTAGAGGCCCTTTTTATTTGACAAGACGGCGCTAGGACTGCCTTGTTATTATTTGATGGTCGTAGCCTGCTGCCATCTTAGATTTAGGTTTAGATTAGGCATTTTTCCAACCTGCACATACAGGTTAAACGACACCCTTGAACTGTGATCACTTGTATCTGTCTTTACTGTTGCCGCCATGAGTTCCTTACAACAAGAACCTAAGAGAATTGAATGGGCACACGCCCTGTGAAAAAGGGGCGAGAAAGGGATACGCGCCGCTTGTTTCCAAGGCTGGGGAAGCCGACAAATATATGACATTAATTGGACTGAGAACCAATTACCCTGCCAAAGAGCCACGGGACGTTGGGGAGTCCCAGTGCCACAAAGGTGGGATATATAGAGGTGTGTACCAGAGTGATACCCGAAGGGGCTTAATAGAAGGTGGTAAAAAGCTGAAAAGCATATAAGAAGAAGAGTGTGTCTTTTCATTCCCCAAAGGAGGAGGAGAAAGCCATCCAGAAGGCATTTATAATTTTAACTGGCACACTCCATATACAAGGACTGCGGGCTGTGTAAAGACTTTCTAAAGGAACTCTGAGACGGATAATGCATAAGTCCTCTACGAGTCGGGCCTGGCAGCAGCCCATTCCGAGGCTTTTGGGCAAGCCTCCTTTTCCTTTCAGTTAGATTTTCTAGAGTGCTAGGGCCAGTTAGTAACTAGGAATTTCGCTCACCTGAGCAAGTTAGAGTGAGGCGAGATAGAGAGAAAGGGAGAGAGAGAGAGAGGGGGAGGGAGGGAGGAGGGGGCCTCGACCTGCCCAACAAGGCGCTAAAATAAAACAAATAATGAGGTGAAATGAGCCACTCGGTTTTCATACCTCGTGCCTTTCTTTTGGTTCGTGTCTCCCAGAACCCCTTGTGCGTCCCTTAGGGTAATGCATGGAATCCCCAGACAGATCCCTCCCCTCTTCTGCCATTCTCCCAACATGGTGTACAATGTATCTTATCTACCTCAGCGAGAGGGCTTGGCAGTGGTAACGTGATGAAGTGAAACAAACGGGCAGCCATCTGCAGAGGCCCGTGGCAGGCGTGTGGGAGGAAGCCATGTTGTGCCTGGGCTCTTTGCGTGCCTCACCAACCAGCAACTCTCTCACCAGCATGTCGCGCGCGCACACACACACAGCCCTCTGGCAAAGCTCAAACCATTGGCACGCTCAGGGGAAAGGGTAGAGGTGCAAGCCGAGCAGGATACAGAGCCCTGGCTCTCCCTTCAGGAGACACATACCCAGAGTGCAGTTACCTCCTTGTGTTATGGGGCGGCGCTGTGTCCAAAGGGTAAATAAACCAGAATGCCTGCCCCTCGGCGAGAGCGAGAGGCCCTAGTGGGACTGGAGGGGAATCGGACCGGCTTGGGCCGTACCCTGGTGGCCAGGCATATACCAGCGCCCGTGAACCGAAAAACATGTGGGCATTTTGCGGGCCTGGTTTTGTGTCCAGGGAGAGGAAACCCCAACCCCTCCCCCTCGCGTGGGCAAGCGAAGAGCAGGGGCATATAATGGAGCAGCTCGTTTTGTGACAATGTGGCGGCTCTTAAAAGAGCCTTTGTGGTGTTTTCTGCGGTTGCGGTGCTGCTTTGACTCAAGCCCTCTCGCCCCGGATGCGGCGGGCCAGCTGGATGTCCTTGGGCATGATGGTGACCCTCTTGGCGTGGATGGCGCAGAGGTTCGTGTCCTCAAAGAGCCCGACCAGGTAGGCCTCGCTGGCCTCCTGCAGGGCCATGACGGCCGAGCTCTGGAAGCGCAGGTCGGTCTTAAAGTCCTGGGCGATTTCTCGCACCAGGCGCTGGAAGGGCAGTTTTCGGATGAGCAGCTCCGTGGATTTCTGGTAGCGGCGGATCTCCCTCAGAGCCACAGTGCCGGGACGGTAGCGGTGAGGTTTCTTCACGCCGCCAGTGGCGGGGGCGCTCTTACGGGCAGCCTTGGTGGCCAGCTGCTTGCGAGGCGCCTTGCCTCCGGTGGACTTGCGGGCGGTCTGCTTAGTACGGGCCATGGCAGCACTGCGAGCTCTGCTTTCTCTGCAAGCGATAGATACAACAGACTCCGGCAGCAGCACTTGTTCTTCTTCTTGCTGATAGATTTTTATCCATCAGCGGTGATTTTTGGATACCGAGGCTTGAGCCTCATTACTCCATCTTCTCGGGTTGAGTGTGTAGTCGTGGTTTGTATTCTTCTTGGTCTGTGTGGTCTTGTCACAGTAGGGCTGGTTTCACTGGGTCTTCGCAGTGATGGGCCGCGGGTAGCGGTCGAAGGGGTTTGCAGTGGTGGCAGTGAGTCTTCTGATCAGAGGGTTCGGGTTCTGATCCAGTTCTTGGCAGAAGTTCTTACTCAGCTTCGCTAGATGTTCATCCAACATCTCGATGTCCAGGTCTCTGTGAAGGTCTGCTATCCTTGTGAAGATTGGAGCTCCAGACGATATCCGCAGGGCCTTGTTCTGGACTAACTGAAGACTCTTCCGGTGTCGCTCATGGCAGGTCATCCATGCTGGGGAGGCATAAGTCAGGGTTGGTCTGATGATCGCCTTGTAGACGTTGATCTTTGTCCGGAGGGGCATGGACTTGCTCTTCAGGAGTGGGTACAGCGCTGCCATCTTTCCTGTTGCCTTCTGCTGAGTATTCTCGATGTGGCTTTCCCAGTTGAGTTTGCTGTCCAGGGTCACACCGAGGTAGCGGCTGCTGCTCTCCCATTTGATGGTCTCCCCGTTGAGGCTGATGTGTGGGTGCTCCTTGATCTTCTTTCTGGTGAACAGCGTTGCAGTTGTCTTGCTGGTGTTGAGTTCTATCCGCCAGTCGCTGTACCACTTTGCGATGGTATCCAATGAAGCTTGCAGGTTCTTCGCCACTTCCTTTTCGCTGAAAGACTGGGAGATTACTGCAACATCGTCTGCATACAGTGCCAGGTTCGTCTTGTGGAGATCTGTCGGGATGTCGTTGGTGAAGAGGTTGAACAGGAAGGGTCCGAGGTTCGATCCCTGTGGCACGCCTGCTCGGATGGGATGTGAAGAGGACATCTCAGACCGCATGGCGACATGGAAGGTGCGGCCTCCCAGGTAGCTTGCAATCGTCTTCACCAGGTAGTTCGGAAATCCCAGGCCAATCATCTTGTGCAGCAGTCCCTTGTGCCAGACTCGGTCGAATGCTTTGGCTACATCCAGGAAGACGATTCCTGTGGACTTCTTGATGTTGAATCCGTGGCTGATGGTGTCCACCACTCTCAGTAGCTGATGAGTCGTTGCATGCTCCTTTCGAAATCCAAACTGTTCCTTTGCTAGTAGATTTCTTTCGGAGGTGAAGTCGCTGAGTCGAGCGAGGAGGACCTTCTCCAGGAGCTTCGATAATCCAGAAAGCAGGCTGATGGGGCGGTAGTTTGCTGGATCCCTCAGTGGTTTGCCGGCCTTTGGAAAAACGATGACCCTTGCTTCTTTCCAGGAACTCGGGAAGTGCTGGAGCCTCATGCATGCATTGAAGATCTCTGTGAGATGTTCCATTGATGCTGGTGGGAGGTTCTTGATTGCCAGGTTGGTTATTCCGTCGCTCCCCGGTGCCTTGCCGTTCGCCAGCTTTTCTGCAAGTCCTGCTACCTCAGAGCTTGTGCACTCCTTGATGTCTTCTGCTCCCAGCCCGGTTCCGTGATCTGCGAGGTACTTCTCAACTGCTTCCTCCACTCCGTCTGAGAGCCTACTTACCTTGTTCGGGGTGAACGAAGCCTCCAGTGTCTCGGCAAGGACCTCTGCCTTGTCCTTGTTGCTGCATGCAAGGTGGGTTCGTCCCTGGATTGGTGGGCTTGGCTCCTTCTTCCCAGTCAGTCGACGAGACATTCTCCACACCGAGTTGTCAGCCTCCTTCAGCTTGGCTGTTGCAGACTCCCACTTCTCTCCACGGTGCTGTCGGATCTGTTCCCGCAGGAGTCTTGCAAGCGTGTTGTACTTCTGCAGGAGATAAGGTGTGCGGAGCTTCTGCCACTGGCGTCGGGCGCGGTTCTTGTCGGCGATTGACTGTTGGATGCCTCTCGGTAGGTCGTAGATGGAACATCTGGTTGTCTTCTGCTTCGGAACACTGCTCTTGATTGCCTCCTGGACTGCTGTCGTGAAGTCTTCCACGGCCCTGTTGATATCATCCATGGTGCTCAGCGGGGTTGGAGTGACCATTCTGTTCAGCTCTTCTTTGAAGCGGCTCCAGTCAGCTCTTCTGAAGTTGTACTTCTCGGCCTGCTGGTAGGGTTCCATCTCATCTCCCACAGTGATTGCTACTGGATTGTGGTCCGAGGTCAGCTCCACCAGTGTTTCCAGCTCCACAGAGTGTTGCAGGTTCTTCAGTAGCACGATGTCCAGCACATCTGGGTTGTGGCTTGCTACACCTGGGTAGTGCGTGGGCTCAGTCGGGCCTGCTACCACACAGTCGTTCTTCCTGGAATACGCCAGCAGTGTCCGTCCCCTCTGGTTGGCAGTCCTGGAGTTCCAGCATCGGTGCTTGGCGTTGAGGTCTCCGCCGATGAGTGTTGGAACCGTCGAATCCAGCAAAGCATCCAGGTCTCGGAGATCCAGCTTTGCTTTCGGGGGGCAGTAGGTTGCAATCAGTCGGAGTGGTCCTGTAGCAGTCTTGACTTGTACTCCAGTGGCTTCAATGCTTCTGAGGGGTGGGAGTGCAATCTCATGGTGGTCGATCGTCGTCTTCACTATCACTGCGGTCCCCCCTCCGGCGGGAGGGGAGCCGGCATATAAAGACCAAGCTCTCCTCCAATTGGCTGGGCACCGGTTTGAAAAAGCCCGCGGTGCACTGCGATTGGTCAGTGTCAGAAGGCGTGGCTATGAAACGCAGACGCGGACAGGAGGTCTTTGATTGGCTGGCCAAACAAAACGGAAAGGAAAGAGCGATTGCCATAGGTTGTGCTCGGCCCTTCATGAAACGCTCTTGGCAGATGAAATAGCCCGCCCACCCCCAGCCCCAATTCATCCTCCCAGTGCCCTCCCCCACCAGCCCTCGGACCCGGGGCTAGCGAGCACAGTGAATCGGCCTCTGAAGTCGGACCTCGTTACACACATGCCCCGTGTGCTGGCTGACATGTCACATCATCATCATCATCATCATCATCATTTGCTAGGCAGCGCCTCCAAACTCCACGGTTAAAGAGTTAATGGTGGGGCATGCGACCTGGCGCAACACCCCCAATCTGTGTGTGCACGATGCCCAAAGGTCTCAACTGACGCGGGCTTATAGGTGGGTGCCGACTGGCCAGGGTCACGCGTGGCGTCCGAGGCGAGCGGGGACTCTCGCAACGGCCCCGTGCATTATTACACTTTGTCTTTCGAACATGCAGTTGTATCGCAGTACATGTCAGGCAGAGGCATGAGCTAGCTAGCTTTCAGATACTGTGGGCGGCTCTTAAAAGAGCCTTTTGTGTTTTTAAGGTCTCGGCGAGAGACTCTACTTCTTCTTGGGCGCAGCCTTTTTGGGCTTTGCCGCTTTGGGTTTGACGGCCTTGGGCTTCACGACCTTGGCCGGGCTCTTCTTTGCCGCTTTCGCCTTCACTGCTTTGGCTTTTGCGGGGCTCTTGGCGGCCTTCTTGGCTGGAGCAGCCTTGGGCTTTTTTGGGCTCTTGGCGGCTGCCGGCTTCTTCACCTTCTTGGGACTCTTCTTGACTCCGGCGGCCACCTTTTTGGGTTTCTTGGCAGCACCGGCAGGCTTCTTTGCTGCGGGCGTCTTGCTCTTGGCTGCCGCTTTCTTGGCCACCTTCTCCTTGCCCTGCGTCTGCTTCTTGTTGAGCTTGAAGGATCCAGAGGCCCCGGTGCCCTTGAGCTGGGCTAGGGCGCCTTTCCTCACCAGGCTCTTGAGGGCAATCTTGACTCTGCTGTTGTTCTTGTCCACGTCATATCCCCCGGCGCCCAGAGCCTTCTTGACGGCAGACAGGGAGACTCCCTTCCTCTCAGTGGAGGCCGCCACGCACTTGAGGACGAGGTCGGACACGCTGGGCCCAGCGGGCTTTTTGGCCTTGGCAGTGCCGGCTGCTCTCTTCTGCTTCTTCTTGGCGGCAGCGGCAGCGGCGGGTTCCGCCGGCGGAGCCACGGCAGCGGGTGCAGTTTCAGCCATTGTTCTGCAGGAGGACTCAGTCAGCGCTCACAGATCAGTAATGGGCGGCCCGGCAACCGCCGTGCATATATAGGGAGGAGCTTCCACCTGATTGGTCCAGAGAATGGGAGGCTGGGCCCAGCACACCGCGCTGTCCCTGCTAAAGACACACTGTGTTTCCTCTGCTTAAATAATCCATTTTTTAAAAGTTACCCGCGTACATTTATTTCATCTTGCATGTGGCAACAGGACCGCAACACCTCCCAGCTCTTATCCAAAAGCATCTCCCTCTTGGAGAGGCGCCGGCTCCCTTTTAAGCGCCTTGTAAAGCTGGCATCCCGCCGTCAGCTCAGACACAAACATGAGCAAACTTTGTTTTCCACTTCATATTCGACCACTCTTCCTCACCTGCCCCACATAACAGCGTGAGCATAACCTTGTTCACTTCTTTCCCTACAGTCCCCGATAAAGTTTTCGCTCCTCACCTTCCGCGGACCAGAGAAAAAGCGCGTTGAAGAGGAAGGAAATAACACAGCTCTGTGTGTGTTAGCCAAGCCTAGAAACGCCCCTTCAAATGGACATAGGCCTGCATGCCCCAAGTGCTTCTATGTTTTTGGAGCCCGATCCCCGCATATTTCACAAGAGGGGAGTGTGGTGGGTGGCTGTGGGGTGCTTGGGAGGGGGGGGGAATGGGGGGGGTGAGGGCAGGGCAGAGAGAGAGAGAGAGAGAGAGATTGATTTCATGTTTCATGGGGGGTTATTCTCACTTCCAGGGTTCAATTAGTGAGCCCATTTTCTGGCAGCCAGCTTGTCGAACGAGATTGTCTTTGCATCCTACATGCATGCAAGGGCAGTGTTGGCCTGCAGTCACTTTCCTCTACATTATCTTGGGCCTTCTGCCCTCTCGTCAGGCACTGGCCTGGCCATGAAGGAGAATGCGTGGGCTTGGCAGGCCAAGCACACAGGAGGGCATGTCTCACCTAAAGGGGGAACGTCTATGTGGGACAGGAGAGGCAGAAATCAGTGCCTGTGGGACACGCAGGGGGAGAAGAGTTGACACACCCTGTCCCCTCCACCGCCCTGCGCAGCGGCTAGGCAGGTGGGCCTGCTCCGCAAGACCCTCCCTAGCGGTCTGGGCAAGTGGGACCACGCTGGGAGTGATATCCCTCTCAGGGACAAGGACTCCCAAGTTCAATGAGGACCTCCCTGAGCCGACTACATTGTCCGCCGTCATGGGACTTGAAAAAACGGTTTGTTCTCATATTTTGACGACAACTACCAGTGATCCTCCTTCCACCCCGTTGTTGGCTTCAGGTAAGGCTGGGTTTCATCAGAGTGACGCCGTCAAGGAAGAAGGACCACACCTTTTTCGATTGTGCTGGCCTACTTCCACACAGTAGGAACTGTGAATGGGGAGAGACCTGATACACAGAGAGTGACTCCTACGGAAGGAGGAGAATCCTCAATACGCAGTGGCGAGCCTCTGTGGATATGTCCTGGAGCTACGCCGTGCCGGTGGTGGCGTAGCTGAAGGCCGCAAGGCGGCGTGCTCTGACCGAGCAAGAGGCTCTGGACAGGAGCGGAACGAAGACGGGAAGAAAACCGCCTTCCCTGGTGGCGTGTCCACTAGGAGACAGCGGTGGGCCTGGCGCCCACCAACCAACGCCGAGACCAGAGGAAAGAAAGGAGCCCTGGTCCCTCGAGCTCCAACCGGCGAGGGCCTGTACCGGCGAGATGAGACGAGCACGGACAGGGACGCAAACGCTCCAAAGGTGAGGACACCAGTGAGGGCTATAATGGTTGGGGGTCAAAGACTGCCAAAGCCGTCCGCGGTAGGAGAGGCTGGGAAAAAGGAATGGGCACAAGACACAGGTAAAACCGAGTGGGAGGGATAAGAATACTGCATATCCCCGCTGGAGAAGCCGCCAACTGTACGAAAGTCTGTAAGAGTGGGAAGGGCACGCAACTAGGCTTGGACTGGCCTATAGGGCAATAGGCCCATGGCCGAACCAAAAACACAAAATGCTGGTGTGGGCCAGTTGTTTTGGTCAAAGTGGGCCACTTTTCTGGCCAATGTGGGCCAGTGTGATGAGTTACTTTGCTATGAGGCTAGTAGTTTTGACCAGTGTTGCTGAATCCATATTCTTACTAGTCAAACAGTGTCACAAAAGGATGGAAGGAATGAATAGCCATTTGCAACTGTGGGCCACTTTTTCATTGGTGCCCGAGACAATGTTATGGCCCAGTCCGACCCTGCACGCAACGCGACCCAAGTAAAACAGAGGGGAAGTGATGCGAACACTGTGTATCAAGCCTGGGGAAGCCGCCTTCGGGACAAGGTCAGAAACCTGAAGGTAAGGTGTCTCCCTGACTAGTCCCCGGGGATCTGTCATCCAGGTGGCCAGGACACGGCCAAAGACTTGTGAATGTGAAGGGTGAAATTGTTTTGCAATAAAAGCCGTAGTGGACCCGACGGAGGGAGGCCGACATTCGGGAGGGGTCTGAGCCCGGAAGAGGGAGACCCAGGGGCGAAGGACCATCGCCCTGGTGCAATCAGAAAAGAACATTTGTTTATTATTTTGAACATACCAGGCCCTCGGAAGCAAGAAACCTAACCACCGAAGGTCCTGAGATCGCTAGGGACTTTTGTGGGTCTGAGCCCGGAAGAGGGCGATCCAGCGGTGAAAAGTCCTCACCCAACGTACAAGCGGAAAGGAACTTTTTGTTTGTTATTTCGAACACATCAGGTCCTCGGAAGCAAGAGACATTTTGTAGAAAAGAAACGTAGCCACCGAAGGTCCTGATAGCTGAGCACGGCACTGTCGTCTCGTGCTGGGAAAGCTCGAGAGAGAGAGAGAGAGAGAGAGAGAGAGAGAGAGAGAGAGAGTGTGCTGTGCTCTGGAGTCCCGCCTTGCCCCATGCTCAAAACCGGGGCGAGGGAGACCCCCCAGCTGCCACATCCTGACTTATCATTTGTGAACACTTCTTTCTTTCTTGTGAATCCTATCCCACACTCTTTTTGTATTTAGTTGTAAGGATTGGCAATAGTTTTTTTGTTCTAGTAGAGGCCCTTTTTATTTGACAAGACGGCGCTAGGACTGCCTTGTTATTATTTGATGGTCGTAGCCTGCTGCCATCTTAGATTTAGGTTTAGATTAGGCATTTTTCCAACCTGCACATACAGGTTAAACGACACCCTTGAACTGTGATCACTTGTATCTGTCTTTACAGGAGAATGCTTGGGCTTGGCAGGCCAAGCACACAGGAGGGCATGTCTCACCTAAAGGGGGAACGTCTATGTGGGACAGGAGAGGCAGAAATCAGTGCCTGTGGGACACGCAGGGGGAGAAGAGTTGACACACCCTGTCCCCTCCACCGCCCTGCGCAGCGGCTAGGCAGGTGGGCCTGCTCCGCAAGACCCTCCCTAGCGGTCTGGGCAAGTGGGACCACGCTGGGAGTGATATCCCTCTCAGGGACAAGGACTCCCAAGTTCAATGAGGACCTCCCTGAGCCGACTACATTGTCCGCCGTCATGGGACTTGAAAAAACGGTTTGTTCTCATATTTTGACGACAACTACCAGTGATCCTCCTTCCACCCCGTTGTTGGCTTCAGGTAAGGCTGGGTTTCATCAGAGTGACGCCGTCAAGGAAGAAGGACCACACCTTTTTCGATTGTGCTGGCCTACTTCCACACAGTAGGAACTGTGAATGGGGAGAGACCTGATACACAGAGAGTGACTCCTACGGAAGGAGGAGAATCCTCAATACGCAGTGGCGAGCCTCTGTGGATATGTCCTGGAGCTACGCCGTGCCGGTGGTGGCGTAGCTGAAGGCCGCAAGGCGGCGTGCTCTGACCGAGCAAGAGGCTCTGGACAGGAGCGGAACGAAGACGGGAAGAAAACCGCCTTCCCTGGTGGCGTGTCCACTAGGAGACAGCGGTGGGCCTGGCGCCCACCAACCAACGCCGAGACCAGAGGAAAGAAAGGAGCCCTGGTCCCTCGAGCTCCAACCGGCGAGGGCCTGTACCGGCGAGATGAGACGAGCACGGACAGGGACGCAAACGCTCCAAAGGTGAGGACACCAGTGAGGGCTATAATGGTTGGGGGTCAAAGACTGCCAAAGCCGTCCGCGGTAGGAGAGGCTGGGAAAAAGGAACGGGCACAAGACACAGGTAAAACCGAGTGGGAGGGATAAGAATACTGCATATCCCGGCTGGAGAAGCCGCCAACTGTACGAAAGTCTGTAAGAGTGGGAAGGGCACGCAACTAGGCTTGGACTGGCCTATAGGGCAATAGGCCCATGGCCGAACCAAAAACACAAAATGCTGGTGTGGGCCAGTTGTTTTGGTCAAAGTGGGCCACTTTTCTGGCCAATGTGGGCCAGTGTGATGAGTTACTTTGCTATGAGGCTAGTAGTTTTGACCAGTGTTGCTGAATCCATATTCTTACTAGTCAAACAGTGTCACAAAAGGATGGAAGGAATGAATAGCCATTTGCAACTGTGGGCCACTTTTTCATTGGTGCCCGAGACAATGTTATGGCCCAGTCCGACCCTGCACGCAACGCGACCCAAGTAAAACAGAGGGGAAGTGATGCGAACACTGTGTATCAAGCCTGGGGAAGCCGCCTTCGGGACAAGGTCAGAAACCTGAAGGTAAGGTGTCTCCCTGACTAGTCCCCGGGGATCTGTCATCCAGGTGGCCAGGACACGGCCAAAGACTTGTGAATGTGAAGGGTGAAATTGTTTTGCAATAAAAGCCGTAGTGGACCCGACGGAGGGAGGCCGACATTCGGGAGGGGTCTGAGCCCGGAAGAGGGAGACCCAGGGGCGAAGGACCATCGCCCTGGTGCAATCAGAAAAGAACATTTGTTTATTATTTTGAACATACCAGGCCCTCGGAAGCAAGAAACCTAACCACCGAAGGTCCTGAGATCGCTAGGGACTTTTGTGGGTCTGAGCCCGGAAGAGGGCGATCCAGCGGTGAAAAGTCCTCACCCAACGTACAAGCGGAAAGGAACTTTTTGTTTGTTATTTCAAACACATCAGGTCCTCGGAAGCAAGAGACATTTTGTAGAAAAGAAACGTAGCCACCGAAGGTCCTGATAGCTGAGCACGGCACTGTCGTCTCGTGCTGGGAAAGCTCGAGAGAGAGAGAGAGAGAGAGAGAGAGAGAGAGAGAGAGAGTGTGCTGTGCTCTGGAGTCCCGCCTTGTCCCATGCTCAAAACCGGGGCGAGGGAGACCCCCCAGCTGCCACATCCTGACTTATCATTTGTGAACACTTCTTTCTTTCTTGTGAATCCTATCCCACACTCTTTTTGTATTTAGTTGTAAGGATTGGCAATAGTTTTTTTGTTCTAGTAGAGGCCCTTTTTATTTGACAAGACGGCGCTAGGACTGCCTTGTTATTATTTGATGGTCGTAGCCTGCTGCCATCTTAGATTTAGGTTTAGATTAGGCATTTTTCCAACCTGCACATACAGGTTAAACGACACCCTTGAACTGTGATCACTTGTATCTGTCTTTACAGGAGAATGCTTGGGCTTGGCAGGCCAAGCACACAGGAGGGCATGTCTCACCTAAAGGGGGAACGTCTATGTGGGACAGGAGAGGCAGAAATCAGTGCCTGTGGGACACGCAGGGGGAGAAGAGTTGACACACCCTGTCCCCTCCACCGCCCTGCGCAGCGGCTAGGCAGGTGGGCCTGCTCCGCAAGACCCTCCCTAGCGGTCTGGGCAAGTGGGACCACGCTGGGAGTGATATCCCTCTCAGGGACAAGGACTCCCAAGTTCAATGAGGACCTCCCTGAGCCGACTACATTGTCCGCCGTCATGGGACTTGAAAAAACGGTTTGTTCTCATATTTTGACGACAACTACCAGTGATCCTCCTTCCACCCCGTTGTTGGCTTCAGGTAAGGCTGGGTTTCATCAGAGTGACGCCGTCAAGGAAGAAGGACCACACCTTTTTCGATTGTGCTGGCCTACTTCCACACAGTAGGAACTGTGAATGGGGAGAGACCTGATACACAGAGAGTGACTCCTACGGAAGGAGGAGAATCCTCAATACGCAGTGGCGAGCCTCTGTGGATATGTCCTGGAGCTACGCCGTGCCGGTGGTGGCGTAGCTGAAGGCCGCAAGGCGGCGTGCTCTGACCGAGCAAGAGGCTCTGGACAGGAGCGGAACGAAGACGGGAAGAAAACCGCCTTCCCTGGTGGCGTGTCCACTAGGAGACAGCGGTGGGCCTGGCGCCCACCAACCAACGCCGAGACCAGAGGAAAGAAAGGAGCCCTGGTCCCTCGAGCTCCAACCGGCGAGGGCCTGTACCGGCGAGATGAGACGAGCACGGACAGGGACGCAAACGCTCCAAAGGTGAGGACACCAGTGAGGGCTATAATGGTTGGGGGTCAAAGACTGCCAAAGCCGTCCGCGGTAGGAGAGGCTGGGAAAAAGGAACGGGCACAAGACACAGGTAAAACCGAGTGGGAGGGATAAGAATACTGCATATCCCGGCTGGAGAAGCCGCCAACTGTACGAAAGTCTGTAAGAGTGGGAAGGGCACGCAACTAGGCTTGGACTGGCCTATAGGGCAATAGGCCCATGGCCGAACCAAAAACACAAAATGCTGGTGTGGGCCAGTTGTTTTGGTCAAAGTGGGCCACTTTTCTGGCCAATGTGGGCCAGTGTGATGAGTTACTTTGCTATGAGGCTAGTAGTTTTGACCAGTGTTGCTGAATCCATATTCTTACTAGTCAAACAGTGTCACAAAAGGATGGAAGGAATGAATAGCCATTTGCAACTGTGGGCCACTTTTTCATTGGTGCCCGAGACAATGTTATGGCCCAGTCCGACCCTGCACGCAACGCGACCCAAGTAAAACAGAGGGGAAGTGATGCGAACACTGTGTATCAAGCCTGGGGAAGCCGCCTTCGGGACAAGGTCAGAAACCTGAAGGTAAGGTGTCTCCCTGACTAGTCCCCGGGGATCTGTCATCCAGGTGGCCAGGACACGGCCAAAGACTTGTGAATGTGAAGGGTGAAATTGTTTTGCAATAAAAGCCGTAGTGGACCCGACGGAGGGAGGCCGACATTCGGGAGGGGTCTGAGCCCGGAAGAGGGAGACCCAGGGGCGAAGGACCATCGCCCTGGTGCAATCAGAAAAGAACATTTGTTTATTATTTTGAACATACCAGGCCCTCGGAAGCAAGAAACCTAACCACCGAAGGTCCTGAGATCGCTAGGGACTTTTGTGGGTCTGAGCCCGGAAGAGGGCGATCCAGCGGTGAAAAGTCCTCACCCAACGTACAAGCGGAAAGGAACTTTTTGTTTGTTATTTCGAACACATCAGGTCCTCGGAAGCAAGAGACATTTTGTAGAAAAGAAACGTAGCCACCGAAGGTCCTGATAGCTGAGCACGGCACTGTCGTCTCGTGCTGGGAAAGCTCGAGAGAGAGAGAGAGAGAGAGAGAGAGAGAGAGAGAGAGTGTGCTGTGCTCTGGAGTCCCGCCTTGTCCCATGCTCAAAACGGGGGCGAGGGAGACCCCCCAGCTGCCACATCCTGACTTATCATTTGTGAACACTTCTTTCTTTCTTGTGAATCCTATCCCACACTCTTTTTGTATTTAGTTGTAAGGATTGGCAATAGTTTTTTTGTTCTAGTAGAGGCCCTTTTTATTTGACAAGACGGCGCTAGGACTGCCTTGTTATTATTTGATGGTCGTAGCCTGCTGCCATCTTAGATTTAGGTTTAGATTAGGCATTTTTCCAACCTGCACATACAGGTTAAACGACACCCTTGAACTGTGATCACTTGTATCTGTCTTTACAGGAGAATGCTTGGGCTTGGCAGGCCAAGCACACAGGAGGGCATGTCTCACCTAAAGGGGGAACGTCTATGTGGGACAGGAGAGGCAGAAATCAGTGCCTGTGGGACACGCAGGGGGAGAAGAGTTGACACACCCTGTCCCCTCCACCGCCCTGCGCAGCGGCTAGGCAGGTGGGCCTGCTCCGCAAGACCCTCCCTAGCGGTCTGGGCAAGTGGGACCACGCTGGGAGTGATATCCCTCTCAGGGACAAGGACTCCCAAGTTCAATGAGGACCTCCCTGAGCCGACTACATTGTCCGCCGTCATGGGACTTGAAAAAACGGTTTGTTCTCATATTTTGACGACAACTACCAGTGATCCTCCTTCCACCCCGTTGTTGGCTTCAGGTAAGGCTGGGTTTCATCAGAGTGACGCCGTCAAGGAAGAAGGACCACACCTTTTTCGATTGTGCTGGCCTACTTCCACACAGTAGGAACTGTGAATGGGGAGAGACCTGATACACAGAGAGTGACTCCTACGGAAGGAGGAGAATCCTCAATACGCAGTGGCGAGCCTCTGTGGATATGTCCTGGAGCTACGCCGTGCCGGTGGTGGCGTAGCTGAAGGCCGCAAGGCGGCGTGCTCTGACCGAGCAAGAGGCTCTGGACAGGAGCGGAACGAAGACGGGAAGAAAACCGCCTTCCCTGGTGGCGTGTCCACTAGGAGACAGCGGTGGGCCTGGCGCCCACCAACCAACGCCGAGACCAGAGGAAAGAAAGGAGCCCTGGTCCCTCGAGCTCCAACCGGCGAGGGCCTGTACCGGCGAGATGAGACGAGCACGGACAGGGACGCAAACGCTCCAAAGGTGAGGACACCAGTGAGGGCTATAATGGTTGGGGGTCAAAGACTGCCAAAGCCGTCCGCGGTAGGAGAGGCTGGGAAAAAGGAACGGGCACAAGACACAGGTAAAACCGAGTGGGAGGGATAAGAATACTGCATATCCCGGCTGGAGAAGCCGCCAACTGTACGAAAGTCTGTAAGAGTGGGAAGGGCACGCAACTAGGCTTGGACTGGCCTATAGGGCAATAGGCCCATGGCCGAACCAAAAACACAAAATGCTGGTGTGGGCCAGTTGTTTTGGTCAAAGTGGGCCACTTTTCTGGCCAATGTGGGCCAGTGTGATGAGTTACTTTGCTATGAGGCTAGTAGTTTTGACCAGTGTTGCTGAATCCATATTCTTACTAGTCAAACAGTGTCACAAAAGGATGGAAGGAATGAATAGCCATTTGCAACTGTGGGCCACTTTTTCATTGGTGCCCGAGACAATGTTATGGCCCAGTCCGACCCTGCACGCAACGCGACCCAAGTAAAACAGAGGGGAAGTGATGCGAACACTGTGTATCAAGCCTGGGGAAGCCGCCTTCGGGACAATGTCAGAAACCTGAAGGTAAGGTGTCTCCCTGACTAGTCCCCGGGGATCTGTCATCCAGGTGGCCAGGACACGGCCAAAGACTTGTGAATGTGAAGGGTGAAATTGTTTTGCAATAAAAGCCGTAGTGGACCCGACGGAGGGAGGCCGACATTCGGGAGGGGTCTGAGCCCGGAAGAGGGAGACCCAGGGGCGAAGGACCATCGCCCTGGTGCAATCAGAAAAGAACATTTGTTTATTATTTTGAACATACCAGGCCCTCGGAAGCAAGAAACCTAACCACCGAAGGTCCTGAGATCGCTAGGGACTTTTGTGGGTCTGAGCCCGGAAGAGGGCGATCCAGCGGTGAAAAGTCCTCACCCAACGTACAAGCGGAAAGGAACTTTTTGTTTGTTATTTCGAACACATCAGGTCCTCGGAAGCAAGAGACATTTTGTAGAAAAGAAACGTAGCCACCGAAGGTCCTGATAGCTGAGCACGGCACTGTCGTCTCGTGCTGGGAAAGCTCGAGAGAGAGAGAGAGAGAGAGAGAGAGAGAGAGAGAGAGAGTGTGCTGTGCTCTGGAGTCCCGCCTTGTCCCATGCTCAAAACGGGGGCGAGGGAGACCCCCCAGCTGCCACATCCTGACTTATCATTTGTGAACACTTCTTTCTTTCTTGTGAATCCTATCCCACACTCTTTTTGTATTTAGTTGTAAGGATTGGCAATAGTTTTTTTGTTCTAGTAGAGGCCCTTTTTATTTGACAAGACGGCGCTAGGACTGCCTTGTTATTATTTGATGGTCGTAGCCTGCTGCCATCTTAGATTTAGGTTTAGATTAGGCATTTTTCCAACCTGCACATACAGGTTAAACGACACCCTTGAACTGTGATCACTTGTATCTGTCTTTACAGGAGAATGCTTGGGCTTGGCAGGCCAAGCACACAGGAGGGCATGTCTCACCTAAAGGGGGAACGTCTATGTGGGACAGGAGAGGCAGAAATCAGTGCCTGTGGGACACGCAGGGGGAGAAGAGTTGACACACCCTGTCCCCTCCACCGCCCTGCGCAGCGGCTAGGCAGGTGGGCCTGCTCCGCAAGACCCTCCCTAGCGGTCTGGGCAAGTGGGACCACGCTGGGAGTGATATCCCTCTCAGGGACAAGGACTCCCAAGTTCAATGAGGACCTCCCTGAGCCGACTACATTGTCCGCCGTCATGGGACTTGAAAAAACGGTTTGTTCTCATATTTTGACGACAACTACCAGTGATCCTCCTTCCACCCCGTTGTTGGCTTCAGGTAAGGCTGGGTTTCATCAGAGTGACGCCGTCAAGGAAGAAGGACCACACCTTTTTCGATTGTGCTGGCCTACTTCCACACAGTAGGAACTGTGAATGGGGAGAGACCTGATACACAGAGAGTGACTCCTACGGAAGGAGGAGAATCCTCAATACGCAGTGGCGAGCCTCTGTGGATATGTCCTGGAGCTACGCCGTGCCGGTGGTGGCGTAGCTGAAGGCCGCAAGGCGGCGTGCTCTGACCGAGCAAGAGGCTCTGGACAGGAGCGGAACGAAGACGGGAAGAAAACCGCCTTCCCTGGTGGCGTGTCCACTAGGAGACAGCGGTGGGCCTGGCGCCCACCAACCAACGCCGAGACCAGAGGAAAGAAAGGAGCCCTGGTCCCTCGAGCTCCAACCGGCGAGGGCCTGTACCGGCGAGATGAGACGAGCACGGACAGGGACGCAAACGCTCCAAAGGTGAGGACACCAGTGAGGGCTATAATGGTTGGGGGTCAAAGACTGCCAAAGCCGTCCGCGGTAGGAGAGGCTGGGAAAAAGGAACGGGCACAAGACACAGGTAAAACCGAGTGGGAGGGATAAGAATACTGCATATCCCGGCTGGAGAAGCCGCCAACTGTACGAAAGTCTGTAAGAGTGGGAAGGGCACGCAACTAGGCTTGGACTGGCCTATAGGGCAATAGGCCCATGGCCGAACCAAAAACACAAAATGCTGGTGTGGGCCAGTTGTTTTGGTCAAAGTGGGCCACTTTTCTGGCCAATGTGGGCCAGTGTGATGAGTTACTTTGCTATGAGGCTAGTAGTTTTGACCAGTGTTGCTGAATCCATATTCTTACTAGTCAAACAGTGTCACAAAAGGATGGAAGGAATGAATAGCCATTTGCAACTGTGGGCCACTTTTTCATTGGTGCCCGAGACAATGTTATGGCCCAGTCCGACCCTGCACGCAACGCGACCCAAGTAAAACAGAGGGGAAGTGATGCGAACACTGTGTATCAAGCCTGGGGAAGCCGCCTTCGGGACAATGTCAGAAACCTGAAGGTAAGGTGTCTCCCTGACTAGTCCCCGGGGATCTGTCATCCAGGTGGCCAGGACACGGCCAAAGACTTGTGAATGTGAAGGGTGAAATTGTTTTGCAATAAAAGCCGTAGTGGACCCGACGGAGGGAGGCCGACATTCGGGAGGGGTCTGAGCCCGGAAGAGGGAGACCCAGGGGCGAAGGACCATCGCCCTGGTGCAATCAGAAAAGAACATTTGTTTATTATTTTGAACATACCAGGCCCTCGGAAGCAAGAAACCTAACCACCGAAGGTCCTGAGATCGCTAGGGACTTTTGTGGGTCTGAGCCCGGAAGAGGGCGATCCAGCGGTGAAAAGTCCTCACCCAACGTACAAGCGGAAAGGAACTTTTTGTTTGTTATTTCGAACACATCAGGTCCTCGGAAGCAAGAGACATTTTGTAGAAAAGAAACGTAGCCACCGAAGGTCCTGATAGCTGAGCACGGCACTGTCGTCTCGTGCTGGGAAAGCTCGAGAGAGAGAGAGAGAGAGAGAGTGTGCTGTGCTCTGGAGTCCCGCCTTGTCCCATGCTCAAAACCGGGGCGAGGGAGACCCCCCAGCTGCCACATCCTGACTTATCATTTGTGAACACTTCTTTCTTTCTTGTGAATCCTATCCCACACTCTTTTTGTATTTAGTTGTAAGGATTGGCAATAGTTTTTTTGTTCTAGTAGAGGCCCTTTTTATTTGACAAGACGGCGCTAGGACTGCCTTGTTATTATTTGATGGTCGTAGCCTGCTGCCATCTTAGATTTAGGTTTAGATTAGGCATTTTTCCAACCTGCACATACAGGTTAAACGACACCCTTGAACTGTGATCACTTGTATCTGTCTTTACAGGAGAATGCTTGGGCTTGGCAGGCCAAGCACACAGGAGGGCATGTCTCACCTAAAGGGGGAACGTCTATGTGGGACAGGAGAGGCAGAAATCAGTGCCTGTGGGACACGCAGGGGGAGAAGAGTTGACACACCCTGTCCCCTCCACCGCCCTGCGCAGCGGCTAGGCAGGTGGGCCTGCTCCGCAAGACCCTCCCTAGGGGTCTGGGCAAGTGGGACCACGCTGGGAGTGATATCCCTCTCAGGGACAAGGACTCCCAAGTTCAATGAGGACCTCCCTGAGCCGACTACATTGTCCGCCGTCATGGGACTTGAAAAAACGGTTTGTTCTCATATTTTGACGACAACTACCAGTGATCCTCCTTCCACCCCGTTGTTGGCTTCAGGTAAGGCTGGGTTTCATCAGAGTGACGCCGTCAAGGAAGAAGGACCACACCTTTTTCGATTGTGCTGGCCTACTTCCACACAGTAGGAACTGTGAATGGGGAGAGACCTGATACACAGAGAGTGACTCCTACGGAAGGAGGAGAATCCTCAATACGCAGTGGCGAGCCTCTGTGGATATGTCCTGGAGCTACGCCGTGCCGGTGGTGGCGTAGCTGAAGGCCGCAAGGCGGCGTGCTCTGACCGAGCAAGAGGCTCTGGACAGGAGCGGAACGAAGACGGGAAGAAAACCGCCTTCCCTGGTGGCGTGTCCACTAGGAGACAGCGGTGGGCCTGGCGCCCACCAACCAACGCCGAGACCAGAGGAAAGAAAGGAGCCCTGGTCCCTCGAGCTCCAACCGGCGAGGGCCTGTACCGGCGAGATGAGACGAGCACGGACAGGGACGCAAACGCTCCAAAGGTGAGGACACCAGTGAGGGCTATAATGGTTGGGGGTCAAAGACTGCCAAAGCCGTCCGCGGTAGGAGAGGCTGGGAAAAAGGAACGGGCACAAGACACAGGTAAAACCGAGTGGGAGGGATAAGAATACTGCATATCCCGGCTGGAGAAGCCGCCAACTGTACGAAAGTCTGTAAGAGTGGGAAGGGCACGCAACTAGGCTTGGACTGGCCTATAGGGCAATAGGCCCATGGCCGAACCAAAAACACAAAATGCTGGTGTGGGCCAGTTGTTTTGGTCAAAGTGGGCCACTTTTCTGGCCAATGTGGGCCAGTGTGATGAGTTACTTTGCTATGAGGCTAGTAGTTTTGACCAGTGTTGCTGAATCCATATTCTTACTAGTCAAACAGTGTCACAAAAGGATGGAAGGAATGAATAGCCATTTGCAACTGTGGGCCACTTTTTCATTGGTGCCCGAGACAATGTTATGGCCCAGTCCGACCCTGCACGCAACGCGACCCAAGTAAAACAGAGGGGAAGTGATGCGAACACTGTGTATCAAGCCTGGGGAAGCCGCCTTCGGGACAATGTCAGAAACCTGAAGGTAAGGTGTCTCCCTGACTAGTCCCCGGGGATCTGTCATCCAGGTGGCCAGGACACGGCCAAAGACTTGTGAATGTGAAGGGTGAAATTGTTTTGCAATAAAAGCCGTAGTGGACCCGACGGAGGGAGGCCGACATTCGGGAGGGGTCTGAGCCCGGAAGAGGGAGACCCAGGGGCGAAGGACCATCGCCCTGGTGCAATCAGAAAAGAACATTTGTTTATTATTTTGAACATACCAGGCCCTCGGAAGCAAGAAACCTAACCACCGAAGGTCCTGAGATCGCTAGGGACTTTTGTGGGTCTGAGCCCGGAAGAGGGCGATCCAGCGGTGAAAAGTCCTCACCCAACGTACAAGCGGAAAGGAACTTTTTGTTTGTTATTTCGAACACATCAGGTCCTCGGAAGCAAGAGACATTTTGTAGAAAAGAAACGTAGCCACCGAAGGTCCTGATAGCTGAGCACGGCACTGTCGTCTCGTGCTGGGAAAGCTCGAGAGAGAGAGAGAGAGAGTGTGCTGTGCTCTGGAGTCCCGCCTTGTCCCATGCTCAAAACGGGGGCGAGGGAGACCCCCCAGCTGCCACATCCTGACTTATCATTTGTGAACACTTCTTTCTTTCTTGTGAATCCTATCCCACACTCTTTTTGTATTTAGTTGTAAGGATTGGCAATAGTTTTTTTGTTCTAGTAGAGGCCCTTTTTATTTGACAAGACGGCGCTAGGACTGCCTTGTTATTATTTGATGGTCGTAGCCTGCTGCCATCTTAGATTTAGGTTTAGATTAGGCATTTTTCCAACCTGCACATACAGGTTAAACGACACCCTTGAACTGTGATCACTTGTATCTGTCTTTACTGTTGCCGCCATGAGTTCCTTACAACAAGAACCTAAGAGAATTGAATGGGCACACGCCCTGTGAAAAAGGGGCGAGAAAGGGATACGCGCCGCTTGTTTCCAAGGCTGGGGAAGCCGACAAATATATGACATTAATTGGACTGAGAACCAATTACCCTGCCAAAGAGCCACGGGACGTTGGGGAGTCCCAGTGCCACAAAGGTGGGATATATAGAGGTGTGTACCAGAGTGATACCCGAAGGGGCTTAATAGAAGGTGGTAAAAAGCTGAAAAGCATATAAGAAGAAGAGTGTGTCTTTTCATTCCCCAAAGGAGGAGGAGAAAGCCATCCAGAAGGCATTTATAATTTTAACTGGCACACTCCATATACAAGGACTGCGGGCTGTGTAAAGACTTTCTAAAGGAACTCTGAGACGGATAATGCATAAGTCCTCTACGAGTCGGGCCTGGCAGCAGCCCATTCCGAGGCTTTTGGGCAAGCCTCCTTTTCCTTTCAGTTAGATTTTCTAGAGTGCTAGGGCCAGTTAGTAACTAGGAATTTTGTCTCGGGGCTCTTTCATTTTTGGACTGGCTTCGACGAGCACCCTTAGTTTTTGTTTTAGAAGGCAGGGCAGGGAACTTCCCTCATAGCGATAGGGCCACATAGGACTTTTTCTTTTATTTGAATAAACAGGTATACACCAGGACCCGTTGTAGTCCGAGTCCTTCTCCTGGTTGGCCAAAGCACCCTCTGAGGAAGCCAGGGCCCCACTTTTTATCCTCCTTGCTCCTCATCTCACGCCTGGGAGGAGAGGCCTGTCTGGGGACACTGGGCAAGATTCCTGGGAGAAGGGAGCTGGCATTCTGGCCCCTGCCCCGAAAGCCTGACGAACGCCTGACAAACGCCGCGCTTTGCCCTGCCGGGCTTTGCCCTGCCGGGCAAAATTCCCAGCAGACCCCACTCGGCCCATCACCTGAGCAAGTTAGAGTGAGGCGAGATAGAGAGAAAGAGAGAGAGAGAGAGAGGGGGAGGGAGGGAGGAGGGGGCCTCGACCTGCCCAACAAGGCGCTAAAATAAAACAAATAATGAGGTGAAATGAGCCACTCGGTTTTCATACCTCGTGCCTTTCTTTTGGTTCGTGTCTCCCAGAACCCCTTGTGCGTCCCTTAGGGTAATGCATGGAATCCCCAGACAGATCCCTCCCCTCTTCTGCCATTCTCCCAACATGGTGTACAATGTATCTTATCTACCTCAGCGAGAGGGCTTGGCAGTGGTAACGTGATGAAGTGAAACAAACGGGCAGCCATCTGCAGAGGCCCGTGGCAGGCGTGTGGGAGGAAGCCATGTTGTGCCTGGGCTCTTTGCGTGCCTCACTAACCAGCAACTCTCTCACCAGCATGTCGCGCGCGCACACACACACAGCCCTCTGGCAAAGCTCAAACCATTGGCACGCTCAGGGGAAAGGGTAGAGGTGCAAGCCGAGCAGGATACAGAGCCCTGGCTCTCCCTTCAGGAGACACATACCCAGAGTGCAGTTACCTCCTTGTGTTATGGGGCGGCGCTGTGTCCAAAGGGTAAATAAACCAGAATGCCTGCCCCTCGGCGAGAGCGAGAGGCCCTAGTGGGACTGGAGGGGAATCGGACCGGCTTGGGCCGTACCCTGGTGGCCAGGCATATACCAGCGCCCGTGAACCGAAAAACATGTGGGCATTTTGCGGGCCTGGTTTTGTGTCCAGGGAGAGGAAACCCCAACCCCTCCCCCTCGCGTGGGCAAGCGAAGAGCAGGGGCATATAATGGAGCAGCTCGTTTTGTGACAATGTGGCGGCTCTTAAAAGAGCCTTTGTGGTGTTTTCTGCGGTTGCGGTGCTGCTTTGACTCAAGCCCTCTCGCCCCGGATGCGGCGGGCCAGCTGGATGTCCTTGGGCATGATGGTGACCCTCTTGGCGTGGATGGCGCAGAGGTTCGTGTCCTCAAAGAGCCCGACCAGGTAGGCCTCGCTGGCCTCCTGCAGGGCCATGACGGCCGAGCTCTGGAAGCGCAGGTCGGTCTTAAAGTCCTGGGCGATTTCTCGCACCAGGCGCTGGAAGGGCAGTTTTCGGATGAGCAGCTCCGTGGATTTCTGGTAGCGGCGGATCTCCCTCAGAGCCACAGTGCCGGGACGGTAGCGGTGAGGTTTCTTCACGCCGCCAGTGGCGGGGGCGCTCTTACGGGCAGCCTTGGTGGCCAGCTGCTTGCGAGGCGCCTTGCCTCCGGTGGACTTGCGGGCGGTCTGCTTAGTACGGGCCATGGCAGCACTGCGAGCTCTGCTTTCTCTGCAAGCGATAGATACAACAGACTCCGGCGCTTGTTCTTCTTCTTGCTGATAGATTTTTATCCATCAGCGGTGATTTTTGGATACCGAGGCTTGAGCCTCATTACTCCATCTTCTCGGGTTGAGTGTGTAGTCGTGGGTTTGTATTCTTCTTGGTCTGTGTGGTCTTGTCACAGTAGGGCTGGTTTCACTGGGTCTTCGCAGTGATGGGCCGCGGGTAGCGGTCGAAGGGGTTTGCAGTGGTGGCAGTGAGTCTTCTGATCAGGGGGTTCGGGTTCTGATCCAGTTCTTGGCAGAAGTTCTTACTCAGCTTCGCTAGATGTTCATCCAACATCTCGATGTCCAGGTCTCTGTGAAGGTCTGCTATCCTTGTGAAGATTGGAGCTCCAGATGATATCCGCAGGGCCTTGTTCTGGACTATCTGAAGACTCTTCCGGTGTCGCTCATGGCAGGTCATCCATGCTGGTGAGGCATAAGTCAGGGTTGGTCTGATGATCGCCTTGTAGACGTTGATCTTTGTCCGGAGGGGCATGGACTTGCTCTTCAGGAGTGGGTACAGCGCTGCCATCTTTCCTGTTGCCTTCTGCTGAGTATTCTCGATGTGGCTTTCCCAGTTGAGTTTGCTGTCCAGGGTCACACCGAGGTAGCGGCTGCTGCTCTCCCATTTGATGGTCTCCCCGTTGAGGCTGATGTGTGGGTGCTCCTTGATCTTCTTTCTGGTGAACAGCGTTGCAGTTGTCTTGCTGGTGTTGAGTTCTATCCGCCAGTCGCTGTACCACTTTGCGATGGTATCCAATGAAGCTTGCAGGTTCTTCGCCACTTCCTTTTCGCTGAAAGACTGGGAGATTACTGCAACATCGTCTGCATACAGTGCCAGGTTCGTCTTGTGGAGATCTGTCGGGATCTCCGGCGGGAGGGGAGCCGGCATATAAAGACCAAGCTCTCCTCCAATTGGCTGGGCACCGGTTTGAAAAAGCCCGCGGTGCACTGCGATTGGTCAGTGTCAGAAGGCGTGGCTATGAAACGCAGACGCGGACAGGAGGTCTTTGATTGGCTGGCCAAACAAAACGGAAAGGAAAGAGCGATTGCCATAGGTTGTGCTCGGCCCTTCATGAAACGCTCTTGGCAGATGAAATAGCCCGCCCACCCCCAGCCCCAATTCATCCTCCCAGTGCCCTCCCCCACCAGCCCTCGGACCCGGGGCTAGCGAGCACAGTGAATCGGCCTCTGAAGTCGGACCTCGTTACACACATGCCCCGTGTGCTGGCTGACATGTCACATCATCATCATCATCATCATCATTTGCTAGGCAGCGCCTCCAAACTCCACGGTTAAAGAGTTAATGGTGGGGCATGCGACCTGGCGCAACACCCCCAATCTGTGTGTGCACGATGCCCAAAGGTCTCAACTGACGCGGGCTTATAGGTGGGTGCCGACTGGCCAGGGTCACGCGTGGCGTCCGAGGCGAGCGGGGACTCTCGCAACGGCCCCGTGCATTATTACACTTTGTCTTTCGAACATGCAGTTGTATCGCAGTACATGTCAGGCAGAGGCATGAGCTAGCTCGCTTTCAGATACTGTGGGCGGCTCTTAAAAGAGCCTTTTGTGTTTTTAAGGTCTCGGCGAGAGACTCTACTTCTTCTTGGGCGCAGCCTTTTTGGGCTTTGCCGCTTTGGGTTTGACGGCCTTGGGCTTCACGACCTTGGCCGGGCTCTTCTTTGCCGCTTTCGCCTTCACTGCTTTGGCTTTTGCGGGGCTCTTGGCGGCCTTCTTGGCTGGAGCAGCCTTGGGCTTTTTTGGGCTCTTGGCGGCTGCCGGCTTCTTCACCTTCTTGGGACTCTTCTTGACTCCGGCGGCCACCTTTTTGGGTTTCTTGGCAGCACCGGCAGGCTTCTTTGCTGCGGGCGTCTTGCTCTTGGCTGCCGCTTTCTTGGCCACCTTCTCCTTGCCCTGCGTCTGCTTCTTGTTGAGCTTGAAGGATCCAGAGGCCCCGGTGCCCTTGAGCTGGGCTAGGGCGCCTTTCCTCACCAGGCTCTTGAGGGCAATCTTGACTCTGCTGTTGTTCTTGTCCACGTCATATCCCCCGGCGCCCAGAGCCTTCTTGACGGCAGACAGGGAGACTCCCTTCCTCTCAGTGGAGGCCGCCACGCACTTGAGGACGAGGTCGGACACGCTGGGCCCAGCGGGCTTTTTGGCCTTGGCAGTGCCGGCTGCTCTCTTCTGCTTCTTCTTGGCGGCAGCGGCAGCGGCGGGTTCCGCCGGCGGAGCCACGGCAGCGGGTGCAGTTTCAGCCATTGTTCTGCAGGAGGACTCAGTCAGCGCTCACAGATCAGTAATGGGCGGCCCGGCAACCGCCGTGCATATATAGGGAGGAGCTTCCACCTGATTGGTCCAGAGAATGGGAGGCTGGGCCCAGCACACCGCGCTGTCCCTGCTAAAGACACACTGTGTTTCCTCTGCTTAAATAATCCATTTTTTAAAAGTTACCCGCGTACATTTATTTCATCTTGCATGTGGCAACAGGACCGCAACACCTCCCAGCTCTTATCCAAAAGCATCTCCCTCTTGGAGAGGCGCCGGCTCCCTTTTAAGCGCCTTGTAAAGCTGGCATCCCGCCGTCAGCTCAGACACAAACATGAGCAAACTTTGTTTTCCACTTCATATTCGACCACTCTTCCTCACCTGCCCCACATAACAGCGTGAGCATAACCTTGTTCACTTCTTTCCCTACAGTCCCCGATAAAGTTTTCGCTCCTCACCTTCCGCGGACCAGAGAAAAAGCGCGTTGAAGAGGAAGGAAATAACACAGCTCTGTGTGTGTTAGCCAAGCCTAGAAACGCCCCTTCAAATGGACATAGGCCTGCATGCCCCAAGTGCTTCTATGTTTTTGGAGCCCGATCCCCGCATATTTCACAAGAGGGGAGTGTGGTGGGTGGCTGTGGGGTGCTTGGGAGGGGGGGGGAATGGGGGGGGTGAGGGCAGGGCAGAGAGAGAGAGAGAGAGAGAGATTGATTTCATGTTTCATGGGGGGTTATTCTCACTTCCAGGGTTCAATTAGTGAGCCCATTTTCTGGCAGCCAGCTTGTCGAACGAGATTGTCTTTGCATCCTACATGCATGCAAGGGCAGTGTTGGCCTGCAGTCACTTTCCTCTACATTATCTTGGGCCTTCTGCCCTCTCGTCAGGCACTGGCCTGGCCATGAAGGAGAATGCGTGGGCTTGGCAGGCCAAGCACACAGGAGGGCATGTCTCACCTAAAGGGGGAACGTCTATGTGGGACAGGAGAGGCAGAAATCAGTGCCTGTGGGACACGCAGGGGGAGAAGAGTTGACACACCCTGTCCCCTCCACCGCCCTGCGCAGCGGCTAGGCAGGTGGGCCTGCTCCGCAAGACCCTCCCTAGCGGTCTGGGCAAGTGGGACCACGCTGGGAGTGATATCCCTCTCAGGGACAAGGACTCCCAAGTTCAATGAGGACCTCCCTGAGCCGACTACATTGTCCGCCGTCATGGGACTTGAAAAAACGGTTTGTTCTCATATTTTGACGACAACTACCAGTGATCCTCCTTCCACCCCGTTGTTGGCTTCAGGTAAGGCTGGGTTTCATCAGAGTGACGCCGTCAAGGAAGAAGGACCACACCTTTTTCGATTGTGCTGGCCTACTTCCACACAGTAGGAACTGTGAATGGGGAGAGACCTGATACACAGAGAGTGACTCCTACGGAAGGAGGAGAATCCTCAATACGCAGTGGCGAGCCTCTGTGGATATGTCCTGGAGCTACGCCGTGCCGGTGGTGGCGTAGCTGAAGGCCGCAAGGCGGCGTGCTCTGACCGAGCAAGAGGCTCTGGACAGGAGCGGAACGAAGACGGGAAGAAAACCGCCTTCCCTGGTGGCGTGTCCACTAGGAGACAGCGGTGGGCCTGGCGCCCACCAACCAACGCCGAGACCAGAGGAAAGAAAGGAGCCCTGGTCCCTCGAGCTCCAACCGGCGAGGGCCTGTACCGGCGAGATGAGACGAGCACGGACAGGGACGCAAACGCTCCAAAGGTGAGGACACCAGTGAGGGCTATAATGGTTGGGGGTCAAAGACTGCCAAAGCCGTCCGCGGTAGGAGAGGCTGGGAAAAAGGAACGGGCACAAGACACAGGTAAAACCGAGTGGGAGGGATAAGAATACTGCATATCCCGGCTGGAGAAGCCGCCAACTGTACGAAAGTCTGTAAGAGTGGGAAGGGCACGCAACTAGGCTTGGACTGGCCTATAGGGCAATAGGCCCATGGCCGAACCAAAAACACAAAATGCTGGTGTGGGCCAGTTGTTTTGGTCAAAGTGGGCCACTTTTCTGGCCAATGTGGGCCAGTGTGATGAGTTACTTTGCTATGAGGCTAGTAGTTTTGACCAGTGTTGCTGAATCCATATTCTTACTAGTCAAACAGTGTCACAAAAGGATGGAAGGAATGAATAGCCATTTGCAACTGTGGGCCACTTTTTCATTGGTGCCCGAGACAATGTTATGGCCCAGTCCGACCCTGCACGCAACGCGACCCAAGTAAAACAGAGGGGAAGTGATGCGAACACTGTGTATCAAGCCTGGGGAAGCCGCCTTCGGGACAATGTCAGAAACCTGAAGGTAAGGTGTCTCCCTGACTAGTCCCCGGGGATCTGTCATCCAGGTGGCCAGGACACGGCCAAAGACTTGTGAATGTGAAGGGTGAAATTGTTTTGCAATAAAAGCCGTAGTGGACCCGACGGAGGGAGGCCGACATTCGGGAGGGGTCTGAGCCCGGAAGAGGGAGACCCAGGGGCGAAGGACCATCGCCCTGGTGCAATCAGAAAAGAACATTTGTTTATTATTTTGAACATACCAGGCCCTCGGAAGCAAGAAACCTAACCACCGAAGGTCCTGAGATCGCTAGGGACTTTTGTGGGTCTGAGCCCGGAAGAGGGCGATCCAGCGGTGAAAAGTCCTCACCCAACGTACAAGCGGAAAGGAACTTTTTGTTTGTTATTTCGAACACATCAGGTCCTCGGAAGCAAGAGACATTTTGTAGAAAAGAAACGTAGCCACCGAAGGTCCTGATAGCTGAGCACGGCACTGTCGTCTCGTGCTGGGAAAGCTCGAGAGAGAGAGAGAGAGAGAGTGTGCTGTGCTCTGGAGTCCCGCCTTGTCCCATGCTCAAAACCGGGGCGAGGGAGACCCCCCAGCTGCCACATCCTGACTTATCATTTGTGAACACTTCTTTCTTTCTTGTGAATCCTATCCCACACTCTTTTTGTATTTAGTTGTAAGGATTGGCAATAGTTTTTTTGTTCTAGTAGAGGCCCTTTTTATTTGACAAGACGGCGCTAGGACTGCCTTGTTATTATTTGATGGTCGTAGCCTGCTGCCATCTTAGATTTAGGTTTAGATTAGGCATTTTTCCAACCTGCACATACAGGTTAAACGACACCCTTGAACTGTGATCACTTGTAACTGTCTTTACAGGAGAATGCTTGGGCTTGGCAGGCCAAGCACACAGGAGGGCATGTCTCACCTAAAGGGGGAACGTCTATGTGGGACAGGAGAGGCAGAAATCAGTGCCTGTGGGACACGCAGGGGGAGAAGAGTTGACACACCCTGTCCCCTCCACCGCCCTGCGCAGCGGCTAGGCAGGTGGGCCTGCTCCGCAAGACCCTCCCTAGGGGTCTGGGCAAGTGGGACCACGCTGGGAGTGATATCCCTCTCAGGGACAAGGACTCCCAAGTTCAATGAGGACCTCCCTGAGCCGACTACATTGTCCGCCGTCATGGGACTTGAAAAAACGGTTTGTTCTCATATTTTGACGACAACTACCAGTGATCCTCCTTCCACCCCGTTGTTGGCTTCAGGTAAGGCTGGGTTTCATCAGAGTGACGCCGTCAAGGAAGAAGGACCACACCTTTTTCGATTGTGCTGGCCTACTTCCACACAGTAGGAACTGTGAATGGGGAGAGACCTGATACACAGAGAGTGACTCCTACGGAAGGAGGAGAATCCTCAATACGCAGTGGCGAGCCTCTGTGGATATGTCCTGGAGCTACGCCGTGCCGGTGGTGGCGTAGCTGAAGGCCGCAAGGCGGCGTGCTCTGACCGAGCAAGAGGCTCTGAACAGGAGCGGAACGAAGACGGGAAGAAAACCGCCTTCCCTGGTGGCGTGTCCACTAGGAGACAGCGGTGGGCCTGGCGCCCACCAACCAACGCCGAGACCAGAGGAAAGAAAGGAGCCCTGGTCCCTCGAGCTCCAACCGGCGAGGGCCTGTACCGGCGAGATGAGACGAGCACGGACAGGGACGCAAACGCTCCAAAGGTGAGGACACCAGTGAGGGCTATAATGGTTGGGGGTCAAAGACTGCCAAAGCCGTCCGCGGTAGGAGAGGCTGGGAAAAAGGAACGGGCACAAGACACAGGTAAAACCGAGTGGGAGGGATAAGAATACTGCATATCCCGGCTGGAGAAGCCGCCAACTGTACGAAAGTCTGTAAGAGTGGGAAGGGCACGCAACTAGGCTTGGACTGGCCTATAGGGCAATAGGCCCATGGCCGAACCAAAAACACAAAATGCTGGTGTGGGCCAGTTGTTTTGGTCAAAGTGGGCCACTTTTCTGGCCAATGTGGGCCAGTGTGATGAGTTACTTTGCTATGAGGCTAGTAGTTTTGACCAGTGTTGCTGAATCCATATTCTTACTAGTCAAACAGTGTCACAAAAGGATGGAAGGAATGAATAGCCATTTGCAACTGTGGGCCACTTTTTCATTGGTGCCCGAGACAATGTTATGGCCCAGTCCGACCCTGCACGCAACGCGACCCAAGTAAAACAGAGGGGAAGTGATGCGAACACTGTGTATCAAGCCTGGGGAAGCCGCCTTCGGGACAATGTCAGAAACCTGAAGGTAAGGTGTCTCCCTGACTAGTCCCCGGGGATCTGTCATCCAGGTGGCCAGGACACGGCCAAAGACTTGTGAATGTGAAGGGTGAAATTGTTTTGCAATAAAAGCCGTAGTGGACCCGACGGAGGGAGGCCGACATTCGGGAGGGGTCTGAGCCCGGAAGAGGGAGACCCAGGGGCGAAGGACCATCGCCCTGGTGCAATCAGAAAAGAACATTTGTTTATTATTTTGAACATACCAGGCCCTCGGAAGCAAGAAACCTAACCACCGAAGGTCCTGAGATCGCTAGGGACTTTTGTGGGTCTGAGCCCGGAAGAGGGCGATCCAGCGGTGAAAAGTCCTCACCCAACGTACAAGCGGAAAGGAACTTTTTGTTTGTTATTTCGAACACATCAGGTCCTCGGAAGCAAGAGACATTTTGTAGAAAAGAAACGTAGCCACCGAAGGTCCTGATAGCTGAGCACGGCACTGTCGTCTCGTGCTGGGAAAGCTCGAGAGAGAGAGAGAGAGAGAGAGTGTGCTGTGCTCTGGAGTCCCGCCTTGTCCCATGCTCAAAACCGGGGCGAGGGAGACCCCCCAGCTGCCACATCCTGACTTATCATTTGTGAACACTTCTTTCTTTCTTGTGAATCCTATCCCACACTCTTTTTGTATTTAGTTGTAAGGATTGGCAATAGTTTTTTTGTTCTAGTAGAGGCCCTTTTTATTTGACAAGACGGCGCTAGGACTGCCTTGTTATTATTTGATGGTCGTAGCCTGCTGCCATCTTAGATTTAGGTTTAGATTAGGCATTTTTCCAACCTGCACATACAGGTTAAACGACACCCTTGAACTGTGATCACTTGTATCTGTCTTTACAGGAGAATGCTTGGGCTTGGCAGGCCAAGCACACAGGAGGGCATGTCTCACCTAAAGGGGGAACGTCTATGTGGGACAGGAGAGGCAGAAATCAGTGCCTGTGGGACACGCAGGGGGAGAAGAGTTGACACACCCTGTCCCCTCCACCGCCCTGCGCAGCGGCTAGGCAGGTGGGCCTGCTCCGCAAGACCCTCCCTAGGGGTCTGGGCAAGTGGGACCACGCTGGGAGTGATATCCCTCTCAGGGACAAGGACTCCCAAGTTCAATGAGGACCTCCCTGAGCCGACTACATTGTCCGCCGTCATGGGACTTGAAAAAACGGTTTGTTCTCATATTTTGACGACAACTACCAGTGATCCTCCTTCCACCCCGTTGTTGGCTTCAGGTAAGGCTGGGTTTCATCAGAGTGACGCCGTCAAGGAAGAAGGACCACACCTTTTTCGATTGTGCTGGCCTACTTCCACACAGTAGGAACTGTGAATGGGGAGAGACCTGATACACAGAGAGTGACTCCTACGGAAGGAGGAGAATCCTCAATACGCAGTGGCGAGCCTCTGTGGATATGTCCTGGAGCTACGCCGTGCCGGTGGTGGCGTAGCTGAAGGCCGCAAGGCGGCGTGCTCTGACCGAGCAAGAGGCTCTGGACAGGAGCGGAACGAAGACGGGAAGAAAACCGCCTTCCCTGGTGGCGTGTCCACTAGGAGACAGCGGTGGGCCTGGCGCCCACCAACCAACGCCGAGACCAGAGGAAAGAAAGGAGCCCTGGTCCCTCGAGCTCCAACCGGCGAGGGCCTGTACCGGCGAGATGAGACGAGCACGGACAGGGACGCAAACGCTCCAAAGGTGAGGACACCAGTGAGGGCTATAATGGTTGGGGGTCAAAGACTGCCAAAGCCGTCCGCGGTAGGAGAGGCTGGGAAAAAGGAACGGGCACAAGACACAGGTAAAACCGAGTGGGAGGGATAAGAATACTGCATATCCCGGCTGGAGAAGCCGCCAACTGTACGAAAGTCTGTAAGAGTGGGAAGGGCACGCAACTAGGCTTGGACTGGCCTATAGGGCAATAGGCCCATGGCCGAACCAAAAACACAAAATGCTGGTGTGGGCCAGTTGTTTTGGTCAAAGTGGGCCACTTTTCTGGCCAATGTGGGCCAGTGTGATGAGTTACTTTGCTATGAGGCTAGTAGTTTTGACCAGTGTTGCTGAATCCATATTCTTACTAGTCAAACAGTGTCACAAAAGGATGGAAGGAATGAATAGCCATTTGCAACTGTGGGCCACTTTTTCATTGGTGCCCGAGACAATGTTATGGCCCAGTCCGACCCTGCACGCAACGCGACCCAAGTAAAACAGAGGGGAAGTGATGCGAACACTGTGTATCAAGCCTGGGGAAGCCGCCTTCGGGACAATGTCAGAAACCTGAAGGTAAGGTGTCTCCCTGACTAGTCCCCGGGGATCTGTCATCCAGGTGGCCAGGACACGGCCAAAGACTTGTGAATGTGAAGGGTGAAATTGTTTTGCAATAAAAGCCGTAGTGGACCCGACGGAGGGAGGCCGACATTCGGGAGGGGTCTGAGCCCGGAAGAGGGAGACCCAGGGGCGAAGGACCATCGCCCTGGTGCAATCAGAAAAGAACATTTGTTTATTATTTTGAACATACCAGGCCCTCGGAAGCAAGAAACCTAACCACCGAAGGTCCTGAGATCGCTAGGGACTTTTGTGGGTCTGAGCCCGGAAGAGGGCGATCCAGCGGTGAAAAGTCCTCACCCAACGTACAAGCGGAAAGGAACTTTTTGTTTGTTATTTCGAACACATCAGGTCCTCGGAAGCAAGAGACATTTTGTAGAAAAGAAACGTAGCCACCGAAGGTCCTGATAGCTGAGCACGGCACTGTCGTCTCGTGCTGGGAAAGCTCGAGAGAGAGAGAGAGAGAGAGAGAGAGAGAGAGAGAGAGTGTGCTGTGCTCTGGAGTCCCGCCTTGTCCCATGCTCAAAACCGGGGCGAGGGAGACCCCCAGCTGCCACATCCTGACTTATCATTTGTGAACACTTCTTTCTTTCTTGTGAATCCTATCCCACACTCTTTTTGTATTTAGTTGTAAGGATTGGCAATAGTTTTTTTGTTCTAGTAGAGGCCCTTTTTATTTGACAAGACGGCGCTAGGACTGCCTTGTTATTATTTGATGGTCGTAGCCTGCTGCCATCTTAGATTTAGGTTTAGATTAGGCATTTTTCCAACCTGCACATACAGGTTAAACGACACCCTTGAACTGTGATCACTTGTATCTGTCTTTACAGGAGAATGCTTGGGCTTGGCAGGCCAAGCACACAGGAGGGCATGTCTCACCTAAAGGGGGAACGTCTATGTGGGACAGGAGAGGCAGAAATCAGTGCCTGTGGGACACGCAGGGGGAGAAGAGTTGACACACCCTGTCCCCTCCACCGCCCTGCGCAGCGGCTAGGCAGGTGGGCCTGCTCCGCAAGACCCTCCCTAGGGGTCTGGGCAAGTGGGACCACGCTGGGAGTGATATCCCTCTCAGGGACAAGGACTCCCAAGTTCAATGAGGACCTCCCTGAGCCGACTACATTGTCCGCCGTCATGGGACTTGAAAAAACGGTTTGTTCTCATATTTTGACGACAACTACCAGTGATCCTCCTTCCACCCCGTTGTTGGCTTCAGGTAAGGCTGGGTTTCATCAGAGTGACGCCGTCAAGGAAGAAGGACCACACCTTTTTCGATTGTGCTGGCCTACTTCCACACAGTAGGAACTGTGAATGGGGAGAGACCTGATACACAGAGAGTGACTCCTACGGAAGGAGGAGAATCCTCAATACGCAGTGGCGAGCCTCTGTGGATATGTCCTGGAGCTACGCCGTGCCGGTGGTGGCGTAGCTGAAGGCCGCAAGGCGGCGTGCTCTGACCGAGCAAGAGGCTCTGGACAGGAGCGGAACGAAGACGGGAAGAAAACCGCCTTCCCTGGTGGCGTGTCCACTAGGAGACAGCGGTGGGCCTGGCGCCCACCAACCAACGCCGAGACCAGAGGAAAGAAAGGAGCCCTGGTCCCTCGAGCTCCAACCGGCGAGGGCCTGTACCGGCGAGATGAGACGAGCACGGACAGGGACGCAAACGCTCCAAAGGTGAGGACACCAGTGAGGGCTATAATGGTTGGGGGTCAAAGACTGCCAAAGCCGTCCGCGGTAGGAGAGGCTGGGAAAAAGGAACGGGCACAAGACACAGGTAAAACCGAGTGGGAGGGATAAGAATACTGCATATCCCGGCTGGAGAAGCCGCCAACTGTACGAAAGTCTGTAAGAGTGGGAAGGGCACGCAACTAGGCTTGGACTGGCCTATAGGGCAATAGGCCCATGGCCGAACCAAAAACACAAAATGCTGGTGTGGGCCAGTTGTTTTGGTCAAAGTGGGCCACTTTTCTGGCCAATGTGGGCCAGTGTGATGAGTTACTTTGCTATGAGGCTAGTAGTTTTGACCAGTGTTGCTGAATCCATATTCTTACTAGTCAAACAGTGTCACAAAAGGATGGAAGGAATGAATAGCCATTTGCAACTGTGGGCCACTTTTTCATTGGTGCCCGAGACAATGTTATGGCCCAGTCCGACCCTGCACGCAACGCGACCCAAGTAAAACAGAGGGGAAGTGATGCGAACACTGTGTATCAAGCCTGGGGAAGCCGCCTTCGGGACAATGTCAGAAACCTGAAGGTAAGGTGTCTCCCTGACTAGTCCCCGGGGATCTGTCATCCAGGTGGCCAGGACACGGCCAAAGACTTGTGAATGTGAAGGGTGAAATTGTTTTGCAATAAAAGCCGTAGTGGACCCGACGGAGGGAGGCCGACATTCGGGAGGGGTCTGAGCCCGGAAGAGGGAGACCCAGGGGCGAAGGACCATCGCCCTGGTGCAATCAGAAAAGAACATTTGTTTATTATTTTGAACATACCAGGCCCTCGGAAGCAAGAAACCTAACCACCGAAGGTCCTGAGATCGCTAGGGACTTTTGTGGGTCTGAGCCCGGAAGAGGGCGATCCAGCGGTGAAAAGTCCTCACCCAACGTACAAGCGGAAAGGAACTTTTTGTTTGTTATTTCGAACACATCAGGTCCTCGGAAGCAAGAGACATTTTGTAGAAAAGAAACGTAGCCACCGAAGGTCCTGATAGCTGAGCACGGCACTGTCGTCTCGTGCTGGGAAAGCTCGAGAGAGAGAGAGAGAGAGAGAGAGAGAGAGTGTGCTGTGCTCTGGAGTCCGCCTTGTCCCATGCTCAAAACCGGGGCGAGGGAGACCCCCCAGCTGCCACATCCTGACTTATCATTTGTGAACACTTCTTTCTTTCTTGTGAATCCTATCCCACACTCTTTTTGTATTTAGTTGTAAGGATTGGCAATAGTTTTTTTGTTCTAGTAGAGGCCCTTTTTATTTGACAAGACGGCGCTAGGACTGCCTTGTTATTATTTGATGGTCGTAGCCTGCTGCCATCTTAGATTTAGGTTTAGATTAGGCATTTTTCCAACCTGCACATACAGGTTAAACGACACCCTTGAACTGTGATCACTTGTATCTGTCTTTACAGGAGAATGCTTGGGCTTGGCAGGCCAAGCACACAGGAGGGCATGTCTCACCTAAAGGGGGAACGTCTATGTGGGACAGGAGAGGCAGAAATCAGTGCCTGTGGGACACGCAGGGGGAGAAGAGTTGACACACCCTGTCCCCTCCACCGCCCTGCGCAGCGGCTAGGCAGGTGGGCCTGCTCCGCAAGACCCTCCCTAGCGGTCTGGGCAAGTGGGACCACGCTGGGAGTGATATCCCTCTCAGGGACAAGGACTCCCAAGTTCAATGAGGACCTCCCTGAGCCGACTACATTGTCCGCCGTCATGGGACTTGAAAAAACGGTTTGTTCTCATATTTTGACGACAACTACCAGTGATCCTCCTTCCACCCCGTTGTTGGCTTCAGGTAAGGCTGGGTTTCATCAGAGTGACGCCGTCAAGGAAGAAGGACCACACCTTTTTCGATTGTGCTGGCCTACTTCCACACAGTAGGAACTGTGAATGGGGAGAGACCTGATACACAGAGAGTGACTCCTACGGAAGGAGGAGAATCCTCAATACGCAGTGGCGAGCCTCTGTGGATATGTCCTGGAGCTACGCCGTGCCGGTGGTGGCGTAGCTGAAGGCCGCAAGGCGGCGTGCTCTGACCGAGCAAGAGGCTCTGGACAGGAGCGGAACGAAGACGGGAAGAAAACCGCCTTCCCTGGTGGCGTGTCCACTAGGAGACAGCGGTGGGCCTGGCGCCCACCAACCAACGCCGAGACCAGAGGAAAGAAAGGAGCCCTGGTCCCTCGAGCTCCAACCGGCGAGGGCCTGTACCGGCGAGATGAGACGAGCACGGACAGGGACGCAAACGCTCCAAAGGTGAGGACATCAGTGAGGGCTATAATGGTTGGGGGTCAAAGACTGCCAAAGCCGTCCGCGGTAGGAGAGGCTGGGAAAAAGGAACGGGCACAAGACACAGGTAAAACCGAGTGGGAGGGATAAGAATACTGCATATCCCGGCTGGAGAAGCCGCCAACTGTACGAAAGTCTGTAAGAGTGGGAAGGGCACGCAACTAGGCTTGGACTGGCCTATAGGGCAATAGGCCCATGGCCGAACCAAAAACACAAAATGCTGGTGTGGGCCAGTTGTTTTGGTCAAAGTGGGCCACTTTTCTGGCCAATGTGGGCCAGTGTGATGAGTTACTTTGCTATGAGGCTAGTAGTTTTGACCAGTGTTGCTGAATCCATATTCTTACTAGTCAAACAGTGTCACAAAAGGATGGAAGGAATGAATAGCCATTTGCAACTGTGGGCCACTTTTTCATTGGTGCCCGAGACAATGTTATGGCCCAGTCCGACCCTGCACGCAACGCGACCCAAGTAAAACAGAGGGGAAGTGATGCGAACACTGTGTATCAAGCCTGGGGAAGCCGCCTTCGGGACAATGTCAGAAACCTGAAGGTAAGGTGTCTCCCTGACTAGTCCCCGGGGATCTGTCATCCAGGTGGCCAGGACACGGCCAAAGACTTGTGAATGTGAAGGGTGAAATTGTTTTGCAATAAAAGCCGTAGTGGACCCGACGGAGGGAGGCCGACATTCGGGAGGGGTCTGAGCCCGGAAGAGGGAGACCCAGGGGCGAAGGACCATCGCCCTGGTGCAATCAGAAAAGAACATTTGTTTATTATTTTGAACATACCAGGCCCTCGGAAGCAAGAAACCTAACCACCGAAGGTCCTGAGATCGCTAGGGACTTTTGTGGGTCTGAGCCCGGAAGAGGGCGATCCAGCGGTGAAAAGTCCTCACCCAACGTACAAGCGGAAAGGAACTTTTTGTTTGTTATTTCGAACACATCAGGTCCTCGGAAGCAAGAGACATTTTGTAGAAAAGAAACGTAGCCACCGAAGGTCCTGATAGCTGAGCACGGCACTGTCGTCTCGTGCTGGGAAAGCTCGAGAGAGAGAGAGAGAGAGTGTGCTGTGCTCTGGAGTCCCGCCTTGTCCCATGCTCAAAACGGGGGCGAGGGAGACCCCCCAGCTGCCACATCCTGACTTATCATTTGTGAACACTTCTTTCTTTCTTGTGAATCCTATCCCACACTCTTTTTGTATTTAGTTGTAAGGATTGGCAATAGTTTTTTTGTTCTAGTAGAGGCCCTTTTTATTTGACAAGACGGCGCTAGGACTGCCTTGTTATTATTTGATGGTCGTAGCCTGCTGCCATCTTAGATTTAGGTTTAGATTAGGCATTTTTCCAACCTGCACATACAGGTTAAACGACACCCTTGAACTGTGATCACTTGTATCTGTCTTTACTGTTGCCGCCATGAGTTCCTTACAACAAGAACCTAAGAGAATTGAATGGGCACACGCCCTGTGAAAAAGGGGCGAGAAAGGGATACGCGCCGCTTGTTTCCAAGGCTGGGGAAGCCGACAAATATATGACATTAATTGGACTGAGAACCAATTACCCTGCCAAAGAGCCACGGGACGTTGGGGAGTCCCAGTGCCACAAAGGTGGGATATATAGAGGTGTGTACCAGAGTGATACCCGAAGGGGCTTAATAGAAGGTGGTAAAAAGCTGAAAAGCATATAAGAAGAAGAGTGTGTCTTTTCATTCCCCAAAGGAGGAGGAGAAAGCCATCCAGAAGGCATTTATAATTTTAACTGGCACACTCCATATACAAGGACTGCGGGCTGTGTAAAGACTTTCTAAAGGAACTCTGAGACGGATAATGCATAAGTCCTCTACGAGTCGGGCCTGGCAGCAGCCCATTCCGAGGCTTTTGGGCAAGCCTCCTTTTCCTTTCAGTTAGATTTTCTAGAGTGCTAGGGCCAGTTAGTAACTAGGAATTTTGTCTCGGGGCTCTTTCATTTTTGGACTGGCTTCGACGAGCACCCTTAGTTTTTGTTTTAGAAGGCAGGGCAGGGAACTTCCCTCATAGCGATAGGGCCACATAGGACTTTTTCTTTTATTTGAATAAACAGGTATACACCAGGACCCGTTGTAGTCCGAGTCCTTCTCCTGGTTGGCCAAAGCACCCTCTGAGGAAGCCAGGGCCCCACTTTTTATCCTCCTTGCTCCTCATCTCACGCCTGGGAGGAGAGGCCTGTCTGGGGACACTGGGCAAGATTCCTGGGAGAAGGGAGCTGGCATTCTGGCCCCTGCCCCGAAAGCCTGACGAACGCCTGACAAACGCCGCGCTTTGCCCTGCCGGGCAAAATTCCCAGCAGACCCCACTCGGCCCATCACCTGAGCAAGTTAGAGTGAGGCGAGATAGAGAGAAAGAGAGAGAGAGAGAGAGGGGGAGGGAGGGAGGAGGGGGCCTCGACCTGCCCAACAAGGCGCTAAAATAAAACAAATAATGAGGTGAAATGAGCCACTCGGTTTTCATACCTCGTGCCTTTCTTTTGGTTCGTGTCTCCCAGAACCCCTTGTGCGTCCCTTAGGGTAATGCATGGAATCCCCAGACAGATCCCTCCCCTCTTCTGCCATTCTCCCAACATGGTGTACAATGTATCTTATCTACCTCAGCGAGAGGGCTTGGCAGTGGTAACGTGATGAAGTGAAACAAACGGGCAGCCATCTGCAGAGGCCCGTGGCAGGCGTGTGGGAGGAAGCCATGTTGTGCCTGGGCTCTTTGCGTGCCTCACTAACCAGCAACTCTCTCACCAGCATGTCGCGCGCGCACACACACACAGCCCTCTGGCAAAGCTCAAACCATTGGCACGCTCAGGGGAAAGGGTAGAGGTGCAAGCCGAGCAGGATACAGAGCCCTGGCTCTCCCTTCAGGAGACACATACCCAGAGTGCAGTTACCTCCTTGTGTTATGGGGCGGCGCTGTGTCCAAAGGGTAAATAAACCAGAATGCCTGCCCCTCGGCGAGAGCGAGAGGCCCTAGTGGGACTGGAGGGGAATCGGACCGGCTTGGGCCGTACCCTGGTGGCCAGGCATATACCAGCGCCCGTGAACCGAAAAACATGTGGGCATTTTGCGGGCCTGGTTTTGTGTCCAGGGAGAGGAAACCCCAACCCCTCCCCCTCGCGTGGGCAAGCGAAGAGCAGGGGCATATAATGGAGCAGCTCGTTTTGTGACAATGTGGCGGCTCTTAAAAGAGCCTTTGTGGTGTTTTCTGCGGTTGCGGTGCTGCTTTGACTCAAGCCCTCTCGCCCCGGATGCGGCGGGACAGCTGGATGTCCTTGGGCATGATGGTGACCCTCTTGGCGTGGATGGCGCAGAGGTTCGTGTCCTCAAAGAGCCCGACCAGGTAGGCCTCGCTGGCCTCCTGCAGGGCCATGACGGCCGAGCTCTGGAAGCGCAGGTCGGTCTTAAAGTCCTGGGCGATTTCTCGCACCAGGCGCTGGAAGGGCAGTTTTCGGATGAGCAGCTCCGTGGATTTCTGGTAGCGGCGGATCTCCCTCAGAGCCACAGTGCCGGGACGGTAGCGGTGAGGTTTCTTCACGCCGCCAGTGGCGGGGGCGCTCTTACGGGCAGCCTTGGTGGCCAGCTGCTTGCGAGGCGCCTTGCCTCCGGTGGACTTGCGGGCGGTCTGCTTAGTACGGGCCATGGCAGCACTGCGAGCTCTGCTTTCTCTGCAAGCGATAGATACAACAGACTCCGGCGCGGCGCTTGTTCTTCTTCTTGCTGATAGATTTTTATCCATCAGCGGTGATTTTTTGGATACCGAGGCTTGAGCCTCATTACTCCATCTTCTCGGGTTGAGTGTGTAGTCGTGGGTTTGTATTCTTCTTGGTCTGTGTGGTCTTGTCACAGTAGGGCTGGTTTCACTGGGTCTTCGCAGTGATGGGCCGCGGGTAGCGGTCGAAGGGGTTTGCAGTGGTGGCAGTGAGTCTTCTGATCAGAGGGTTCGGGTTCTGATCCAGTTCTTGGCAGAAGTTCTTACTCAGCTTTGCTAGATGTTCATCCAACATCTCGATGTCCAGGTCTCTGTGAAGGTCTGCTATCCTTGTGAAGATTGGAGCTCCAGATGATATCCGCAGGGCCTTGTTCTGGACTATCTGAAGACTCTTCCGGTGTCGCTCATGGCAGGTCATCCATGCTGGTGAGGCATAAGTCAGGGTTGGTCTGATGATCGCCTTGTAGACGTTGATCTTTGTCCGGAGGGGCATGGACTTGCTCTTCAGGAGTGGGTACAGCGCTGCCATCTTTCCTGTTGCCTTCTGCTGAGTATTCTCGATGTGGCTTTCCCAGTTGAGTTTGCTGTCCAGGGTTACACCGAGGTAGCGGCTGCTGCTCTCCCATTTGATGGTCTCCCCGTTGAGGCTGATGTGTGGGTGCTCCTTGATCTTCTTTCTGGTGAACAGCGTTGCAGTTGTCTTGCTGGTGTTGAGTTCTATCCGCCAGTCGCTGTACCACTTTGCGATGGTATCCAATGAAGCTTGCAGGTTCTTCGCCACTTCCTTTTCGCTGAAAGACTGGGAGATTACTGCAACATCGTCTGCATACAGTGCCAGGTTCGTCTTGTGGAGATCTGTCGGGATGTCGTTGGTGAAGAGGTTGAACAGGAAGGGTCCGAGGTTCGATCCCTGTGGCACGCCTGCTCGGATGGGATGTGAAGAGGACATCTCAGACCGCATGGCGACATGGAAGGTGCGGCCTCCCAGGTAGCTTGCAATCGTCTTCACCAGGTAGTTCGGAAATCCCAGGCCAATCATCTTGTGCAGCAGTCCCTTGTGCCAGACTCGGTCGAATGCTTTGGCTACATCCAGGAAGACGATTCCTGTGGACTTCTTGATGTTGAATCCGTGGCTGATGGTGTCCACCACTCTCAGTAGCTGATGAGTCGTTGCATGCTCCTTTCGAAATCCAAACTGTTCCTTTGCAGACTCCGGCGGGAGGGGAGCCGGCATATAAAGACCAAGCTCTCCTCCAATTGGCTGGGCACCGGTTTGAAAAAGCCCGCGGTGCACTGCGATTGGTCAGTGTCAGAAGGCGTGGCTATGAAACGCAGACGCGGACAGGAGGTCTTTGATTGGCTGGCCAAACAAAACGGAAAGGAAAGAGCGATTGCCATAGGTTGTGCTCGGCCCTTCATGAAACGCTCTTGGCAGATGAAATAGCCCGCCCACCCCCAGCCCCAATTCATCCTCCCAGTGCCCTCCCCCACCAGCCCTCGGACCCGGGGCTAGCGAGCACAGTGAATCGGCCTCTGAAGTCGGACCTCGTTACACACATGCCCCGTGTGCTGGCTGACATGTCACATCATCATCATCATCATCATCATTTGCTAGGCAGCGCCTCCAAACTCCACGGTTAAAGAGTTAATGGTGGGGCATGCGACCTGGCGCAACACCCCCAATCTGTGTGTGCACGATGCCCAAAGGTCTCAACTGACGCGGGCTTATAGGTGGGTGCCGACTGGCCAGGGTCACGCGTGGCGTCCGAGGCGAGCGGGGACTCTCGCAACGGCCCCGTGCATTATTACACTTTGTCTTTCGAACATGCAGTTGTATCGCAGTACATGTCAGGCAGAGGCATGAGCTAGCTCGCTTTCAGATACTGTGGGCGGCTCTTAAAAGAGCCTTTTGTGTTTTTAAGGTCTCGGCGAGAGACTCTACTTCTTCTTGGGCGCAGCCTTTTTGGGCTTTGCCGCTTTGGGTTTGACGGCCTTGGGCTTCACGACCTTGGCCGGGCTCTTCTTTGCCGCTTTCGCCTTCACTGCTTTGGCTTTTGCGGGGCTCTTGGCGGCCTTCTTGGCTGGAGCAGCCTTGGGCTTTTTTGGGCTCTTGGCGGCTGCCGGCTTCTTCACCTTCTTGGGACTCTTCTTGACTCCGGCGGCCACCTTTTTGGGTTTCTTGGCAGCACCGGCAGGCTTCTTTGCTGCGGGCGTCTTGCTCTTGGCTGCCGCTTTCTTGGCCACCTTCTCCTTGCCCTGCGTCTGCTTCTTGTTGAGCTTGAAGGATCCAGAGGCCCCGGTGCCCTTGAGCTGGGCTAGGGCGCCTTTCCTCACCAGGCTCTTGAGGGCAATCTTGACTCTGCTGTTGTTCTTGTCCACGTCATATCCCCCGGCGCCCAGAGCCTTCTTGACGGCAGACAGGGAGACTCCCTTCCTCTCAGTGGAGGCCGCCACGCACTTGAGGACGAGGTCGGACACGCTGGGCCCAGCGGGCTTTTTGGCCTTGGCAGTGCCGGCTGCTCTCTTCTGCTTCTTCTTGGCGGCAGCGGCAGCGGCGGGTTCCGCCGGCGGAGCCACGGCAGCGGGTGCAGTTTCAGCCATTGTTCTGCAGGAGGACTCAGTCAGCGCTCACAGATCAGTAATGGGCGGCCCGGCAACCGCCGTGCATATATAGGGAGGAGCTTCCACCTGATTGGTCCAGAGAATGGGAGGCTGGGCCCAGCACACCGCGCTGTCCCTGCTAAAGACACACTGTGTTTCCTCTGCTTAAATAATCCATTTTTTAAAAGTTACCCGCGTACATTTATTTCATCTTGCATGTGGCAACAGGACCGCAACACCTCCCAGCTCTTATCCAAAAGCATCTCCCTCTTGGAGAGGCGCCGGCTCCCTTTTAAGCGCCTTGTAAAGCTGGCATCCCGCCGTCAGCTCAGACACAAACATGAGCAAACTTTGTTTTCCACTTCATATTCGACCACTCTTCCTCACCTGCCCCACATAACAGCGTGAGCATAACCTTGTTCACTTCTTTCCCTACAGTCCCCGATAAAGTTTTCGCTCCTCACCTTCCGCGGACCAGAGAAAAAGCGCGTTGAAGAGGAAGGAAATAACACAGCTCTGTGTGTGTTAGCCAAGCCTAGAAACGCCCCTTCAAATGGACATAGGCCTGCATGCCCCAAGTGCTTCTATGTTTTTGGAGCCCGATCCCCGCATATTTCACAAGAGGGGAGTGTGGTGGGTGGCTGTGGGGTGCTTGGGAGGGGGGGTAATGGGGGGGGTGAGGGCAGGGCAGAGAGAGAGAGAGAGAGAGAGATTGATTTCATGTTTCATGGGGGGTTATTCTCACTTCCAGGGTTCAATTAGTGAGCCCATTTTCTGGCAGCCAGCTTGTCGAACGAGATTGTCTTTGCATCCTACATGCATGCAAGGGCAGTGTTGGCCTGCAGTCACTTTCCTCTACATTATCTTGGGCCTTCTGCCCTCTCGTCAGGCACTGGCCTGGCCATGAAGGAGAATGCGTGGGCTTGGCAGGCCAAGCACACAGGAGGGCATGTCTCACCTAAAGGGGGAACGTCTATGTGGGACAGGAGAGGCAGAAATCAGTGCCTGTGGGACACGCAGGGGGAGAAGAGTTGACACACCCTGTCCCCTCCACCGCCCTGCGCAGCGGCTAGGCAGGTGGGCCTGCTCCGCAAGACCCTCCCTAGCGGTCTGGGCAAGTGGGACCACGCTGGGAGTGATATCCCTCTCAGGGACAAGGACTCCCAAGTTCAATGAGGACCTCCCTGAGCCGACTACATTGTCCGCCGTCATGGGACTTGAAAAAACGGTTTGTTCTCATATTTTGACGACAACTACCAGTGATCCTCCTTCCACCCCGTTGTTGGCTTCAGGTAAGGCTGGGTTTCATCAGAGTGACGCCGTCAAGGAAGAAGGACCACACCTTTTTCGATTGTGCTGGCCTACTTCCACACAGTAGGAACTGTGAATGGGGAGAGACCTGATACACAGAGAGTGACTCCTACGGAAGGAGGAGAATCCTCAATACGCAGTGGCGAGCCTCTGTGGATATGTCCTGGAGCTACGCCGTGCCGGTGGTGGCGTAGCTGAAGGCCGCAAGGCGGCGTGCTCTGACCGAGCAAGAGGCTCTGGACAGGAGCGGAACGAAGACGGGAAGAAAACCGCCTTCCCTGGTGGCGTGTCCACTAGGAGACAGCGGTGGGCCTGGCGCCCACCAACCAACGCCGAGACCAGAGGAAAGAAAGGAGCCCTGGTCCCTCGAGCTCCAACCGGCGAGGGCCTGTACCGGCGAGATGAGACGAGCACGGACAGGGACGCAAACGCTCCAAAGGTGAGGACACCAGTGAGGGCTATAATGGTTGGGGGTCAAAGACTGCCAAAGCCGTCCGCGGTAGGAGAGGCTGGGAAAAAGGAACGGGCACAAGACACAGGTAAAACCGAGTGGGAGGGATAAGAATACTGCATATCCCGGCTGGAGAAGCCGCCAACTGTACGAAAGTCTGTAAGAGTGGGAAGGGCACGCAACTAGGCTTGGACTGGCCTATAGGGCAATAGGCCCATGGCCGAACCAAAAACACAAAATGCTGGTGTGGGCCAGTTGTTTTGGTCAAAGTGGGCCACTTTTCTGGCCAATGTGGGCCAGTGTGATGAGTTACTTTGCTATGAGGCTAGTAGTTTTGACCAGTGTTGCTGAATCCATATTCTTACTAGTCAAACAGTGTCACAAAAGGATGGAAGGAATGAATAGCCATTTGCAACTGTGGGCCACTTTTTCATTGGTGCCCGAGACAATGTTATGGCCCAGTCCGACCCTGCACGCAACGCGACCCAAGTAAAACAGAGGGGAAGTGATGCGAACACTGTGTATCAAGCCTGGGGAAGCCGCCTTCGGGACAAGGTCAGAAACCTGAAGGTAAGGTGTCTCCCTGACTAGTCCCCGGGGATCTGTCATCCAGGTGGCCAGGACACGGCCAAAGACTTGTGAATGTGAAGGGTGAAATTGTTTTGCAATAAAAGCCGTAGTGGACCCGACGGAGGGAGGCCGACATTCGGGAGGGGTCTGAGCCCGGAAGAGGGAGACCCAGGGGCGAAGGACCATCGCCCTGGTGCAATCAGAAAAGAACATTTGTTTATTATTTTGAACATACCAGGCCCTCGGAAGCAAGAAACCTAACCACCGAAGGTCCTGAGATCGCTAGGGACTTTTGTGGGTCTGAGCCCGGAAGAGGGCGATCCAGCGGTGAAAAGTCCTCACCCAACGTACAAGCGGAAAGGAACTTTTTCTTTGTTATTTCGAACACATCAGGTCCTCGGAAGCAAGAGACATTTTGTAGAAAAGAAACGTAGCCACCGAAGGTCCTGATAGCTGAGCACGGCACTGTCGTCTCGTGCTGGGAAAGCTCGAGAGAGAGAGAGAGAGAGAGAGAGAGAGAGAGAGAGAGTGTGCTGTGCTCTGGAGTCCCGCCTTGTCCCATGCTCAAAACCGGGGCGAGGGAGACCCCCCAGCTGCCACATCCTGACTTATCATTTGTGAACACTTCTTTCTTTCTTGTGAATCCTATCCCACACTCTTTTTGTATTTAGTTGTAAGGATTGGCAATAGTTTTTTTGTTCTAGTAGAGGCCCTTTTTATTTGACAAGACGGCGCTAGGACTGCCTTGTTATTATTTGATGGTCGTAGCCTGCTGCCATCTTAGATTTAGGTTTAGATTAGGCATTTTTCCAACCTGCACATACAGGTTAAACGACACCCTTGAACTGTGATCACTTGTATCTGTCTTTACAGGAGAATGCTTGGGCTTGGCAGGCCAAGCACACAGGAGGGCATGTCTCACCTAAAGGGGGAACGTCTATGTGGGACAGGAGAGGCAGAAATCAGTGCCTGTGGGACACGCAGGGGGAGAAGAGTTGACACACCCTGTCCCCTCCACCGCCCTGCGCAGCGGCTAGGCAGGTGGGCCTGCTCCGCAAGACCCTCCCTAGGGGTCTGGGCAAGTGGGACCACGCTGGGAGTGATATCCCTCTCAGGGACAAGGACTCCCAAGTTCAATGAGGACCTCCCTGAGCCGACTACATTGTCCGCCGTCATGGGACTTGAAAAAACGGTTTGTTCTCATATTTTGACGACAACTACCAGTGATCCTCCTTCCACCCCGTTGTTGGCTTCAGGTAAGGCTGGGTTTCATCAGAGTGACGCCGTCAAGGAAGAAGGACCACACCTTTTTCGATTGTGCTGGCCTACTTCCACACAGTAGGAACTGTGAATGGGGAGAGACCTGATACACAGAGAGTGACTCCTACGGAAGGAGGAGAATCCTCAATACGCAGTGGCGAGCCTCTGTGGATATGTCCTGGAGCTACGCCGTGCCGGTGGTGGCGTAGCTGAAGGCCGCAAGGCGGCGTGCTCTGACCGAGCAAGAGGCTCTGGACAGGAGCGGAACGAAGACGGGAAGAAAACCGCCTTCCCTGGTGGCGTGTCCACTAGGAGACAGCGGTGGGCCTGGCGCCCACCAACCAACGCCGAGACCAGAGGAAAGAAAGGAGCCCTGGTCCCTCGAGCTCCAACCGGCGAGGGCCTGTACCGGCGAGATGAGACGAGCACGGACAGGGACGCAAACGCTCCAAAGGTGAGGACACCAGTGAGGGCTATAATGGTTGGGGGTCAAAGACTGCCAAAGCCGTCCGCGGTAGGAGAGGCTGGGAAAAAGGAACGGGCACAAGACACAGGTAAAACCGAGTGGGAGGGATAAGAATACTGCATATCCCGGCTGGAGAAGCCGCCAACTGTACGAAAGTCTGTAAGAGTGGGAAGGGCACGCAACTAGGCTTGGACTGGCCTATAGGGCAATAGGCCCATGGCCGAACCAAAAACACAAAATGCTGGTGTGGGCCAGTTGTTTTGGTCAAAGTGGGCCACTTTTCTGGCCAATGTGGGCCAGTGTGATGAGTTACTTTGCTATGAGGCTAGTAGTTTTGACCAGTGTTGCTGAATCCATATTCTTACTAGTCAAACAGTGTCACAAAAGGATGGAAGGAATGAATAGCCATTTGCAACTGTGGGCCACTTTTTCATTGGTGCCCGAGACAATGTTATGGCCCAGTCCGACCCTGCACGCAACGCGACCCAAGTAAAACAGAGGGGAAGTGATGCGAACACTGTGTATCAAGCCTGGGGAAGCCGCCTTCGGGACAAGGTCAGAAACCTGAAGGTAAGGTGTCTCCCTGACTAGTCCCCGGGGATCTGTCATCCAGGTGGCCAGGACACGGCCAAAGACTTGTGAATGTGAAGGGTGAAATTGTTTTGCAATAAAAGCCGTAGTGGACCCGACGGAGGGAGGCCGACATTCGGGAGGGGTCTGAGCCCGGAAGAGGGAGACCCAGGGGCGAAGGACCATCGCCCTGGTGCAATCAGAAAAGAACATTTGTTTATTATTTTGAACATACCAGGCCCTCGGAAGCAAGAAACCTAACCACCGAAGGTCCTGAGATCGCTAGGGACTTTTGTGGGTCTGAGCCCGGAAGAGGGCGATCCAGCGGTGAAAAGTCCTCACCCAACGTACAAGCGGAAAGGAACTTTTTGTTTGTTATTTCGAACACATCAGGTCCTCGGAAGCAAGAGACATTTTGTAGAAAAGAAACGTAGCCACCGAAGGTCCTGATAGCTGAGCACGGCACTGTCGTCTCGTGCTGGGAAAGCTCGAGAGAGAGAGAGAGAGAGAGAGAGAGTGTGCTGTGCTCTGGAGTCCCGCCTTGTCCCATGCTCAAAACGGGGGCGAGGGAGACCCCCCAGCTGCCACATCCTGACTTATCATTTGTGAACACTTCTTTCTTTCTTGTGAATCCTATCCCACACTCTTTTTGTATTTAGTTGTAAGGATTGGCAATAGTTTTTTTGTTCTAGTAGAGGCCCTTTTTATTTGACAAGACGGCGCTAGGACTGCCTTGTTATTATTTGATGGTCGTAGCCTGCTGCCATCTTAGATTTAGGTTTAGATTAGGCATTTTTCCAACCTGCACATACAGGTTAAACGACACCCTTGAACTGTGATCACTTGTATCTGTCTTTACAGGAGAATGCTTGGGCTTGGCAGGCCAAGCACACAGGAGGGCATGTCTCACCTAAAGGGGGAACGTCTATGTGGGACAGGAGAGGCAGAAATCAGTGCCTGTGGGACACGCAGGGGGAGAAGAGTTGACACACCCTGTCCCCTCCACCGCCCTGCGCAGCGGCTAGGCAGGTGGGCCTGCTCCGCAAGACCCTCCCTAGGGGTCTGGGCAAGTGGGACCACGCTGGGAGTGATATCCCTCTCAGGGACAAGGACTCCCAAGTTCAATGAGGACCTCCCTGAGCCGACTACATTGTCCGCCGTCATGGGACTTGAAAAAACGGTTTGTTCTCATATTTTGACGACAACTACCAGTGATCCTCCTTCCACCCCGTTGTTGGCTTCAGGTAAGGCTGGGTTTCATCAGAGTGACGCCGTCAAGGAAGAAGGACCACACCTTTTTCGATTGTGCTGGCCTACTTCCACACAGTAGGAACTGTGAATGGGGAGAGACCTGATACACAGAGAGTGACTCCTACGGAAGGAGGAGAATCCTCAATACGCAGTGGCGAGCCTCTGTGGATATGTCCTGGAGCTACGCCGTGCCGGTGGTGGCGTAGCTGAAGGCCGCAAGGCGGCGTGCTCTGACCGAGCAAGAGGCTCTGGACAGGAGCGGAACGAAGACGGGAAGAAAACCGCCTTCCCTGGTGGCGTGTCCACTAGGAGACAGCGGTGGGCCTGGCGCCCACCAACCAACGCCGAGACCAGAGGAAAGAAAGGAGCCCTGGTCCCTCGAGCTCCAACCGGCGAGGGCCTGTACCGGCGAGATGAGACGAGCACGGACAGGGACGCAAACGCTCCAAAGGTGAGGACACCAGTGAGGGCTATAATGGTTGGGGGTCAAAGACTGCCAAAGCCGTCCGCGGTAGGAGAGGCTGGGAAAAAGGAACGGGCACAAGACACAGGTAAAACCGAGTGGGAGGGATAAGAATACTGCATATCCCGGCTGGAGAAGCCGCCAACTGTACGAAAGTCTGTAAGAGTGGGAAGGGCACGCAACTAGGCTTGGACTGGCCTATAGGGCAATAGGCCCATGGCCGAACCAAAAACACAAAATGCTGGTGTGGGCCAGTTGTTTTGGTCAAAGTGGGCCACTTTTCTGGCCAATGTGGGCCAGTGTGATGAGTTACTTTGCTATGAGGCTAGTAGTTTTGACCAGTGTTGCTGAATCCATATTCTTACTAGTCAAACAGTGTCACAAAAGGATGGAAGGAATGAATAGCCATTTGCAACTGTGGGCCACTTTTTCATTGGTGCCCGAGACAATGTTATGGCCCAGTCCGACCCTGCACGCAACGCGACCCAAGTAAAACAGAGGGGAAGTGATGCGAACACTGTGTATCAAGCCTGGGGAAGCCGCCTTCGGGACAAGGTCAGAAACCTGAAGGTAAGGTGTCTCCCTGACTAGTCCCCGGGGATCTGTCATCCAGGTGGCCAGGACACGGCCAAAGACTTGTGAATGTGAAGGGTGAAATTGTTTTGCAATAAAAGCCGTAGTGGACCCGACGGAGGGAGGCCGACATTCGGGAGGGGTCTGAGCCCGGAAGAGGGAGACCCAGGGGCGAAGGACCATCGCCCTGGTGCAATCAGAAAAGAACATTTGTTTATTATTTTGAACATACCAGGCCCTCGGAAGCAAGAAACCTAACCACCGAAGGTCCTGAGATCGCTAGGGACTTTTGTGGGTCTGAGCCCGGAAGAGGGCGATCCAGCGGTGAAAAGTCCTCACCCAACGTACAAGCGGAAAGGAACTTTTTGTTTGTTATTTCGAACACATCAGGTCCTCGGAAGCAAGAGACATTTTGTAGAAAAGAAACGTAGCCACCGAAGGTCCTGATAGCTGAGCACGGCACTGTCGTCTCGTGCTGGGAAAGCTCGAGAGAGAGAGAGAGAGAGTGTGCTGTGCTCTGGAGTCCCGCCTTGTCCCATGCTCAAAACGGGGGCGAGGGAGACCCCCCAGCTGCCACATCCTGACTTATCATTTGTGAACACTTCTTTCTTTCTTGTGAATCCTATCCCACACTCTTTTTGTATTTAGTTGTAAGGATTGGCAATAGTTTTTTTGTTCTAGTAGAGGCCCTTTTTATTTGACAAGACGGCGCTAGGACTGCCTTGTTATTATTTGATGGTCGTAGCCTGCTGCCATCTTAGATTTAGGTTTAGATTAGGCATTTTTCCAACCTGCACATACAGGTTAAACGACACCCTTGAACTGTGATCACTTGTATCTGTCTTTACAGGAGAATGCTTGGGCTTGGCAGGCCAAGCACACAGGAGGGCATGTCTCACCTAAAGGGGGAACGTCTATGTGGGACAGGAGAGGCAGAAATCAGTGCCTGTGGGACACGCAGGGGGAGAAGAGTTGACACACCCTGTCCCCTCCACCGCCCTGCGCAGCGGCTAGGCAGGTGGGCCTGCTCCGCAAGACCCTCCCTAGGGGTCTGGGCAAGTGGGACCACGCTGGGAGTGATATCCCTCTCAGGGACAAGGACTCCCAAGTTCAATGAGGACCTCCCTGAGCCGACTACATTGTCCGCCGTCATGGGACTTGAAAAAACGGTTTGTTCTCATATTTTGACGACAACTACCAGTGATCCTCCTTCCACCCCGTTGTTGGCTTCAGGTAAGGCTGGGTTTCATCAGAGTGACGCCGTCAAGGAAGAAGGACCACACCTTTTTCGATTGTGCTGGCCTACTTCCACACAGTAGGAACTGTGAATGGGGAGAGACCTGATACACAGAGAGTGACTCCTACGGAAGGAGGAGAATCCTCAATACGCAGTGGCGAGCCTCTGTGGATATGTCCTGGAGCTACGCCGTGCCGGTGGTGGCGTAGCTGAAGGCCGCAAGGCGGCGTGCTCTGACCGAGCAAGAGGCTCTGGACAGGAGCGGAACGAAGACGGGAAGAAAACCGCCTTCCCTGGTGGCGTGTCCACTAGGAGACAGCGGTGGGCCTGGCGCCCACCAACCAACGCCGAGACCAGAGGAAAGAAAGGAGCCCTGGTCCCTCGAGCTCCAACCGGCGAGGGCCTGTACCGGCGAGATGAGACGAGCACGGACAGGGACGCAAACGCTCCAAAGGTGAGGACACCAGTGAGGGCTATAATGGTTGGGGGTCAAAGACTGCCAAAGCCGTCCGCGGTAGGAGAGGCTGGGAAAAAGGAACGGGCACAAGACACAGGTAAAACCGAGTGGGAGGGATAAGAATACTGCATATCCCGGCTGGAGAAGCCGCCAACTGTACGAAAGTCTGTAAGAGTGGGAAGGGCACGCAACTAGGCTTGGACTGGCCTATAGGGCAATAGGCCCATGGCCGAACCAAAAACACAAAATGCTGGTGTGGGCCAGTTGTTTTGGTCAAAGTGGGCCACTTTTCTGGCCAATGTGGGCCAGTGTGATGAGTTACTTTGCTATGAGGCTAGTAGTTTTGACCAGTGTTGCTGAATCCATATTCTTACTAGTCAAACAGTGTCACAAAAGGATGGAAGGAATGAATAGCCATTTGCAACTGTGGGCCACTTTTTCATTGGTGCCCGAGACAATGTTATGGCCCAGTCCGACCCTGCACGCAACGCGACCCAAGTAAAACAGAGGGGAAGTGATGCGAACACTGTGTATCAAGCCTGGGGAAGCCGCCTTCGGGACAAGGTCAGAAACCTGAAGGTAAGGTGTCTCCCTGACTAGTCCCCGGGGATCTGTCATCCAGGTGGCCAGGACACGGCCAAAGACTTGTGAATGTGAAGGGTGAAATTGTTTTGCAATAAAAGCCGTAGTGGACCCGACGGAGGGAGGCCGACATTCGGGAGGGGTCTGAGCCCGGAAGAGGGAGACCCAGGGGCGAAGGACCATCGCCCTGGTGCAATCAGAAAAGAACATTTGTTTATTATTTTGAACATACCAGGCCCTCGGAAGCAAGAAACCTAACCACCGAAGGTCCTGAGATCGCTAGGGACTTTTGTGGGTCTGAGCCCGGAAGAGGGCGATCCAGCGGTGAAAAGTCCTCACCCAACGTACAAGCGGAAAGGAACTTTTTGTTTGTTATTTCGAACACATCAGGTCCTCGGAAGCAAGAGACATTTTGTAGAAAAGAAACGTAGCCACCGAAGGTCCTGATAGCTGAGCACGGCACTGTCGTCTCGTGCTGGGAAAGCTCGAGAGAGAGAGAGAGAGAGAGAGAGTGTGCTGTGCTCTGGAGTCCCGCCTTGTCCCATGCTCAAAACGGGGGCGAGGGAGACCCCCCAGCTGCCACATCCTGACTTATCATTTGTGAACACTTCTTTCTTTCTTGTGAATCCTATCCCACACTCTTTTTGTATTTAGTTGTAAGGATTGGCAATAGTTTTTTTGTTCTAGTAGAGGCCCTTTTTATTTGACAAGACGGCGCTAGGACTGCCTTGTTATTATTTGATGGTCGTAGCCTGCTGCCATCTTAGATTTAGGTTTAGATTAGGCATTTTTCCAACCTGCACATACAGGTTAAACGACACCCTTGAACTGTGATCACTTGTATCTGTCTTTACAGGAGAATGCTTGGGCTTGGCAGGCCAAGCACACAGGAGGGCATGTCTCACCTAAAGGGGGAACGTCTATGTGGGACAGGAGAGGCAGAAATCAGTGCCTGTGGGACACGCAGGGGGAGAAGAGTTGACACACCCTGTCCCCTCCACCGCCCTGCGCAGCGGCTAGGCAGGTGGGCCTGCTCCGCAAGACCCTCCCTAGGGGTCTGGGCAAGTGGGACCACGCTGGGAGTGATATCCCTCTCAGGGACAAGGACTCCCAAGTTCAATGAGGACCTCCCTGAGCCGACTACATTGTCCGCCGTCATGGGACTTGAAAAAACGGTTTGTTCTCATATTTTGACGACAACTACCAGTGATCCTCCTTCCACCCCGTTGTTGGCTTCAGGTAAGGCTGGGTTTCATCAGAGTGACGCCGTCAAGGAAGAAGGACCACACCTTTTTCGATTGTGCTGGCCTACTTCCACACAGTAGGAACTGTGAATGGGGAGAGACCTGATACACAGAGAGTGACTCCTACGGAAGGAGGAGAATCCTCAATACGCAGTGGCGAGCCTCTGTGGATATGTCCTGGAGCTACGCCGTGCCGGTGGTGGCGTAGCTGAAGGCCGCAAGGCGGCGTGCTCTGACCGAGCAAGAGGCTCTGGACAGGAGTGGAACGAAGACGGGAAGAAAACCGCCTTCCCTGGTGGCGTGTCCACTAGGAGACAGCGGTGGGCCTGGCGCCCACCAACCAACGCCGAGACCAGAGGAAAGAAAGGAGCCCTGGTCCCTCGAGCTCCAACCGGCGAGGGCCTGTACCGGCGAGATGAGACGAGCACGGACAGGGACGCAAACGCTCCAAAGGTGAGGACACCAGTGAGGGCTATAATGGTTGGGGGTCAAAGACTGCCAAAGCCGTCCGCGGTAGGAGAGGCTGGGAAAAAGGAACGGGCACAAGACACAGGTAAAACCGAGTGGGAGGGATAAGAATACTGCATATCCCGGCTGGAGAAGCCGCCAACTGTACGAAAGTCTGTAAGAGTGGGAAGGGCACGCAACTAGGCTTGGACTGGCCTATAGGGCAATAGGCCCATGGCCGAACCAAAAACACAAAATGCTGGTGTGGGCCAGTTGTTTTGGTCAAAGTGGGCCACTTTTCTGGCCAATGTGGGCCAGTGTGATGAGTTACTTTGCTATGAGGCTAGTAGTTTTGACCAGTGTTGCTGAATCCATATTCTTACTAGTCAAACAGTGTCACAAAAGGATGGAAGGAATGAATAGCCATTTGCAACTGTGGGCCACTTTTTCATTGGTGCCCGAGACAATGTTATGGCCCAGTCCGACCCTGCACGCAACGCGACCCAAGTAAAACAGAGGGGAAGTGATGCGAACACTGTGTATCAAGCCTGGGGAAGCCGCCTTCGGGACAAGGTCAGAAACCTGAAGGTAAGGTGTCTCCCTGACTAGTCCCCGGGGATCTGTCATCCAGGTGGCCAGGACACGGCCAAAGACTTGTGAATGTGAAGGGTGAAATTGTTTTGCAATAAAAGCCGTAGTGGACCCGACGGAGGGAGGCCGACATTCGGGAGGGGTCTGAGCCCGGAAGAGGGAGACCCAGGGGCGAAGGACCATCGCCCTGGTGCAATCAGAAAAGAACATTTGTTTATTATTTTGAACATACCAGGCCCTCGGAAGCAAGAAACCTAACCACCGAAGGTCCTGAGATCGCTAGGGACTTTTGTGGGTCTGAGCCCGGAAGAGGGCGATCCAGCGGTGAAAAGTCCTCACCCAACGTACAAGCGGAAAGGAACTTTTTGTTTGTTATTTCGAACACATCAGGTCCTCGGAAGCAAGAGACATTTTGTAGAAAAGAAACGTAGCCACCGAAGGTCCTGATAGCTGAGCACGGCACTGTCGTCTCGTGCTGGGAAAGCTCGAGAGAGAGAGAGAGAGAGTGTGCTGTGCTCTGGAGTCCCGCCTTGTCCCATGCTCAAAACGGGGGCGAGGGAGACCCCCCAGCTGCCACATCCTGACTTATCATTTGTGAACACTTCTTTCTTTCTTGTGAATCCTATCCCACACTCTTTTTGTATTTAGTTGTAAGGATTGGCAATAGTTTTTTTGTTCTAGTAGAGGCCCTTTTTATTTGACAAGACGGCGCTAGGACTGCCTTGTTATTATTTGATGGTCGTAGCCTGCTGCCATCTTAGATTTAGGTTTAGATTAGGCATTTTTCCAACCTGCACATACAGGTTAAACGACACCCTTGAACTGTGATCACTTGTATCTGTCTTTACAGGAGAATGCTTGGGCTTGGCAGGCCAAGCACACAGGAGGGCATGTCTCACCTAAAGGGGGAACGTCTATGTGGGACAGGAGAGGCAGAAATCAGTGCCTGTGGGACACGCAGGGGGAGAAGAGTTGACACACCCTGTCCCCTCCACCGCCCTGCGCAGCGGCTAGGCAGGTGGGCCTGCTCCGCAAGACCCTCCCTAGGGGTCTGGGCAAGTGGGACCACGCTGGGAGTGATATCCCTCTCAGGGACAAGGACTCCCAAGTTCAATGAGGACCTCCCTGAGCCGACTACATTGTCCGCCGTCATGGGACTTGAAAAAACGGTTTGTTCTCATATTTTGACGACAACTACCAGTGATCCTCCTTCCACCCCGTTGTTGGCTTCAGGTAAGGCTGGGTTTCATCAGAGTGACGCCGTCAAGGAAGAAGGACCACACCTTTTTCGATTGTGCTGGCCTACTTCCACACAGTAGGAACTGTGAATGGGGAGAGACCTGATACACAGAGAGTGACTCCTACGGAAGGAGGAGAATCCTCAATACGCAGTGGCGAGCCTCTGTGGATATGTCCTGGAGCTACGCCGTGCCGGTGGTGGCGTAGCTGAAGGCCGCAAGGCGGCGTGCTCTGACCGAGCAAGAGGCTCTGGACAGGAGCGGAACGAAGACGGGAAGAAAACCGCCTTCCCTGGTGGCGTGTCCACTAGGAGACAGCGGTGGGCCTGGCGCCCACCAACCAACGCCGAGACCAGAGGAAAGAAAGGAGCCCTGGTCCCTCGAGCTCCAACCGGCGAGGGCCTGTACCGGCGAGATGAGACGAGCACGGACAGGGACGCAAACGCTCCAAAGGTGAGGACACCAGTGAGGGCTATAATGGTTGGGGGTCAAAGACTGCCAAAGCCGTCCGCGGTAGGAGAGGCTGGGAAAAAGGAACGGGCACAAGACACAGGTAAAACCGAGTGGGAGGGATAAGAATACTGCATATCCCGGCTGGAGAAGCCGCCAACTGTACGAAAGTCTGTAAGAGTGGGAAGGGCACGCAACTAGGCTTGGACTGGCCTATAGGGCAATAGGCCCATGGCCGAACCAAAAACACAAAATGCTGGTGTGGGCCAGTTGTTTTGGTCAAAGTGGGCCACTTTTCTGGCCAATGTGGGCCAGTGTGATGAGTTACTTTGCTATGAGGCTAGTAGTTTTGACCAGTGTTGCTGAATCCATATTCTTACTAGTCAAACAGTGTCACAAAAGGATGGAAGGAATGAATAGCCATTTGCAACTGTGGGCCACTTTTTCATTGGTGCCCGAGACAATGTTATGGCCCAGTCCGACCCTGCACGCAACGCGACCCAAGTAAAACAGAGGGGAAGTGATGCGAACACTGTGTATCAAGCCTGGGGAAGCCGCCTTCGGGACAAGGTCAGAAACCTGAAGGTAAGGTGTCTCCCTGACTAGTCCCCGGGGATCTGTCATCCAGGTGGCCAGGACACGGCCAAAGACTTGTGAATGTGAAGGGTGAAATTGTTTTGCAATAAAAGCCGTAGTGGACCCGACGGAGGGAGGCCGACATTCGGGAGGGGTCTGAGCCCGGAAGAGGGAGACCCAGGGGCGAAGGACCATCGCCCTGGTGCAATCAGAAAAGAACATTTGTTTATTATTTTGAACATACCAGGCCCTCGGAAGCAAGAAACCTAACCACCGAAGGTCCTGAGATCGCTAGGGACTTTTGTGGGTCTGAGCCCGGAAGAGGGCGATCCAGCGGTGAAAAGTCCTCACCCAACGTACAAGCGGAAAGGAACTTTTTGTTTGTTATTTCGAACACATCAGGTCCTCGGAAGCAAGAGACATTTTGTAGAAAAGAAACGTAGCCACCGAAGGTCCTGATAGCTGAGCACGGCACTGTCGTCTCGTGCTGGGAAAGCTCGAGAGAGAGAGAGAGAGAGAGAGTGTGCTGTGCTCTGGAGTCCCGCCTTGTCCCATGCTCAAAACGGGGGCGAGGGAGACCCCCCAGCTGCCACATCCTGACTTATCATTTGTGAACACTTCTTTCTTTCTTGTGAATCCTATCCCACACTCTTTTTGTATTTAGTTGTAAGGATTGGCAATAGTTTTTTTGTTCTAGTAGAGGCCCTTTTTATTTGACAAGACGGCGCTAGGACTGCCTTGTTATTATTTGATGGTCGTAGCCTGCTGCCATCTTAGATTTAGGTTTAGATTAGGCATTTTTCCAACCTGCACATACAGGTTAAACGACACCCTTGAACTGTGATCACTTGTATCTGTCTTTACAGGAGAATGCTTGGGCTTGGCAGGCCAAGCACACAGGAGGGCATGTCTCACCTAAAGGGGGAACGTCTATGTGGGACAGGAGAGGCAGAAATCAGTGCCTGTGGGACACGCAGGGGGAGAAGAGTTGACACACCCTGTCCCCTCCACCGCCCTGCGCAGCGGCTAGGCAGGTGGGCCTGCTCCGCAAGACCCTCCCTAGCGGTCTGGGCAAGTGGGACCACGCTGGGAGTGATATCCCTCTCAGGGACAAGGACTCCCAAGTTCAATGAGGACCTCCCTGAGCCGACTACATTGTCCGCCGTCATGGGACTTGAAAAAACGGTTTGTTCTCATATTTTGACGACAACTACCAGTGATCCTCCTTCCACCCCGTTGTTGGCTTCAGGTAAGGCTGGGTTTCATCAGAGTGACGCCGTCAAGGAAGAAGGACCACACCTTTTTCGATTGTGCTGGCCTACTTCCACACAGTAGGAACTGTGAATGGGGAGAGACCTGATACACAGAGAGTGACTCCTACGGAAGGAGGAGAATCCTCAATACGCAGTGGCGAGCCTCTGTGGATATGTCCTGGAGCTACGCCGTGCCGGTGGTGGCGTAGCTGAAGGCCGCAAGGCGGCGTGCTCTGACCGAGCAAGAGGCTCTGGACAGGAGCGGAACGAAGACGGGAAGAAAACCGCCTTCCCTGGTGGCGTGTCCACTAGGAGACAGCGGTGGGCCTGGCGCCCACCAACCAACGCCGAGACCAGAGGAAAGAAAGGAGCCCTGGTCCCTCGAGCTCCAACCGGCGAGGGCCTGTACCGGCGAGATGAGACGAGCACGGACAGGGACGCAAACGCTCCAAAGGTGAGGACACCAGTGAGGGCTATAATGGTTGGGGGTCAAAGACTGCCAAAGCCGTCCCCGGTAGGAGAGGCTGGGAAAAAGGAACGGGCACAAGACACAGGTAAAACCGAGTGGGAGGGATAAGAATACTGCATATCCCGGCTGGAGAAGCCGCCAACTGTACGAAAGTCTGTAAGAGTGGGAAGGGCACGCAACTAGGCTTGGACTGGCCTATAGGGCAATAGGCCCATGGCCGAACCAAAAACACAAAATGCTGGTGTGGGCCAGTTGTTTTGGTCAAAGTGGGCCACTTTTCTGGCCAATGTGGGCCAGTGTGATGAGTTACTTTGCTATGAGGCTAGTAGTTTTGACCAGTGTTGCTGAATCCATATTCTTACTAGTCAAACAGTGTCACAAAAGGATGGAAGGAATGAATAGCCATTTGCAACTGTGGGCCACTTTTTCATTGGTGCCCGAGACAATGTTATGGCCCAGTCCGACCCTGCACGCAACGCGACCCAAGTAAAACAGAGGGGAAGTGATGCGAACACTGTGTATCAAGCCTGGGGAAGCCGCCTTCGGGACAATGTCAGAAACCTGAAGGTAAGGTGTCTCCCTGACTAGTCCCCGGGGATCTGTCATCCAGGTGGCCAGGACACGGCCAAAGACTTGTGAATGTGAAGGGTGAAATTGTTTTGCAATAAAAGCCGTAGTGGACCCGACGGAGGGAGGCCGACATTCGGGAGGGGTCTGAGCCCGGAAGAGGGAGACCCAGGGGCGAAGGACCATCGCCCTGGTGCAATCAGAAAAGAACATTTGTTTATTATTTTGAACATACCAGGCCCTCGGAAGCAAGAAACCTAACCACCGAAGGTCCTGAGATCGCTAGGGACTTTTGTGGGTCTGAGCCCGGAAGAGGGCGATCCAGCGGTGAAAAGTCCTCACCCAACGTACAAGCGGAAAGGAACTTTTTGTTTGTTATTTCGAACACATCAGGTCCTCGGAAGCAAGAGACATTTTGTAGAAAAGAAACGTAGCCACCGAAGGTCCTGATAGCTGAGCACGGCACTGTCGTCTCGTGCTGGGAAAGCTCGAGAGAGAGAGAGAGAGAGAGAGAGAGTGTGCTGTGCTCTGGAGTCCCGCCTTGTCCCATGCTCAAAACGGGGGCGAGGGAGACCCCCAGCTGCCACATCCTGACTTATCATTTGTGAACACTTCTTTCTTTCTTGTGAATCCTATCCCACACTCTTTTTGTATTTAGTTGTAAGGATTGGCAATAGTTTTTTTGTTCTAGTAGAGGCCCTTTTTATTTGACAAGACGGCGCTAGGACTGCCTTGTTATTATTTGATGGTCGTAGCCTGCTGCCATCTTAGATTTAGGTTTAGATTAGGCATTTTTCCAACCTGCACATACAGGTTAAACGACACCCTTGAACTGTGATCACTTGTATCTGTCTTTACAGGAGAATGCTTGGGCTTGGCAGGCCAAGCACACAGGAGGGCATGTCTCACCTAAAGGGGGAACGTCTATGTGGGACAGGAGAGGCAGAAATCAGTGCCTGTGGGACACGCAGGGGGAGAAGAGTTGACACACCCTGTCCCCTCCACCGCCCTGCGCAGCGGCTAGGCAGGTGGGCCTGCTCCGCAAGACCCTCCCTAGGGGTCTGGGCAAGTGGGACCACGCTGGGAGTGATATCCCTCTCAGGGACAAGGACTCCCAAGTTCAATGAGGACCTCCCTGAGCCGACTACATTGTCCGCCGTCATGGGACTTGAAAAAACGGTTTGTTCTCATATTTTGACGACAACTACCAGTGATCCTCCTTCCACCCCGTTGTTGGCTTCAGGTAAGGCTGGGTTTCATCAGAGTGACGCCGTCAAGGAAGAAGGACCACACCTTTTTCGATTGTGCTGGCCTACTTCCACACAGTAGGAACTGTGAATGGGGAGAGACCTGATACACAGAGAGTGACTCCTACGGAAGGAGGAGAATCCTCAATACGCAGTGGCGAGCCTCTGTGGATATGTCCTGGAGCTACGCCGTGCCGGTGGTGGCGTAGCTGAAGGCCGCAAGGCGGCGTGCTCTGACCGAGCAAGAGGCTCTGGACAGGAGCGGAACGAAGACGGGAAGAAAACCGCCTTCCCTGGTGGCGTGTCCACTAGGAGACAGCGGTGGGCCTGGCGCCCACCAACCAACGCCGAGACCAGAGGAAAGAAAGGAGCCCTGGTCCCTCGAGCTCCAACCGGCGAGGGCCTGTACCGGCGAGATGAGACGAGCACGGACAGGGACGCAAACGCTCCAAAGGTGAGGACACCAGTGAGGGCTATAATGGTTGGGGGTCAAAGACTGCCAAAGCCGTCCGCGGTAGGAGAGGCTGGGAAAAAGGAACGGGCACAAGACACAGGTAAAACCGAGTGGGAGGGATAAGAATACTGCATATCCCGGCTGGAGAAGCCGCCAACTGTACGAAAGTCTGTAAGAGTGGGAAGGGCACGCAACTAGGCTTGGACTGGCCTATAGGGCAATAGGCCCATGGCCGAACCAAAAACACAAAATGCTGGTGTGGGCCAGTTGTTTTGGTCAAAGTGGGCCACTTTTCTGGCCAATGTGGGCCAGTGTGATGAGTTACTTTGCTATGAGGCTAGTAGTTTTGACCAGTGTTGCTGAATCCATATTCTTACTAGTCAAACAGTGTCACAAAAGGATGGAAGGAATGAATAGCCATTTGCAACTGTGGGCCACTTTTTCATTGGTGCCCGAGACAATGTTATGGCCCAGTCCGACCCTGCACGCAACGCGACCCAAGTAAAACAGAGGGGAAGTGATGCGAACACTGTGTATCAAGCCTGGGGAAGCCGCCTTCGGGACAATGTCAGAAACCTGAAGGTAAGGTGTCTCCCTGACTAGTCCCCGGGGATCTGTCATCCAGGTGGCCAGGACACGGCCAAAGACTTGTGAATGTGAAGGGTGAAATTGTTTTGCAATAAAAGCCGTAGTGGACCCGACGGAGGGAGGCCGACATTCGGGAGGGGTCTGAGCCCGGAAGAGGGAGACCCAGGGGCGAAGGACCATCGCCCTGGTGCAATCAGAAAAGAACATTTGTTTATTATTTTGAACATACCAGGCCCTCGGAAGCAAGAAACCTAACCACCGAAGGTCCTGAGATCGCTAGGGACTTTTGTGGGTCTGAGCCCGGAAGAGGGCGATCCAGCGGTGAAAAGTCCTCACCCAACGTACAAGCGGAAAGGAACTTTTTGTTTGTTATTTCGAACACATCAGGTCCTCGGAAGCAAGAGACATTTTGTAGAAAAGAAACGTAGCCACCGAAGGTCCTGATAGCTGAGCACGGCACTGTCGTCTCGTGCTGGGAAAGCTCGAGAGAGAGAGAGAGAGAGAGAGAGAGAGAGAGAGAGAGAGTGTGCTGTGCTCTGGAGTCCCGCCTTGTCCCATGCTCAAAACCGGGGCGAGGGAGACCCCCCAGCTGCCACATCCTGACTTATCATTTGTGAACACTTCTTTCTTTCTTGTGAATCCTATCCCACACTCTTTTTGTATTTAGTTGTAAGGATTGGCAATAGTTTTTTTGTTCTAGTAGAGGCCCTTTTTATTTGACAAGACGGCGCTAGGACTGCCTTGTTATTATTTGATGGTCGTAGCCTGCTGCCATCTTAGATTTAGGTTTAGATTAGGCATTTTTCCAACCTGCACATACAGGTTAAACGACACCCTTGAACTGTGATCACTTGTATCTGTCTTTACAGGAGAATGCTTGGGCTTGGCAGGCCAAGCACACAGGAGGGCATGTCTCACCTAAAGGGGGAACGTCTATGTGGGACAGGAGAGGCAGAAATCAGTGCCTGTGGGACACGCAGGGGGAGAAGAGTTGACACACCCTGTCCCCTCCACCGCCCTGCGCAGCGGCTAGGCAGGTGGGCCTGCTCCGCAAGACCCTCCCTAGCGGTCTGGGCAAGTGGGACCACGCTGGGAGTGATATCCCTCTCAGGGACAAGGACTCCCAAGTTCAATGAGGACCTCCCTGAGCCGACTACATTGTCCGCCGTCATGGGACTTGAAAAAACGGTTTGTTCTCATATTTTGACGACAACTACCAGTGATCCTCCTTCCACCCCGTTGTTGGCTTCAGGTAAGGCTGGGTTTCATCAGAGTGACGCCGTCAAGGAAGAAGGACCACACCTTTTTCGATTGTGCTGGCCTACTTCCACACAGTAGGAACTGTGAATGGGGAGAGACCTGATACACAGAGAGTGACTCCTACGGAAGGAGGAGAATCCTCAATACGCAGTGGCGAGCCTCTGTGGATATGTCCTGGAGCTACGCCGTGCCGGTGGTGGCGTAGCTGAAGGCCGCAAGGCGGCGTGCTCTGACCGAGCAAGAGGCTCTGGACAGGAGCGGAACGAAGACGGGAAGAAAACCGCCTTCCCTGGTGGCGTGTCCACTAGGAGACAGCGGTGGGCCTGGCGCCCACCAACCAACGCCGAGACCAGAGGAAAGAAAGGAGCCCTGGTCCCTCGAGCTCCAACCGGCGAGGGCCTGTACCGGCGAGATGAGACGAGCACGGACAGGGACGCAAACGCTCCAAAGGTGAGGACACCAGTGAGGGCTATAATGGTTGGGGGTCAAAGACTGCCAAAGCCGTCCGCGGTAGGAGAGGCTGGGAAAAAGGAACGGGCACAAGACACAGGTAAAACCGAGTGGGAGGGATAAGAATACTGCATATCCCGGCTGGAGAAGCCGCCAACTGTACGAAAGTCTGTAAGAGTGGGAAGGGCACGCAACTAGGCTTGGACTGGCCTATAGGGCAATAGGCCCATGGCCGAACCAAAAACACAAAATGCTGGTGTGGGCCAGTTGTTTTGGTCAAAGTGGGCCACTTTTCTGGCCAATGTGGGCCAGTGTGATGAGTTACTTTGCTATGAGGCTAGTAGTTTTGACCAGTGTTGCTGAATCCATATTCTTACTAGTCAAACAGTGTCACAAAAGGATGGAAGGAATGAATAGCCATTTGCAACTGTGGGCCACTTTTTCATTGGTGCCCGAGACAATGTTATGGCCCAGTCCGACCCTGCACGCAACGCGACCCAAGTAAAACAGAGGGGAAGTGATGCGAACACTGTGTATCAAGCCTGGGGAAGCCGCCTTCGGGACAATGTCAGAAACCTGAAGGTAAGGTGTCTCCCTGACTAGTCCCCAGGGATCTGTCATCCAGGTGGCCAGGACACGGCCAAAGACTTGTGAATGTGAAGGGTGAAATTGTTTTGCAATAAAAGCCGTAGTGGACCCGACGGAGGGAGGCCGACATTCGGGAGGGGTCTGAGCCCGGAAGAGGGAGACCCAGGGGCGAAGGACCATCGCCCTGGTGCAATCAGAAAAGAACATTTGTTTATTATTTTGAACATACCAGGCCCTCGGAAGCAAGAAACCTAACCACCGAAGGTCCTGAGATCGCTAGGGACTTTTGTGGGTCTGAGCCCGGAAGAGGGCGATCCAGCGGTGAAAAGTCCTCACCCAACGTACAAGCGGAAAGGAACTTTTTGTTTGTTATTTCGAACACATCAGGTCCTCGGAAGCAAGAGACATTTTGTAGAAAAGAAACGTAGCCACCGAAGGTCCTGATAGCTGAGCACGGCACTGTCGTCTCGTGCTGGGAAAGCTCGAGAGAGAGAGAGAGAGAGAGAGAGAGAGAGAGAGAGAGTGTGCTGTGCTCTGGAGTCCCGCCTTGTCCCATGCTCAAAACCGGGGCGAGGGAGACCCCCCAGCTGCCACATCCTGACTTATCATTTGTGAACACTTCTTTCTTTCTTGTGAATCCTATCCCACACTCTTTTTGTATTTAGTTGTAAGGATTGGCAATAGTTTTTTTGTTCTAGTAGAGGCCCTTTTTATTTGACAAGACGGCGCTAGGACTGCCTTGTTATTATTTGATGGTCGTAGCCTGCTGCCATCTTAGATTTAGGTTTAGATTAGGCATTTTTCCAACCTGCACATACAGGTTAAACGACACCCTTGAACTGTGATCACTTGTATCTGTCTTTACAGGAGAATGCTTGGGCTTGGCAGGCCAAGCACACAGGAGGGCATGTCTCACCTAAAGGGGGAACGTCTATGTGGGACAGGAGAGGCAGAAATCAGTGCCTGTGGGACACGCAGGGGGAGAAGAGTTGACACACCCTGTCCCCTCCACCGCCCTGCGCAGCGGCTAGGCAGGTGGGCCTGCTCCGCAAGACCCTCCCTAGCGGTCTGGGCAAGTGGGACCACGCTGGGAGTGATATCCCTCTCAGGGACAAGGACTCCCAAGTTCAATGAGGACCTCCCTGAGCCGACTACATTGTCCGCCGTCATGGGACTTGAAAAAACGGTTTGTTCTCATATTTTGACGACAACTACCAGTGATCCTCCTTCCACCCCGTTGTTGGCTTCAGGTAAGGCTGGGTTTCATCAGAGTGACGCCGTCAAGGAAGAAGGACCACACCTTTTTCGATTGTGCTGGCCTACTTCCACACAGTAGGAACTGTGAATGGGGAGAGACCTGATACACAGAGAGTGACTCCTACGGAAGGAGGAGAATCCTCAATACGCAGTGGCGAGCCTCTGTGGATATGTCCTGGAGCTACGCCGTGCCGGTGGTGGCGTAGCTGAAGGCCGCAAGGCGGCGTGCTCTGACCGAGCAAGAGGCTCTGGACAGGAGCGGAACGAAGACGGGAAGAAAACCGCCTTCCCTGGTGGCGTGTCCACTAGGAGACAGCGGTGGGCCTGGCGCCCACCAACCAACGCCGAGACCAGAGGAAAGAAAGGAGCCCTGGTCCCTCGAGCTCCAACCGGCGAGGGCCTGTACCGGCGAGATGAGACGAGCACGGACAGGGACGCAAACGCTCCAAAGGTGAGGACACCAGTGAGGGCTATAATGGTTGGGGGTCAAAGACTGCCAAAGCCGTCCGCGGTAGGAGAGGCTGGGAAAAAGGAACGGGCACAAGACACAGGTAAAACCGAGTGGGAGGGATAAGAATACTGCATATCCCGGCTGGAGAAGCCGCCAACTGTACGAAAGTCTGTAAGAGTGGGAAGGGCACGCAACTAGGCTTGGACTGGCCTATAGGGCAATAGGCCCATGGCCGAACCAAAAACACAAAATGCTGGTGTGGGCCAGTTGTTTTGGTCAAAGTGGGCCACTTTTCTGGCCAATGTGGGCCAGTGTGATGAGTTACTTTGCTATGAGGCTAGTAGTTTTGACCAGTGTTGCTGAATCCATATTCTTACTAGTCAAACAGTGTCACAAAAGGATGGAAGGAATGAATAGCCATTTGCAACTGTGGGCCACTTTTTCATTGGTGCCCGAGACAATGTTATGGCCCAGTCCGACCCTGCACGCAACGCGACCCAAGTAAAACAGAGGGGAAGTGATGCGAACACTGTGTATCAAGCCTGGGGAAGCCGCCTTCGGGACAATGTCAGAAACCTGAAGGTAAGGTGTCTCCCTGACTAGTCCCCGGGGATCTGTCATCCAGGTGGCCAGGACACGGCCAAAGACTTGTGAATGTGAAGGGTGAAATTGTTTTGCAATAAAAGCCGTAGTGGACCCGACGGAGGGAGGCCGACATTCGGGAGGGGTCTGAGCCCGGAAGAGGGAGACCCAGGGGCGAAGGACCATCGCCCTGGTGCAATCAGAAAAGAACATTTGTTTATTATTTTGAACATACCAGGCCCTCGGAAGCAAGAAACCTAACCACCGAAGGTCCTGAGATCGCTAGGGACTTTTGTGGGTCTGAGCCCGGAAGAGGGCGATCCAGCGGTGAAAAGTCCTCACCCAACGTACAAGCGGAAAGGAACTTTTTGTTTGTTATTTCGAACACATCAGGTCCTCGGAAGCAAGAGACATTTTGTAGAAAAGAAACGTAGCCACCGAAGGTCCTGATAGCTGAGCACGGCACTGTCGTCTCGTGCTGGGAAAGCTCGAGAGAGAGAGAGAGAGTGTGCTGTGCTCTGGAGTCCCGCCTTGTCCCATGCTCAAAACGGGGGCGAGGGAGACCCCCCAGCTGCCACATCCTGACTTATCATTTGTGAACACTTCTTTCTTTCTTGTGAATCCTATCCCACACTCTTTTTGTATTTAGTTGTAAGGATTGGCAATAGTTTTTTTGTTCTAGTAGAGGCCCTTTTTATTTGACAAGACGGCGCTAGGACTGCCTTGTTATTATTTGATGGTCGTAGCCTGCTGCCATCTTAGATTTAGGTTTAGATTAGGCATTTTTCCAACCTGCACATACAGGTTAAACGACACCCTTGAACTGTGATCACTTGTATCTGTCTTTACTGTTGCCGCCATGAGTTCCTTACAACAAGAACCTAAGAGAATTGAATGGGCACACGCCCTGTGAAAAAGGGGCGAGAAAGGGATACGCGCCGCTTGTTTCCAAGGCTGGGGAAGCCGACAAATATATGACATTAATTGGACTGAGAACCAATTACCCTGCCAAAGAGCCACGGGACGTTGGGGAGTCCCAGTGCCACAAAGGTGGGATATATAGAGGTGTGTACCAGAGTGATACCCGAAGGGGCTTAATAGAAGGTGGTAAAAAGCTGAAAAGCATATAAGAAGAAGAGTGTGTCTTTTCATTCCCCAAAGGAGGAGGAGAAAGCCATCCAGAAGGCATTTATAATTTTAACTGGCACACTCCATATACAAGGACTGCGGGCTGTGTAAAGACTTTCTAAAGGAACTCTGAGACGGATAATGCATAAGTCCTCTACGAGTCGGGCCTGGCAGCAGCCCATTCCGAGGCTTTTGGGCAAGCCTCCTTTTCCTTTCAGTTAGATTTTCTAGAGTGCTAGGGCCAGTTAGTAACTAGGAATTTTGTCTCGGGGCTCTTTCATTTTTGGACTGGCTTCGACGAGCACCCTTAGTTTTTGTTTTAGAAGGCAGGGCAGGGAACTTCCCTCATAGCGATAGGGCCACATAGGACTTTTTCTTTTATTTGAATAAACAGGTATACACCAGGACCCGTTGTAGTCCGAGTCCTTCTCCTGGTTGGCCAAAGCACCCTCTGAGGAAGCCAGGGCCCCACTTTTTATCCTCCTTGCTCCTCATCTCACGCCTGGGAGGAGAGGCCTGTCTGGGGACACTGGGCAAGATTCCTGGGAGAAGGGAGCTGGCATTCTGGCCCCTGCCCCGAAAGCCTGACGAACGCCTGACAAACGCCGCGCTTTGCCCTGCCGGGCAAAATTCCCAGCAGACCCCACTCGGCCCATCACCTGAGCAAGTTAGAGTGAGGCGAGATAGAGAGAAAGAGAGAGAGAGAGAGAGGGGGAGGGAGGGAGGAGGGGGCCTCGACCTGCCCAACAAGGCGCTAAAATAAAACAAATAATGAGGTGAAATGAGCCACTCGGTTTTCATACCTCGTGCCTTTCTTTTGGTTCGTGTCTCCCAGAACCCCTTGTGCGTCCCTTAGGGTAATGCATGGAATCCCCAGACAGATCCCTCCCCTCTTCTGCCATTCTCCCAACATGGTGTACAATGTATCTTATCTACCTCAGCGAGAGGGCTTGGCAGTGGTAACGTGATGAAGTGAAACAAACGGGCAGCCATCTGCAGAGGCCCGTGGCAGGCGTGTGGGAGGAAGCCATGTTGTGCCTGGGCTCTTTGCGTGCCTCACTAACCAGCAACTCTCTCACCAGCATGTCGCGCGCGCACACACACACAGCCCTCTGGCAAAGCTCAAACCATTGGCACGCTCAGGGGAAAGGGTAGAGGTGCAAGCCGAGCAGGATACAGAGCCCTGGCTCTCCCTTCAGGAGACACATACCCAGAGTGCAGTTACCTCCTTGTGTTATGGGGCGGCGCTGTGTCCAAAGGGTAAATAAACCAGAATGCCTGCCCCTCGGCGAGAGCGAGAGGCCCTAGTGGGACTGGAGGGGAATCGGACCGGCTTGGGCCGTACCCTGGTGGCCAGGCATATACCAGCGCCCGTGAACCGAAAAACATGTGGGCATTTTGCGGGCCTGGTTTTGTGTCCAGGGAGAGGAAACCCCAACCCCTCCCCCTCGCGTGGGCAAGCGAAGAGCAGGGGCATATAATGGAGCAGCTCGTTTTGTGACAATGTGGCGGCTCTTAAAAGAGCCTTTGTGGTGTTTTCTGCGGTTGCGGTGCTGCTTTGACTCAAGCCCTCTCGCCCCGGATGCGGCGGGACAGCTGGATGTCCTTGGGCATGATGGTGACCCTCTTGGCGTGGATGGCGCAGAGGTTCGTGTCCTCAAAGAGCCCGACCAGGTAGGCCTCGCTGGCCTCCTGCAGGGCCATGACGGCCGAGCTCTGGAAGCGCAGGTCGGTCTTAAAGTCCTGGGCGATTTCTCGCACCAGGCGCTGGAAGGGCAGTTTTCGGATGAGCAGCTCCGTGGATTTCTGGTAGCGGCGGATCTCCCTCAGAGCCACAGTGCCGGGACGGTAGCGGTGAGGTTTCTTCACGCCGCCAGTGGCGGGGGCGCTCTTACGGGCAGCCTTGGTGGCCAGCTGCTTGCGAGGCGCCTTGCCTCCGGTGGACTTGCGGGCGGTCTGCTTAGTACGGGCCATGGCAGCACTGCGAGCTCTGCTTTCTCTGCAAGCGATAGATACAACAGACTCCGGCGCGGCGCTTGTTCTTCTTCTTGCTGATAGATTTTTATCCATCAGCGGTGATTTTTTGGATACCGAGGCTTGAGCCTCATTACTCCATCTTCTCGGGTTGAGTGTGTAGTCGTGGGTTTGTATTCTTCTTGGTCTGTGTGGTCTTGTCACAGTAGGGCTGGTTTCACTGGGTCTTCGCAGTGATGGGCCGCGGGTAGCGGTCGAAGGGGTTTGCAGTGGTGGCAGTGAGTCTTCTGATCAGAGGGTTCGGGTTCTGATCCAGTTCTTGGCAGAAGTTCTTACTCAGCTTTGCTAGATGTTCATCCAACATCTCGATGTCCAGGTCTCTGTGAAGGTCTGCTATCCTTGTGAAGATTGGAGCTCCAGATGATATCCGCAGGGCCTTGTTCTGGACTATCTGAAGACTCTTCCGGTGTCGCTCATGGCAGGTCATCCATGCTGGTGAGGCATAAGTCAGGGTTGGTCTGATGATCGCCTTGTAGACGTTGATCTTTGTCCGGAGGGGCATGGACTTGCTCTTCAGGAGTGGGTACAGCGCTGCCATCTTTCCTGTTGCCTTCTGCTGAGTATTCTCGATGTGGCTTTCCCAGTTGAGTTTGCTGTCCAGGGTTACACCGAGGTAGCGGCTGCTGCTCTCCCATTTGATGGTCTCCCCGTTGAGGCTGATGTGTGGGTGCTCCTTGATCTTCTTTCTGGTGAACAGCGTTGCAGTTGTCTTGCTGGTGTTGAGTTCTATCCGCCAGTCGCTGTACCACTTTGCGATGGTATCCAATGAAGCTTGCAGGTTCTTCGCCACTTCCTTTTCGCTGAAAGACTGGGAGATTACTGCAACATCGTCTGCATACAGTGCCAGGTTCGTCTTGTGGAGATCTGTCGGGATGTCGTTGGTGAAGAGGTTGAACAGGAAGGGTCCGAGGTTCGATCCCTGTGGCACGCCTGCTCGGATGGGATGTGAAGAGGACATCTCAGACCGCATGGCGACATGGAAGGTGCGGCCTCCCAGGTAGCTTGCAATCGTCTTCACCAGGTAGTTCGGAAATCCCAGGCCAATCATCTTGTGCAGCAGTCCCTTGTGCCAGACTCGGTCGAATGCTTTGGCTACATCCAGGAAGACGATTCCTGTGGACTTCTTGATGTTGAATCCGTGGCTGATGGTGTCCACCACTCTCAGTAGCTGATGAGTCGTTGCATGCTCCTTTCGAAATCCAAACTGTTCCTTTGCAGACTCCGGCGGGAGGGGAGCCGGCATATAAAGACCAAGCTCTCCTCCAATTGGCTGGGCACCGGTTTGAAAAAGCCCGCGGTGCACTGCGATTGGTCAGTGTCAGAAGGCGTGGCTATGAAACGCAGACGCGGACAGGAGGTCTTTGATTGGCTGGCCAAACAAAACGGAAAGGAAAGAGCGATTGCCATAGGTTGTGCTCGGCCCTTCATGAAACGCTCTTGGCAGATGAAATAGCCCGCCCACCCCCAGCCCCAATTCATCCTCCCAGTGCCCTCCCCCACCAGCCCTCGGACCCGGGGCTAGCGAGCACAGTGAATCGGCCTCTGAAGTCGGACCTCGTTACACACATGCCCCGTGTGCTGGCTGACATGTCACATCATCATCATCATCATCATCATTTGCTAGGCAGCGCCTCCAAACTCCACGGTTAAAGAGTTAATGGTGGGGCATGCGACCTGGCGCAACACCCCCAATCTGTGTGTGCACGATGCCCAAAGGTCTCAACTGACGCGGGCTTATAGGTGGGTGCCGACTGGCCAGGGTCACGCGTGGCGTCCGAGGCGAGCGGGGACTCTCGCAACGGCCCCGTGCATTATTACACTTTGTCTTTCGAACATGCAGTTGTATCGCAGTACATGTCAGGCAGAGGCATGAGCTAGCTCGCTTTCAGATACTGTGGGCGGCTCTTAAAAGAGCCTTTTGTGTTTTTAAGGTCTCGGCGAGAGACTCTACTTCTTCTTGGGCGCAGCCTTTTTGGGCTTTGCCGCTTTGGGTTTGACGGCCTTGGGCTTCACGACCTTGGCCGGGCTCTTCTTTGCCGCTTTCGCCTTCACTGCTTTGGCTTTTGCGGGGCTCTTGGCGGCCTTCTTGGCTGGAGCAGCCTTGGGCTTTTTTGGGCTCTTGGCGGCTGCCGGCTTCTTCACCTTCTTGGGACTCTTCTTGACTCCGGCGGCCACCTTTTTGGGTTTCTTGGCAGCACCGGCAGGCTTCTTTGCTGCGGGCGTCTTGCTCTTGGCTGCCGCTTTCTTGGCCACCTTCTCCTTGCCCTGCGTCTGCTTCTTGTTGAGCTTGAAGGATCCAGAGGCCCCGGTGCCCTTGAGCTGGGCTAGGGCGCCTTTCCTCACCAGGCTCTTGAGGGCAATCTTGACTCTGCTGTTGTTCTTGTCCACGTCATATCCCCCGGCGCCCAGAGCCTTCTTGACGGCAGACAGGGAGACTCCCTTCCTCTCAGTGGAGGCCGCCACGCACTTGAGGACGAGGTCGGACACGCTGGGCCCAGCGGGCTTTTTGGCCTTGGCAGTGCCGGCTGCTCTCTTCTGCTTCTTCTTGGCGGCAGCGGCAGCGGCGGGTTCCGCCGGCGGAGCCACGGCAGCGGGTGCAGTTTCAGCCATTGTTCTGCAGGAGGACTCAGTCAGCGCTCACAGATCAGTAATGGGCGGCCCGGCAACCGCCGTGCATATATAGGGAGGAGCTTCCACCTGATTGGTCCAGAGAATGGGAGGCTGGGCCCAGCACACCGCGCTGTCCCTGCTAAAGACACACTGTGTTTCCTCTGCTTAAATAATCCATTTTTTAAAAGTTACCCGCGTACATTTATTTCATCTTGCATGTGGCAACAGGACCGCAACACCTCCCAGCTCTTATCCAAAAGCATCTCCCTCTTGGAGAGGCGCCGGCTCCCTTTTAAGCGCCTTGTAAAGCTGGCATCCCGCCGTCAGCTCAGACACAAACATGAGCAAACTTTGTTTTCCACTTCATATTCGACCACTCTTCCTCACCTGCCCCACATAACAGCGTGAGCATAACCTTGTTCACTTCTTTCCCTACAGTCCCCGATAAAGTTTTCGCTCCTCACCTTCCGCGGACCAGAGAAAAAGCGCGTTGAAGAGGAAGGAAATAACACAGCTCTGTGTGTGTTAGCCAAGCCTAGAAACGCCCCTTCAAATGGACATAGGCCTGCATGCCCCAAGTGCTTCTATGTTTTTGGAGCCCGATCCCCGCATATTTCACAAGAGGGGAGTGTGGTGGGTGGCTGTGGGGTGCTTGGGAGGGGGGGGGAATGGGGGGGGTGAGGGCAGGGCAGAGAGAGAGAGAGAGAGAGAGATTGATTTCATGTTTCATGGGGGGTTATTCTCACTTCCAGGGTTCAATTAGTGAGCCCATTTTCTGGCAGCCAGCTTGTCGAACGAGATTGTCTTTGCATCCTACATGCATGCAAGGGCAGTGTTGGCCTGCAGTCACTTTCCTCTACATTATCTTGGGCCTTCTGCCCTCTCGTCAGGCACTGGCCTGGCCATGAAGGAGAATGCGTGGGCTTGGCAGGCCAAGCACACAGGAGGGCATGTCTCACCTAAAGGGGGAACGTCTATGTGGGACAGGAGAGGCAGAAATCAGTGCCTGTGGGACACGCAGGGGGAGAAGAGTTGACACACCCTGTCCCCTCCACCGCCCTGCGCAGCGGCTAGGCAGGTGGGCCTGCTCCGCAAGACCCTCCCTAGCGGTCTGGGCAAGTGGGACCACGCTGGGAGTGATATCCCTCTCAGGGACAAGGACTCCCAAGTTCAATGAGGACCTCCCTGAGCCGACTACATTGTCCGCCGTCATGGGACTTGAAAAAACGGTTTGTTCTCATATTTTGACGACAACTACCAGTGATCCTCCTTCCACCCCGTTGTTGGCTTCAGGTAAGGCTGGGTTTCATCAGAGTGACGCCGTCAAGGAAGAAGGACCACACCTTTTTCGATTGTGCTGGCCTACTTCCACACAGTAGGAACTGTGAATGGGGAGAGACCTGATACACAGAGAGTGACTCCTACGGAAGGAGGAGAATCCTCAATACGCAGTGGCGAGCCTCTGTGGATATGTCCTGGAGCTACGCCGTGCCGGTGGTGGCGTAGCTGAAGGCCGCAAGGCGGCGTGCTCTGACCGAGCAAGAGGCTCTGGACAGGAGCGGAACGAAGACGGGAAGAAAACCGCCTTCCCTGGTGGCGTGTCCACTAGGAGACAGCGGTGGGCCTGGCGCCCACCAACCAACGCCGAGACCAGAGGAAAGAAAGGAGCCCTGGTCCCTCGAGCTCCAACCGGCGAGGGCCTGTACCGGCGAGATGAGACGAGCACGGACAGGGACGCAAACGCTCCAAAGGTGAGGACACCAGTGAGGGCTATAATGGTTGGGGGTCAAAGACTGCCAAAGCCGTCCGCGGTAGGAGAGGCTGGGAAAAAGGAACGGGCACAAGACACAGGTAAAACCGAGTGGGAGGGATAAGAATACTGCATATCCCGGCTGGAGAAGCCGCCAACTGTACGAAAGTCTGTAAGAGTGGGAAGGGCACGCAACTAGGCTTGGACTGGCCTATAGGGCAATAGGCCCATGGCCGAACCAAAAACACAAAATGCTGGTGTGGGCCAGTTGTTTTGGTCAAAGTGGGCCACTTTTCTGGCCAATGTGGGCCAGTGTGATGAGTTACTTTGCTATGAGGCTAGTAGTTTTGACCAGTGTTGCTGAATCCATATTCTTACTAGTCAAACAGTGTCACAAAAGGATGGAAGGAATGAATAGCCATTTGCAACTGTGGGCCACTTTTTCATTGGTGCCCGAGACAATGTTATGGCCCAGTCCGACCCTGCACGCAACGCGACCCAAGTAAAACAGAGGGGAAGTGATGCGAACACTGTGTATCAAGCCTGGGGAAGCCGCCTTCGGGACAAGGTCAGAAACCTGAAGGTAAGGTGTCTCCCTGACTAGTCCCCGGGGATCTGTCATCCAGGTGGCCAGGACACGGCCAAAGACTTGTGAATGTGAAGGGTGAAATTGTTTTGCAATAAAAGCCGTAGTGGACCCGACGGAGGGAGGCCGACATTCGGGAGGGGTCTGAGCCCGGAAGAGGGAGACCCAGGGGCGAAGGACCATCGCCCTGGTGCAATCAGAAAAGAACATTTGTTTATTATTTTGAACATACCAGGCCCTCGGAAGCAAGAAACCTAACCACCGAAGGTCCTGAGATCGCTAGGGACTTTTGTGGGTCTGAGCCCGGAAGAGGGCGATCCAGCGGTGAAAAGTCCTCACCCAACGTACAAGCGGAAAGGAACTTTTTGTTTGTTATTTCGAACACATCAGGTCCTCGGAAGCAAGAGACATTTTGTAGAAAAGAAACGTAGCCACCGAAGGTCCTGATAGCTGAGCACGGCACTGTCGTCTCGTGCTGGGAAAGCTCGAGAGAGAGAGAGAGAGAGAGAGAGAGAGAGAGAGTGTGCTGTGCTCTGGAGTCCCGCCTTGTCCCATGCTCAAAACCGGGGCGAGGGAGACCCCCCAGCTGCCACATCCTGACTTATCATTTGTGAACACTTCTTTCTTTCTTGTGAATCCTATCCCACACTCTTTTTGTATTTAGTTGTAAGGATTGGCAATAGTTTTTTTGTTCTAGTAGAGGCCCTTTTTATTTGACAAGACGGCGCTAGGACTGCCTTGTTATTATTTGATGGTCGTAGCCTGCTGCCATCTTAGATTTAGGTTTAGATTAGGCATTTTTCCAACCTGCACATACAGGTTAAACGACACCCTTGAACTGTGATCACTTGTATCTGTCTTTACAGGAGAATGCTTGGGCTTGGCAGGCCAAGCACACAGGAGGGCATGTCTCACCTAAAGGGGGAACGTCTATGTGGGACAGGAGAGGCAGAAATCAGTGCCTGTGGGACACGCAGGGGGAGAAGAGTTGACACACCCTGTCCCCTCCACCGCCCTGCGCAGCGGCTAGGCAGGTGGGCCTGCTCCGCAAGACCCTCCCTAGCGGTCTGGGCAAGTGGGACCACGCTGGGAGTGATATCCCTCTCAGGGACAAGGACTCCCAAGTTCAATGAGGACCTCCCTGAGCCGACTACATTGTCCGCCGTCATGGGACTTGAAAAAACGGTTTGTTCTCATATTTTGACGACAACTACCAGTGATCCTCCTTCCACCCCGTTGTTGGCTTCAGGTAAGGCTGGGTTTCATCAGAGTGACGCCGTCAAGGAAGAAGGACCACACCTTTTTCGATTGTGCTGGCCTACTTCCACACAGTAGGAACTGTGAATGGGGAGAGACCTGATACACAGAGAGTGACTCCTACGGAAGGAGGAGAATCCTCAATACGCAGTGGCGAGCCTCTGTGGATATGTCCTGGAGCTACGCCGTGCCGGTGGTGGCGTAGCTGAAGGCCGCAAGGCGGCGTGCTCTGACCGAGCAAGAGGCTCTGGACAGGAGCGGAACGAAGACGGGAAGAAAACCGCCTTCCCTGGTGGCGTGTCCACTAGGAGACAGCGGTGGGCCTGGCGCCCACCAACCAACGCCGAGACCAGAGGAAAGAAAGGAGCCCTGGTCCCTCGAGCTCCAACCGGCGAGGGCCTGTACCGGCGAGATGAGACGAGCACGGACAGGGACGCAAACGCTCCAAAGGTGAGGACACCAGTGAGGGCTATAATGGTTGGGGGTCAAAGACTGCCAAAGCCGTCCGCGGTAGGAGAGGCTGGGAAAAAGGAACGGGCACAAGACACAGGTAAAACCGAGTGGGAGGGATAAGAATACTGCATATCCCGGCTGGAGAAGCCGCCAACTGTACGAAAGTCTGTAAGAGTGGGAAGGGCACGCAACTAGGCTTGGACTGGCCTATAGGGCAATAGGCCCATGGCCGAACCAAAAACACAAAATGCTGGTGTGGGCCAGTTGTTTTGGTCAAAGTGGGCCACTTTTCTGGCCAATGTGGGCCAGTGTGATGAGTTACTTTGCTATGAGGCTAGTAGTTTTGACCAGTGTTGCTGAATCCATATTCTTACTAGTCAAACAGTGTCACAAAAGGATGGAAGGAATGAATAGCCATTTGCAACTGTGGGCCACTTTTTCATTGGTGCCCGAGACAATGTTATGGCCCAGTCCGACCCTGCACGCAACGCGACCCAAGTAAAACAGAGGGGAAGTGATGCGAACACTGTGTATCAAGCCTGGGGAAGCCGCCTTCGGGACAAGGTCAGAAACCTGAAGGTAAGGTGTCTCCCTGACTAGTCCCCGGGGATCTGTCATCCAGGTGGCCAGGACACGGCCAAAGACTTGTGAATGTGAAGGGTGAAATTGTTTTGCAATAAAAGCCGTAGTGGACCCGACGGAGGGAGGCCGACATTCGGGAGGGGTCTGAGCCCGGAAGAGGGAGACCCAGGGGCGAAGGACCATCGCCCTGGTGCAATCAGAAAAGAACATTTGTTTATTATTTTGAACATACCAGGCCCTCGGAAGCAAGAAACCTAACCACCGAAGGTCCTGAGATCGCTAGGGACTTTTGTGGGTCTGAGCCCGGAAGAGGGCGATCCAGCGGTGAAAAGTCCTCACCCAACGTACAAGCGGAAAGGAACTTTTTGTTTGTTATTTCGAACACATCAGGTCCTCGGAAGCAAGAGACATTTTGTAGAAAAGAAACGTAGCCACCGAAGGTCCTGATAGCTGAGCACGGCACTGTCGTCTCGTGCTGGGAAAGCTCGAGAGAGAGAGAGAGAGAGAGAGAGAGAGAGAGAGAGAGTGTGCTGTGCTCTGGAGTCCCGCCTTGTCCCATGCTCAAAACCGGGGCGAGGGAGACCCCCCAGCTGCCACATCCTGACTTATCATTTGTGAACACTTCTTTCTTTCTTGTGAATCCTATCCCACACTCTTTTTGTATTTAGTTGTAAGGATTGGCAATAGTTTTTTTGTTCTAGTAGAGGCCCTTTTTATTTGACAAGACGGCGCTAGGACTGCCTTGTTATTATTTGATGGTCGTAGCCTGCTGCCATCTTAGATTTAGGTTTAGATTAGGCATTTTTCCAACCTGCACATACAGGTTAAACGACACCCTTGAACTGTGATCACTTGTATCTGTCTTTACAGGAGAATGCTTGGGCTTGGCAGGCCAAGCACACAGGAGGGCATGTCTCACCTAAAGGGGGAACGTCTATGTGGGACAGGAGAGGCAGAAATCAGTGCCTGTGGGACACGCAGGGGGAGAAGAGTTGACACACCCTGTCCCCTCCACCGCCCTGCGCAGCGGCTAGGCAGGTGGGCCTGCTCCGCAAGACCCTCCCTAGCGGTCTGGGCAAGTGGGACCACGCTGGGAGTGATATCCCTCTCAGGGACAAGGACTCCCAAGTTCAATGAGGACCTCCCTGAGCCGACTACATTGTCCGCCGTCATGGGACTTGAAAAAACGGTTTGTTCTCATATTTTGACGACAACTACCAGTGATCCTCCTTCCACCCCGTTGTTGGCTTCAGGTAAGGCTGGGTTTCATCAGAGTGACGCCGTCAAGGAAGAAGGACCACACCTTTTTCGATTGTGCTGGCCTACTTCCACACAGTAGGAACTGTGAATGGGGAGAGACCTGATACACAGAGAGTGACTCCTACGGAAGGAGGAGAATCCTCAATACGCAGTGGCGAGCCTCTGTGGATATGTCCTGGAGCTACGCCGTGCCGGTGGTGGCGTAGCTGAAGGCCGCAAGGCGGCGTGCTCTGACCGAGCAAGAGGCTCTGGACAGGAGCGGAACGAAGACGGGAAGAAAACCGCCTTCCCTGGTGGCGTGTCCACTAGGAGACAGCGGTGGGCCTGGCGCCCACCAACCAACGCCGAGACCAGAGGAAAGAAAGGAGCCCTGGTCCCTCGAGCTCCAACCGGCGAGGGCCTGTACCGGCGAGATGAGACGAGCACGGACAGGGACGCAAACGCTCCAAAGGTGAGGACACCAGTGAGGGCTATAATGGTTGGGGGTCAAAGACTGCCAAAGCCGTCCGCGGTAGGAGAGGCTGGGAAAAAGGAACGGGCACAAGACACAGGTAAAACCGAGTGGGAGGGATAAGAATACTGCATATCCCGGCTGGAGAAGCCGCCAACTGTACGAAAGTCTGTAAGAGTGGGAAGGGCACGCAACTAGGCTTGGACTGGCCTATAGGGCAATAGGCCCATGGCCGAACCAAAAACACAAAATGCTGGTGTGGGCCAGTTGTTTTGGTCAAAGTGGGCCACTTTTCTGGCCAATGTGGGCCAGTGTGATGAGTTACTTTGCTATGAGGCTAGTAGTTTTGACCAGTGTTGCTGAATCCATATTCTTACTAGTCAAACAGTGTCACAAAAGGATGGAAGGAATGAATAGCCATTTGCAACTGTGGGCCACTTTTTCATTGGTGCCCGAGACAATGTTATGGCCCAGTCCGACCCTGCACGCAACGCGACCCAAGTAAAACAGAGGGGAAGTGATGCGAACACTGTGTATCAAGCCTGGGGAAGCCGCCTTCGGGACAAGGTCAGAAACCTGAAGGTAAGGTGTCTCCCTGACTAGTCCCCGGGGATCTGTCATCCAGGTGGCCAGGACACGGCCAAAGACTTGTGAATGTGAAGGGTGAAATTGTTTTGCAATAAAAGCCGTAGTGGACCCGACGGAGGGAGGCCGACATTCGGGAGGGGTCTGAGCCCGGAAGAGGGAGACCCAGGGGCGAAGGACCATCGCCCTGGTGCAATCAGAAAAGAACATTTGTTTATTATTTTGAACATACCAGGCCCTCGGAAGCAAGAAACCTAACCACCGAAGGTCCTGAGATCGCTAGGGACTTTTGTGGGTCTGAGCCCGGAAGAGGGCGATCCAGCGGTGAAAAGTCCTCACCCAACGTACAAGCGGAAAGGAACTTTTTGTTTGTTATTTCGAACACATCAGGTCCTCGGAAGCAAGAGACATTTTGTAGAAAAGAAACATAGCCACCGAAGGTCCTGATAGCTGAGCACGGCACTGTCGTCTCGTGCTGGGAAAGCTCGAGAGAGAGAGAGAGAGAGTGTGCTGTGCTCTGGAGTCCCGCCTTGTCCCATGCTCAAAACGGGGGCGAGGGAGACCCCCCAGCTGCCACATCCTGACTTATCATTTGTGAACACTTCTTTCTTTCTTGTGAATCCTATCCCACACTCTTTTTGTATTTAGTTGTAAGGATTGGCAATAGTTTTTTTGTTCTAGTAGAGGCCCTTTTTATTTGACAAGACGGCGCTAGGACTGCCTTGTTATTATTTGATGGTCGTAGCCTGCTGCCATCTTAGATTTAGGTTTAGATTAGGCATTTTTCCAACCTGCACATACAGGTTAAACGACACCCTTGAACTGTGATCACTTGTATCTGTCTTTACTGTTGCCGCCATGAGTTCCTTACAACAAGAACCTAAGAGAATTGAATGGGCACACGCCCTGTGAAAAAGGGGCGAGAAAGGGATACGCGCCGCTTGTTTCCAAGGCTGGGGAAGCCGACAAATATATGACATTAATTGGACTGAGAACCAATTACCCTGCCAAAGAGCCACGGGACGTTGGGGAGTCCCAGTGCCACAAAGGTGGGATATATAGAGGTGTGTACCAGAGTGATACCCGAAGGGGCTTAATAGAAGGTGGTAAAAAGCTGAAAAGCATATAAGAAGAAGAGTGTGTCTTTTCATTCCCCAAAGGAGGAGGAGAAAGCCATCCAGAAGGCATTTATAATTTTAACTGGCACACTCCATATACAAGGACTGCGGGCTGTGTAAAGACTTTCTAAAGGAACTCTGAGACGGATAATGCATAAGTCCTCTACGAGTCGGGCCTGGCAGCAGCCCATTCCGAGGCTTTTGGGCAAGCCTCCTTTTCCTTTCAGTTAGATTTTCTAGAGTGCTAGGGCCAGTTAGTAACTAGGAATTTTGTCTCGGGGCTCTTTCATTTTTGGACTGGCTTCGACGAGCACCCTTAGTTTTTGTTTTAGAAGGCAGGGCAGGGAACTTCCCTCATAGCGATAGGGCCACATAGGACTTTTTCTTTTATTTGAATAAACAGGTATACACCAGGACCCGTTGTAGTCCGAGTCCTTCTCCTGGTTGGCCAAAGCACCCTCTGAGGAAGCCAGGGCCCCACTTTTTATCCTCCTTGCTCCTCATCTCACGCCTGGGAGGAGAGGCCTGTCTGGGGACACTGGGCAAGATTCCTGGGAGAAGGGAGCTGGCATTCTGGCCCCTGCCCCGAAAGCCTGACGAACGCCTGACAAACGCTGCGCTTTGCCCTGCCGGGCTTTGCCCTGCCGGGCAAAATTCCCAGCAGACCCCACTCGGCCCATCACCTGAGCAAGTTAGAGTGAGGCGAGATAGAGAGAAAGAGAGAGAGAGAGAGAGGGGGAGGGAGGGAGGAGGGGGCCTCGACCTGCCCAACAAGGCGCTAAAATAAAACAAATAATGAGGTGAAATGAGCCACTCGGTTTTCATACCTCGTGCCTTTCTTTTGGTTCGTGTCTCCCAGAACCCCTTGTGCGTCCCTTAGGGTAATGCATGGAATCCCCAGACAGATCCCTCCCCTCTTCTGCCATTCTCCCAACATGGTGTACAATGTATCTTATCTACCTCAGCGAGAGGGCTTGGCAGTGGTAACGTGATGAAGTGAAACAAACGGGCAGCCATCTGCAGAGGCCCGTGGCAGGCGTGTGGGAGGAAGCCATGTTGTGCCTGGGCTCTTTGCGTGCCTCACTAACCAGCAACTCTCTCACCAGCATGTCGCGCGCGCACACACACACAGCCCTCTGGCAAAGCTCAAACCATTGGCACGCTCAGGGGAAAGGGTAGAGGTGCAAGCCGAGCAGGATACAGAGCCCTGGCTCTCCCTTCAGGAGACACATACCCAGAGTGCAGTTACCTCCTTGTGTTATGGGGCGGCGCTGTGTCCAAAGGGTAAATAAACCAGAATGCCTGCCCCTCGGCGAGAGCGAGAGGCCCTAGTGGGACTGGAGGGGAATCGGACCGGCTTGGGCCGTACCCTGGTGGCCAGGCATATACCAGCGCCCGTGAACCGAAAAACATGTGGGCATTTTGCGGGCCTGGTTTTGTGTCCAGGGAGAGGAAACCCCAACCCCTCCCCCTCGCGTGGGCAAGCGAAGAGCAGGGGCATATAATGGAGCAGCTCGTTTTGTGACAATGTGGCGGCTCTTAAAAGAGCCTTTGTGGTGTTTTCTGCGGTTGCGGTGCTGCTTTGACTCAAGCCCTCTCGCCCCGGATGCGGCGGGCCAGCTGGATGTCCTTGGGCATGATGGTGACCCTCTTGGCGTGGATGGCGCAGAGGTTCGTGTCCTCAAAGAGCCCGACCAGGTAGGCCTCGCTGGCCTCCTGCAGGGCCATGACGGCCGAGCTCTGGAAGCGCAGGTCGGTCTTAAAGTCCTGGGCGATTTCTCGCACCAGGCGCTGGAAGGGCAGTTTTCGGATGAGCAGCTCCGTGGATTTCTGGTAGCGGCGGATCTCCCTCAGAGCCACAGTGCCGGGACGGTAGCGGTGAGGTTTCTTCACGCCGCCAGTGGCGGGGGCGCTCTTACGGGCAGCCTTGGTGGCCAGCTGCTTGCGAGGCGCCTTGCCTCCGGTGGACTTGCGGGCGGTCTGCTTAGTACGGGCCATGGCAGCACTGCGAGCTCTGCTTTCTCTGCAAGCGATAGATACAACAGACTCCGGCGCTTGTTCTTCTTCTTGCTGATAGATTTTTATCCATCAGCGGTGATTTTTTGGATACCGAGGCTTGAGCCTCATTACTCCATCTTCTCGGGTTGAGTGTGTAGTCGTGGGTTTGTATTCTTCTTGGTCTGTGTGGTCTTGTCACAGTAGGGCTGGTTTCACTGGGTCTTCGCAGTGATGGGCCGCGGGTAGCGGTCGAAGGGGTTTGCAGTGGTGGCAGTGAGTCTTCTGATCAGAGGGTTCGGGTTCTGATCCAGTTCTTGGCAGAAGTTCTTACTCAGCTTTGCTAGATGTTCATCCAACATCTCGATGTCCAGGTCTCTGTGAAGGTCTGCTATCCTTGTGAAGATTGGAGCTCCAGATGATATCCGCAGGGCCTTGTTCTGGACTATCTGAAGACTCTTCCGGTGTCGCTCATGGCAGGTCATCCATGCTGGTGAGGCATAAGTCAGGGTTGGTCTGATGATCGCCTTGTAGACGTTGATCTTTGTCCGGAGGGGCATGGACTTGCTCTTCAGAGTGGGTACAGCGCTGCCATCTTTCCTGTTGCCTTCTGCTGAGTATTCTCGATGTGGCTTTCCCAGTTGAGTTTGCTGTCCAGGGTCACACCGAGGTAGCGGCTGCTGCTCTCCCATTTGATGGTCTCCCCGTTGAGGCTGATGTGTGGGTGCTCCTTGATCTTCTTTCTGGTGAACAGCGTTGCAGTTGTCTTGCTGGTGTTGAGTTCTATCCGCCAGTCGCTGTACCACTTTGCGATGTTATCCAATGAAGCTTGCAGGTTCTTCGCCACTTCCTTTTCGCTGAAAGACTGGGAGATTACTGCAACATCGTCTGCATACAGTGCCAGGTTCGTCTTGTGGAGATCTGTCGGGATGTCGTTGGTGAAGAGGTTGAACAGGAAGGGTCCGAGGTTCGATCCCTGTGGCACGCCTGCTCGGATGGGATGTGAAGAGGACATCTCAGACCGCATGGCGACATGGAAGGTGCGGCCTCCCAGGTAGCTTGCAATCGTCTTCACCAGGTAGTTCGGAAATCCCAGGCCAATCATCTTGTGCAGCAGTCCCTTGTGCCAGACTCGGTCGAATGCTTGGCTACATCCAGGAAGACGATTCCTGTGGACTTCTTGATGTTGAATCCGTGGCTGATGGTGTCCACCACTCTCAGTAGCTGATGAGTCGTTGCATGCTCCTTTCGAAATCCAAACTGTTCCTTTGCTAGTAGATTTCTTTCGGAGGTGAAGTCGCTGAGTCGAGCGAGGAGGACCTTCTCCAGGAGCTTCGATAATCCAGAAAGCAGGCTGATGGGGCGGTAGTTTGCTGGATCCCTCAGTGGTTTGCCGGCCTTTGGAAAAACGATGACCCTTGCTTCTTTCCAGGAACTCGGGAAGTGCTGGAGCCTCATGCATGCATTGAAGATCTCTGTGAGATGTTCCATTGATGCTTGTGGGAGGTTCTTGATTGCCAGGTTGGTTATTCCGTCGCTCCCCGGTGCCTTGCCGTTCGCCAGCTTTTCTGCAAGTCCTGCTACCTCAGAGCTTGTGCACTCCTTGATGTCTTCTGCTCCCAGCCCGGTTCCGTGATCTGCGAGGTACTTCTCAACTGCTTCCTCCACTCCGTCTGAGAGCCTACTTACCTTGTTCGGGGTGAACGAAGCCTCCAGTGTCTCGGCAAGGACCTCTGCCTTGTCCTTGTTGCTGCATGCAAGGTGGGTTCGTCCCTGGATTGGTGGGCTTGGCTCCTTCTTCCCAGTCAGTCGACGAGTCATTCTCCACACCGAGTTGTCAGCCTCCTTCAGCTTGGCTGTTGCAGACTCCCACTTCTCTCCACGGTGCTGTCGGATCTGTTCCCGCAGGAGTCTTGCAAGCGTGTTGTACTTCTGCAGGAGATCAGGTGTGCGGAGCTTCTGCCACTGGCGTCGGGCGCGGTTCTTGTCGGCGATTGACTGTTGGATGCCTCTCGGTAGGTCGTAGATGGAACATCTGGTTGTCTTCTGCTTCGGAACACTGCTCTTGATTGCCTCCTGGACTGCTGTCGTGAAGTCTTCCACGGCCCTGTTGATATCATCCATGGTGCTCAGCGGGGTTGGAGTGACCATTCTGTTCAGCTCTTCTTTGAAGCGGCTCCAGTCAGCTCTTCTGAAGTTGTACTTCTCGGCCTGCTGGTAGGGTTCCATCTCATCTCCCACAGTGATTGCTACTGGATTGTGGTCCGAGGTCAGCTCCACCAGTGTTTAGAGCTCCACAGAGTGTTGCAGGTTCTTCAGTAGCACGATGTCCAGCACATCTGGGTTGTGGCTTGCTACACCTGGGTAGTGCGTGGGCTCAGTCGGGCCTGCTACCACACAGTCGTTCTTCCTGGAATACGCCAGCAGTGTCCGTCCCCTCTGGTTGGCAGTCCTGGAGTTCCAGCATCGGTGCTTGGCGTTGAGGTCTCCGCCGATGAGTGTTGGAACCGTCGAATCCAGCAAAGCATCCAGGTCTCGGAGAACAGACTCCGGCGGGAGGGGAGCCGGCATATAAAGACCAAGCTCTCCTCCAATTGGCTGGGCACCGGTTTGAAAAAGCCCGCGGTGCACTGCGATTGGTCAGTGTCAGAAGGCGTGGCTATGAAACGCAGACGCGGACAGGAGGTCTTTGATTGGCTGGCCAAACAAAACGGAAAGGAAAGAGCGATTGCCATAGGTTGTGCTCGGCCCTTCATGAAACGCTCTTGGCAGATGAAATAGCCCGCCCACCCCCAGCCCCAATTCATCCTCCCAGTGCCCTCCCCCACCAGCCCTCGGACCCGGGGCTAGCGAGCACAGTGAATCGGCCTCTGAAGTCGGACCTCGTTACACACATGCCCCGTGTGCTGGCTGACATGTCACATCATCATCATCATCATCATCATTTGCTAGGCAGCGCCTCCAAACTCCACGGTTAAAGAGTTAATGGTGGGGCATGCGACCTGGCGCAACACCCCCAATCTGTGTGTGCACGATGCCCAAAGGTCTCAACTGACGCGGGCTTATAGGTGGGTGCCGACTGGCCAGGGTCACGCGTGGCGTCCGAGGCGAGCGGGGACTCTCGCAACGGCCCCGTGCATTATTACACTTTGTCTTTCGAACATGCAGTTGTATCGCAGTACATGTCAGGCAGAGGCATGAGCTAGCTCGCTTTCAGATACTGTGGGCGGCTCTTAAAAGAGCCTTTTGTGTTTTTAAGGTCTCGGCGAGAGACTCTACTTCTTCTTGGGCGCAGCCTTTTTGGGCTTTGCCGCTTTGGGTTTGACGGCCTTGGGCTTCACGACCTTGGCCGGGCTCTTCTTTGCCGCTTTCGCCTTCACTGCTTTGGCTTTTGCGGGGCTCTTGGCGGCCTTCTTGGCTGGAGCAGCCTTGGGCTTTTTTGGGCTCTTGGCGGCTGCCGGCTTCTTCACCTTCTTGGGACTCTTCTTGACTCCGGCGGCCACCTTTTTGGGTTTCTTGGCAGCACCGGCAGGCTTCTTTGCTGCGGGCGTCTTGCTCTTGGCTGCCGCTTTCTTGGCCACCTTCTCCTTGCCCTGCGTCTGCTTCTTGTTGAGCTTGAAGGATCCAGAGGCCCCGGTGCCCTTGAGCTGGGCTAGGGCGCCTTTCCTCACCAGGCTCTTGAGGGCAATCTTGACTCTGCTGTTGTTCTTGTCCACGTCATATCCCCCGGCGCCCAGAGCCTTCTTGACGGCAGACAGGGAGACTCCCTTCCTCTCAGTGGAGGCCGCCACGCACTTGAGGACGAGGTCGGACACGCTGGGCCCAGCGGGCTTTTTGGCCTTGGCAGTGCCGGCTGCTCTCTTCTGCTTCTTCTTGGCGGCAGCGGCAGCGGCGGGTTCCGCCGGCGGAGCCACGGCAGCGGGTGCAGTTTCAGCCATTGTTCTGCAGGAGGACTCAGTCAGCGCTCACAGATCAGTAATGGGCGGCCCGGCAACCGCCGTGCATATATAGGGAGGAGCTTCCACCTGATTGGTCCAGAGAATGGGAGGCTGGGCCCAGCACACCGCGCTGTCCCTGCTAAAGACACACTGTGTTTCCTCTGCTTAAATAATCCATTTTTTAAAAGTTACCCGCGTACATTTATTTCATCTTGCATGTGGCAACAGGACCGCAACACCTCCCAGCTCTTATCCAAAAGCATCTCCCTCTTGGAGAGGCGCCGGCTCCCTTTTAAGCGCCTTGTAAAGCTGGCATCCCGCCGTCAGCTCAGACACAAACATGAGCAAACTTTGTTTTCCACTTCATATTCGACCACTCTTCCTCACCTGCCCCACATAACAGCGTGAGCATAACCTTGTTCACTTCTTTCCCTACAGTCCCCGATAAAGTTTTCGCTCCTCACCTTCCGCGGACCAGAGAAAAAGCGCGTTGAAGAGGAAGGAAATAACACAGCTCTGTGTGTGTTAGCCAAGCCTAGAAACGCCCCTTCAAATGGACATAGGCCTGCATGCCCCAAGTGCTTCTATGTTTTTGGAGCCCGATCCCCGCATATTTCACAAGAGGGGAGTGTGGTGGGTGGCTGTGGGGTGCTTGGGAGGGGGGGGGAATGGGGGGGGGTGAGGGCAGGGCAGAGAGAGAGAGAGAGAGAGAGATTGATTTCATGTTTCATGGGGGGTTATTCTCACTTCCAGGGTTCAATTAGTGAGCCCATTTTCTGGCAGCCAGCTTGTCGAACGAGATTGTCTTTGCATCCTACATGCATGCAAGGGCAGTGTTGGCCTGCAGTCACTTTCCTCTACATTATCTTGGGCCTTCTGCCCTCTCGTCAGGCACTGGCCTGGCCATGAAGGAGAATGCGTGGGCTTGGCAGGCCAAGCACACAGGAGGGCATGTCTCACCTAAAGGGGGAACGTCTATGTGGGACAGGAGAGGCAGAAATCAGTGCCTGTGGGACACGCAGGGGGAGAAGAGTTGACACACCCTGTCCCCTCCACCGCCCTGCGCAGCGGCTAGGCAGGTGGGCCTGCTCCGCAAGACCCTCCCTAGCGGTCTGGGCAAGTGGGACCACGCTGGGAGTGATATCCCTCTCAGGGACAAGGACTCCCAAGTTCAATGAGGACCTCCCTGAGCCGACTACATTGTCCGCCGTCATGGGACTTGAAAAAACGGTTTGTTCTCATATTTTGACGACAACTACCAGTGATCCTCCTTCCACCCCGTTGTTGGCTTCAGGTAAGGCTGGGTTTCATCAGAGTGACGCCGTCAAGGAAGAAGGACCACACCTTTTTCGATTGTGCTGGCCTACTTCCACACAGTAGGAACTGTGAATGGGGAGAGACCTGATACACAGAGAGTGACTCCTACGGAAGGAGGAGAATCCTCAATACGCAGTGGCGAGCCTCTGTGGATATGTCCTGGAGCTACGCCGTGCCGGTGGTGGCGTAGCTGAAGGCCGCAAGGCGGCGTGCTCTGACCGAGCAAGAGGCTCTGGACAGGAGCGGAACGAAGACGGGAAGAAAACCGCCTTCCCTGGTGGCGTGTCCACTAGGAGACAGCGGTGGGCCTGGCGCCCACCAACCAACGCCGAGACCAGAGGAAAGAAAGGAGCCCTGGTCCCTCGAGCTCCAACCGGCGAGGGCCTGTACCGGCGAGATGAGACGAGCACGGACAGGGACGCAAACGCTCCAAAGGTGAGGACACCAGTGAGGGCTATAATGGTTGGGGGTCAAAGACTGCCAAAGCCGTCCGCGGTAGGAGAGGCTGGGAAAAAGGAACGGGCACAAGACACAGGTAAAACCGAGTGGGAGGGATAAGAATACTGCATATCCCGGCTGGAGAAGCCGCCAACTGTACGAAAGTCTGTAAGAGTGGGAAGGGCACGCAACTAGGCTTGGACTGGCCTATAGGGCAATAGGCCCATGGCCGAACCAAAAACACAAAATGCTGGTGTGGGCCAGTTGTTTTGGTCAAAGTGGGCCACTTTTCTGGCCAATGTGGGCCAGTGTGATGAGTTACTTTGCTATGAGGCTAGTAGTTTTGACCAGTGTTGCTGAATCCATATTCTTACTAGTCAAACAGTGTCACAAAAGGATGGAAGGAATGAATAGCCATTTGCAACTGTGGGCCACTTTTTCATTGGTGCCCGAGACAATGTTATGGCCCAGTCCGACCCTGCACGCAACGCGACCCAAGTAAAACAGAGGGGAAGTGATGCGAACACTGTGTATCAAGCCTGGGGAAGCCGCCTTCGGGACAAGGTCAGAAACCTGAAGGTAAGGTGTCTCCCTGACTAGTCCCCGGGGATCTGTCATCCAGGTGGCCAGGACACGGCCAAAGACTTGTGAATGTGAAGGGTGAAATTGTTTTGCAATAAAAGCCGTAGTGGACCCGACGGAGGGAGGCCGACATTCGGGAGGGGTCTGAGCCCGGAAGAGGGAGACCCAGGGGCGAAGGACCATCGCCCTGGTGCAATCAGAAAAGAACATTTGTTTATTATTTTGAACATACCAGGCCCTCGGAAGCAAGAAACCTAACCACCGAAGGTCCTGAGATCGCTAGGGACTTTTGTGGGTCTGAGCCCGGAAGAGGGCGATCCAGCGGTGAAAAGTCCTCACCCAACGTACAAGCGGAAAGGAACTTTTTGTTTGTTATTTCGAACACATCAGGTCCTCGGAAGCAAGAGACATTTTGTAGAAAAGAAACGTAGCCACCGAAGGTCCTGATAGCTGAGCACGGCACTGTCGTCTCGTGCTGGGAAAGCTCGAGAGAGAGAGAGAGAGAGTGTGCTGTGCTCTGGAGTCCCGCCTTGTCCCATGCTCAAAACCGGGGCGAGGGAGACCCCCCAGCTGCCACATCCTGACTTATCATTTGTGAACACTTCTTTCTTTCTTGTGAATCCTATCCCACACTCTTTTTGTATTTAGTTGTAAGGATTGGCAATAGTTTTTTTGTTCTAGTAGAGGCCCTTTTTATTTGACAAGACGGCGCTAGGACTGCCTTGTTATTATTTGATGGTCGTAGCCTGCTGCCATCTTAGATTTAGGTTTAGATTAGGCATTTTTCCAACCTGCACATACAGGTTAAACGACACCCTTGAACTGTGATCACTTGTATCTGTCTTTACAGGAGAATGCTTGGGCTTGGCAGGCCAAGCACACAGGAGGGCATGTCTCACCTAAAGGGGGAACGTCTATGTGGGACAGGAGAGGCAGAAATCAGTGCCTGTGGGACACGCAGGGGGAGAAGAGTTGACACACCCTGTCCCCTCCACCGCCCTGCGCAGCGGCTAGGCAGGTGGGCCTGCTCCGCAAGACCCTCCCTAGCGGTCTGGGCAAGTGGGACCACGCTGGGAGTGATATCCCTCTCAGGGACAAGGACTCCCAAGTTCAATGAGGACCTCCCTGAGCCGACTACATTGTCCGCCGTCATGGGACTTGAAAAAACGGTTTGTTCTCATATTTTGACGACAACTACCAGTGATCCTCCTTCCACCCCGTTGTTGGCTTCAGGTAAGGCTGGGTTTCATCAGAGTGACGCCGTCAAGGAAGAAGGACCACACCTTTTTCGATTGTGCTGGCCTACTTCCACACAGTAGGAACTGTGAATGGGGAGAGACCTGATACACAGAGAGTGACTCCTACGGAAGGAGGAGAATCCTCAATACGCAGTGGCGAGCCTCTGTGGATATGTCCTGGAGCTACGCCGTGCCGGTGGTGGCGTAGCTGAAGGCCGCAAGGCGGCGTGCTCTGACCGAGCAAGAGGCTCTGGACAGGAGCGGAACGAAGACGGGAAGAAAACCGCCTTCCCTGGTGGCGTGTCCACTAGGAGACAGCGGTGGGCCTGGCGCCCACCAACCAACGCCGAGACCAGAGGAAAGAAAGGAGCCCTGGTCCCTCGAGCTCCAACCGGCGAGGGCCTGTACCGGCGAGATGAGACGAGCACGGACAGGGACGCAAACGCTCCAAAGGTGAGGACACCAGTGAGGGCTATAATGGTTGGGGGTCAAAGACTGCCAAAGCCGTCCGCGGTAGGAGAGGCTGGGAAAAAGGAACGGGCACAAGACACAGGTAAAACCGAGTGGGAGGGATAAGAATACTGCATATCCCGGCTGGAGAAGCCGCCAACTGTACGAAAGTCTGTAAGAGTGGGAAGGGCACGCAACTAGGCTTGGACTGGCCTATAGGGCAATAGGCCCATGGCCGAACCAAAAACACAAAATGCTGGTGTGGGCCAGTTGTTTTGGTCAAAGTGGGCCACTTTTCTGGCCAATGTGGGCCAGTGTGATGAGTTACTTTGCTATGAGGCTAGTAGTTTTGACCAGTGTTGCTGAATCCATATTCTTACTAGTCAAACAGTGTCACAAAAGGATGGAAGGAATGAATAGCCATTTGCAACTGTGGGCCACTTTTTCATTGGTGCCCGAGACAATGTTATGGCCCAGTCCGACCCTGCACGCAACGCGACCCAAGTAAAACAGAGGGGAAGTGATGCGAACACTGTGTATCAAGCCTGGGGAAGCCGCCTTCGGGACAATGTCAGAAACCTGAAGGTAAGGTGTCTCCCTGACTAGTCCCCGGGGATCTGTCATCCAGGTGGCCAGGACACGGCCAAAGACTTGTGAATGTGAAGGGTGAAATTGTTTTGCAATAAAAGCCGTAGTGGACCCGACGGAGGGAGGCCGACATTCGGGAGGGGTCTGAGCCCGGAAGAGGGAGACCCAGGGGCGAAGGACCATCGCCCTGGTGCAATCAGAAAAGAACATTTGTTTATTATTTTGAACATACCAGGCCCTCGGAAGCAAGAAACCTAACCACCGAAGGTCCTGAGATCGCTAGGGACTTTTGTGGGTCTGAGCCCGGAAGAGGGCGATCCAGCGGTGAAAAGTCCTCACCCAACGTACAAGCGGAAAGGAACTTTTTGTTTGTTATTTCGAACACATCAGGTCCTCGGAAGCAAGAGACATTTTGTAGAAAAGAAACGTAGCCACCGAAGGTCCTGATAGCTGAGCACGGCACTGTCGTCTCGTGCTGGGAAAGCTCGAGAGAGAGAGAGAGAGAGTGTGCTGTGCTCTGGAGTCCCGCCTTGTCCCATGCTCAAAACCGGGGCGAGGGAGACCCCCCAGCTGCCACATCCTGACTTATCATTTGTGAACACTTCTTTCTTTCTTGTGAATCCTATCCCACACTCTTTTTGTATTTAGTTGTAAGGATTGGCAATAGTTTTTTTGTTCTAGTAGAGGCCCTTTTTATTTGACAAGACGGCGCTAGGACTGCCTTGTTATTATTTGATGGTCGTAGCCTGCTGCCATCTTAGATTTAGGTTTAGATTAGGCATTTTTCCAACCTGCACATACAGGTTAAACGACACCCTTGAACTGTGATCACTTGTATCTGTCTTTACAGGAGAATGCTTGGGCTTGGCAGGCCAAGCACACAGGAGGGCATGTCTCACCTAAAGGGGGAACGTCTATGTGGGACAGGAGAGGCAGAAATCAGTGCCTGTGGGACACGCAGGGGGAGAAGAGTTGACACACCCTGTCCCCTCCACCGCCCTGCGCAGCGGCTAGGCAGGTGGGCCTGCTCCGCAAGACCCTCCCTAGCGGTCTGGGCAAGTGGGACCACGCTGGGAGTGATATCCCTCTCAGGGACAAGGACTCCCAAGTTCAATGAGGACCTCCCTGAGCCGACTACATTGTCCGCCGTCATGGGACTTGAAAAAACGGTTTGTTCTCATATTTTGACGACAACTACCAGTGATCCTCCTTCCACCCCGTTGTTGGCTTCAGGTAAGGCTGGGTTTCATCAGAGTGACGCCGTCAAGGAAGAAGGACCACACCTTTTTCGATTGTGCTGGCCTACTTCCACACAGTAGGAACTGTGAATGGGGAGAGACCTGATACACAGAGAGTGACTCCTACGGAAGGAGGAGAATCCTCAATACGCAGTGGCGAGCCTCTGTGGATATGTCCTGGAGCTACGCCGTGCCGGTGGTGGCGTAGCTGAAGGCCGCAAGGCGGCGTGCTCTGACCGAGCAAGAGGCTCTGGACAGGAGCGGAACGAAGACGGGAAGAAAACCGCCTTCCCTGGTGGCGTGTCCACTAGGAGACAGCGGTGGGCCTGGCGCCCACCAACCAACGCCGAGACCAGAGGAAAGAAAGGAGCCCTGGTCCCTCGAGCTCCAACCGGCGAGGGCCTGTACCGGCGAGATGAGACGAGCACGGACAGGGACGCAAACGCTCCAAAGGTGAGGACACCAGTGAGGGCTATAATGGTTGGGGGTCAAAGACTGCCAAAGCCGTCCGCGGTAGGAGAGGCTGGGAAAAAGGAACGGGCACAAGACACAGGTAAAACCGAGTGGGAGGGATAAGAATACTGCATATCCCGGCTGGAGAAGCCGCCAACTGTACGAAAGTCTGTAAGAGTGGGAAGGGCACGCAACTAGGCTTGGACTGGCCTATAGGGCAATAGGCCCATGGCCGAACCAAAAACACAAAATGCTGGTGTGGGCCAGTTGTTTTGGTCAAAGTGGGCCACTTTTCTGGCCAATGTGGGCCAGTGTGATGAGTTACTTTGCTATGAGGCTAGTAGTTTTGACCAGTGTTGCTGAATCCATATTCTTACTAGTCAAACAGTGTCACAAAAGGATGGAAGGAATGAATAGCCATTTGCAACTGTGGGCCACTTTTTCATTGGTGCCCGAGACAATGTTATGGCCCAGTCCGACCCTGCACGCAACGCGACCCAAGTAAAACAGAGGGGAAGTGATGCGAACACTGTGTATCAAGCCTGGGGAAGCCGCCTTCGGGACAAGGTCAGAAACCTGAAGGTAAGGTGTCTCCCTGACTAGTCCCCGGGGATCTGTCATCCAGGTGGCCAGGACACGGCCAAAGACTTGTGAATGTGAAGGGTGAAATTGTTTTGCAATAAAAGCCGTAGTGGACCCGACGGAGGGAGGCCGACATTCGGGAGGGGTCTGAGCCCGGAAGAGGGAGACCCAGGGGCGAAGGACCATCGCCCTGGTGCAATCAGAAAAGAACATTTGTTTATTATTTTGAACATACCAGGCCCTCGGAAGCAAGAAACCTAACCACCGAAGGTCCTGAGATCGCTAGGGACTTTTGTGGGTCTGAGCCCGGAAGAGGGCGATCCAGCGGTGAAAAGTCCTCACCCAACGTACAAGCGGAAAGGAACTTTTTGTTTGTTATTTCGAACACATCAGGTCCTCGGAAGCAAGAGACATTTTGTAGAAAAGAAACGTAGCCACCGAAGGTCCTGATAGCTGAGCACGGCACTGTCGTCTCGTGCTGGGAAAGCTCGAGAGAGAGAGAGAGAGAGAGAGAGAGAGAGAGAGAGAGAGAGAGAGAGAGAGAGAGTGTGCTGTGCTCTGGAGTCCCGCCTTGTCCCATGCTCAAAACGGGGGCGAGGGAGACCCCCCAGCTGCCACATCCTGACTTATCATTTGTGAACACTTCTTTCTTTCTTGTGAATCCTATCCCACACTCTTTTTGTATTTAGTTGTAAGGATTGGCAATAGTTTTTTTGTTCTAGTAGAGGCCCTTTTTATTTGACAAGACGGCGCTAGGACTGCCTTGTTATTATTTGATGGTCGTAGCCTGCTGCCATCTTAGATTTAGGTTTAGATTAGGCATTTTTCCAACCTGCACATACAGGTTAAACGACACCCTTGAACTGTGATCACTTGTATCTGTCTTTACAGGAGAATGCTTGGGCTTGGCAGGCCAAGCACACAGGAGGGCATGTCTCACCTAAAGGGGGAACGTCTATGTGGGACAGGAGAGGCAGAAATCAGTGCCTGTGGGACACGCAGGGGGAGAAGAGTTGACACACCCTGTCCCCTCCACCGCCCTGCGCAGCGGCTAGGCAGGTGGGCCTGCTCCGCAAGACCCTCCCTAGCGGTCTGGGCAAGTGGGACCACGCTGGGAGTGATATCCCTCTCAGGGACAAGGACTCCCAAGTTCAATGAGGACCTCCCTGAGCCGACTACATTGTCCGCCGTCATGGGACTTGAAAAAACGGTTTGTTCTCATATTTTGACGACAACTACCAGTGATCCTCCTTCCACCCCGTTGTTGGCTTCAGGTAAGGCTGGGTTTCATCAGAGTGACGCCGTCAAGGAAGAAGGACCACACCTTTTTCGATTGTGCTGGCCTACTTCCACACAGTAGGAACTGTGAATGGGGAGAGACCTGATACACAGAGAGTGACTCCTACGGAAGGAGGAGAATCCTCAATACGCAGTGGCGAGCCTCTGTGGATATGTCCTGGAGCTACGCCGTGCCGGTGGTGGCGTAGCTGAAGGCCGCAAGGCGGCGTGCTCTGACCGAGCAAGAGGCTCTGGACAGGAGCGGAACGAAGACGGGAAGAAAACCGCCTTCCCTGGTGGCGTGTCCACTAGGAGACAGCGGTGGGCCTGGCGCCCACCAACCAACGCCGAGACCAGAGGAAAGAAAGGAGCCCTGGTCCCTCGAGCTCCAACCGGCGAGGGCCTGTACCGGCGAGATGAGACGAGCACGGACAGGGACGCAAACGCTCCAAAGGTGAGGACACCAGTGAGGGCTATAATGGTTGGGGGTCAAAGACTGCCAAAGCCGTCCGCGGTAGGAGAGGCTGGGAAAAAGGAACGGGCACAAGACACAGGTAAAACCGAGTGGGAGGGATAAGAATACTGCATATCCCGGCTGGAGAAGCCGCCAACTGTACGAAAGTCTGTAAGAGTGGGAAGGGCACGCAACTAGGCTTGGACTGGCCTATAGGGCAATAGGCCCATGGCCGAACCAAAAACACAAAATGCTGGTGTGGGCCAGTTGTTTTGGTCAAAGTGGGCCACTTTTCTGGCCAATGTGGGCCAGTGTGATGAGTTACTTTGCTATGAGGCTAGTAGTTTTGACCAGTGTTGCTGAATCCATATTCTTACTAGTCAAACAGTGTCACAAAAGGATGGAAGGAATGAATAGCCATTTGCAACTGTGGGCCACTTTTTCATTGGTGCCCGAGACAATGTTATGGCCCAGTCCGACCCTGCACGCAACGCGACCCAAGTAAAACAGAGGGGAAGTGATGCGAACACTGTGTATCAAGCCTGGGGAAGCCGCCTTCGGGACAAGGTCAGAAACCTGAAGGTAAGGTGTCTCCCTGACTAGTCCCCGGGGATCTGTCATCCAGGTGGCCAGGACACGGCCAAAGACTTGTGAATGTGAAGGGTGAAATTGTTTTGCAATAAAAGCCGTAGTGGACCCAACGGAGGGAGGCCGACATTCGGGAGGGGTCTGAGCCCGGAAGAGGGAGACCCAGGGGCGAAGGACCATCGCCCTGGTGCAATCAGAAAAGAACATTTGTTTATTATTTTGAACATACCAGGCCCTCGGAAGCAAGAAACCTAACCACCGAAGGTCCTGAGATCGCTAGGGACTTTTGTGGGTCTGAGCCCGGAAGAGGGCGATCCAGCGGTGAAAAGTCCTCACCCAACGTACAAGCGGAAAGGAACTTTTTGTTTGTTATTTCGAACACATCAGGTCCTCGGAAGCAAGAGACATTTTGTAGAAAAGAAACGTAGCCACCGAAGGTCCTGATAGCTGAGCACGGCACTGTCGTCTCGTGCTGGGAAAGCTCGAGAGAGAGAGAGAGAGAGAGAGAGAGAGAGAGAGAGAGAGAGAGAGAGAGTGTGCTGTGCTCTGGAGTCCCGCCTTGTCCCATGCTCAAAACCGGGGCGAGGGAGACCCCCCAGCTGCCACATCCTGACTTATCATTTGTGAACACTTCTTTCTTTCTTGTGAATCCTATCCCACACTCTTTTTGTATTTAGTTGTAAGGATTGGCAATAGTTTTTTTGTTCTAGTAGAGGCCCTTTTTATTTGACAAGACGGCGCTAGGACTGCCTTGTTATTATTTGATGGTCGTAGCCTGCTGCCATCTTAGATTTAGGTTTAGATTAGGCATTTTTCCAACCTGCACATACAGGTTAAACGACACCCTTGAACTGTGATCACTTGTATCTGTCTTTACAGGAGAATGCTTGGGCTTGGCAGGCCAAGCACACAGGAGGGCATGTCTCACCTAAAGGGGGAACGTCTATGTGGGACAGGAGAGGCAGAAATCAGTGCCTGTGGGACACGCAGGGGGAGAAGAGTTGACACACCCTGTCCCCTCCACCGCCCTGCGCAGCGGCTAGGCAGGTGGGCCTGCTCCGCAAGACCCTCCCTAGCGGTCTGGGCAAGTGGGACCACGCTGGGAGTGATATCCCTCTCAGGGACAAGGACTCCCAAGTTCAATGAGGACCTCCCTGAGCCGACTACATTGTCCGCCGTCATGGGACTTGAAAAAACGGTTTGTTCTCATATTTTGACGACAACTACCAGTGATCCTCCTTCCACCCCGTTGTTGGCTTCAGGTAAGGCTGGGTTTCATCAGAGTGACGCCGTCAAGGAAGAAGGACCACACCTTTTTCGATTGTGCTGGCCTACTTCCACACAGTAGGAACTGTGAATGGGGAGAGACCTGATACACAGAGAGTGACTCCTACGGAAGGAGGAGAATCCTCAATACGCAGTGGCGAGCCTCTGTGGATATGTCCTGGAGCTACGCCGTGCCGGTGGTGGCGTAGCTGAAGGCCGCAAGGCGGCGTGCTCTGACCGAGCAAGAGGCTCTGGACAGGAGCGGAACGAAGACGGGAAGAAAACCGCCTTCCCTGGTGGCGTGTCCACTAGGAGACAGCGGTGGGCCTGGCGCCCACCAACCAACGCCGAGACCAGAGGAAAGAAAGGAGCCCTGGTCCCTCGAGCTCCAACCGGCGAGGGCCTGTACCGGCGAGATGAGACGAGCACGGACAGGGACGCAAACGCTCCAAAGGTGAGGACACCAGTGAGGGCTATAATGGTTGGGGGTCAAAGACTGCCAAAGCCGTCCGCGGTAGGAGAGGCTGGGAAAAAGGAACGGGCACAAGACACAGGTAAAACCGAGTGGGAGGGATAAGAATACTGCATATCCCGGCTGGAGAAGCCGCCAACTGTACGAAAGTCTGTAAGAGTGGGAAGGGCACGCAACTAGGCTTGGACTGGCCTATAGGGCAATAGGCCCATGGCCGAACCAAAAACACAAAATGCTGGTGTGGGCCAGTTGTTTTGGTCAAAGTGGGCCACTTTTCTGGCCAATGTGGGCCAGTGTGATGAGTTACTTTGCTATGAGGCTAGTAGTTTTGACCAGTGTTGCTGAATCCATATTCTTACTAGTCAAACAGTGTCACAAAAGGATGGAAGGAATGAATAGCCATTTGCAACTGTGGGCCACTTTTTCATTGGTGCCCGAGACAATGTTATGGCCCAGTCCGACCCTGCACGCAACGCGACCCAAGTAAAACAGAGGGGAAGTGATGCGAACACTGTGTATCAAGCCTGGGGAAGCCGCCTTCGGGACAAGGTCAGAAACCTGAAGGTAAGGTGTCTCCCTGACTAGTCCCCGGGGATCTGTCATCCAGGTGGCCAGGACACGGCCAAAGACTTGTGAATGTGAAGGGTGAAATTGTTTTGCAATAAAAGCCGTAGTGGACCCGACGGAGGGAGGCCGACATTCGGGAGGGGTCTGAGCCCGGAAGAGGGAGACCCAGGGGCGAAGGACCATCGCCCTGGTGCAATCAGAAAAGAACATTTGTTTATTATTTTGAACATACCAGGCCCTCGGAAGCAAGAAACCTAACCACCGAAGGTCCTGAGATCGCTAGGGACTTTTGTGGGTCTGAGCCCGGAAGAGGGCGATCCAGCGGTGAAAAGTCCTCACCCAACGTACAAGCGGAAAGGAACTTTTTGTTTGTTATTTCGAACACATCAGGTCCTCGGAAGCAAGAGACATTTTGTAGAAAAGAAACGTAGCCACCGAAGGTCCTGATAGCTGAGCACGGCACTGTCGTCTCGTGCTGGGAAAGCTCGAGAGAGAGAGAGAGAGAGAGAGAGAGAGAGAGAGAGAGAGAGAGAGAGTGTGCTGTGCTCTGGAGTCCCGCCTTGTCCCATGCTCAAAACGGGGGCGAGGGAGACCCCCCAGCTGCCACATCCTGACTTATCATTTGTGAACACTTCTTTCTTTCTTGTGAATCCTATCCCACACTCTTTTTGTATTTAGTTGTAAGGATTGGCAATAGTTTTTTTGTTCTAGTAGAGGCCCTTTTTATTTGACAAGACGGCGCTAGGACTGCCTTGTTATTATTTGATGGTCGTAGCCTGCTGCCATCTTAGATTTAGGTTTAGATTAGGCATTTTTCCAACCTGCACATACAGGTTAAACGACACCCTTGAACTGTGATCACTTGTATCTGTCTTTACAGGAGAATGCTTGGGCTTGGCAGGCCAAGCACACAGGAGGGCATGTCTCACCTAAAGGGGGAACGTCTATGTGGGACAGGAGAGGCAGAAATCAGTGCCTGTGGGACACGCAGGGGGAGAAGAGTTGACACACCCTGTCCCCTCCACCGCCCTGCGCAGCGGCTAGGCAGGTGGGCCTGCTCCGCAAGACCCTCCCTAGCGGTCTGGGCAAGTGGGACCACGCTGGGAGTGATATCCCTCTCAGGGACAAGGACTCCCAAGTTCAATGCGGACCTCCCTGAGCCGACTACATTGTCCGCCGTCATGGGACTTGAAAAAACGGTTTGTTCTCATATTTTGACGACAACTACCAGTGATCCTCCTTCCACCCCGTTGTTGGCTTCAGGTAAGGCTGGGTTTCATCAGAGTGACGCCGTCAAGGAAGAAGGACCACACCTTTTTCGATTGTGCTGGCCTACTTCCACACAGTAGGAACTGTGAATGGGGAGAGACCTGATACACAGAGAGTGACTCCTACGGAAGGAGGAGAATCCTCAATACGCAGTGGCGAGCCTCTGTGGATATGTCCTGGAGCTACGCCGTGCCGGTGGTGGCGTAGCTGAAGGCCGCAAGGCGGCGTGCTCTGACCGAGCAAGAGGCTCTGGACAGGAGCGGAACGAAGACGGGAAGAAAACCGCCTTCCCTGGTGGCGTGTCCACTAGGAGACAGCGGTGGGCCTGGCGCCCACCAACCAACGCCGAGACCAGAGGAAAGAAAGGAGCCCTGGTCCCTCGAGCTCCAACCGGCGAGGGCCTGTACCGGCGAGATGAGACGAGCACGGACAGGGACGCAAACGCTCCAAAGGTGAGGACACCAGTGAGGGCTATAATGGTTGGGGGTCAAAGACTGCCAAAGCCGTCCGCGGTAGGAGAGGCTGGGAAAAAGGAACGGGCACAAGACACAGGTAAAACCGAGTGGGAGGGATAAGAATACTGCATATCCCGGCTGGAGAAGCCGCCAACTGTACGAAAGTCTGTAAGAGTGGGAAGGGCACGCAACTAGGCTTGGACTGGCCTATAGGGCAATAGGCCCATGGCCGAACCAAAAACACAAAATGCTGGTGTGGGCCAGTTGTTTTGGTCAAAGTGGGCCACTTTTCTGGCCAATGTGGGCCAGTGTGATGAGTTACTTTGCTATGAGGCTAGTAGTTTTGACCAGTGTTGCTGAATCCATATTCTTACTAGTCAAACAGTGTCACAAAAGGATGGAAGGAATGAATAGCCATTTGCAACTGTGGGCCACTTTTTCATTGGTGCCCGAGACAATGTTATGGCCCAGTCCGACCCTGCACGCAACGCGACCCAAGTAAAACAGAGGGGAAGTGATGCGAACACTGTGTATCAAGCCTGGGGAAGCCGCCTTCGGGACAAGGTCAGAAACCTGAAGGTAAGGTGTCTCCCTGACTAGTCCCCGGGGATCTGTCATCCAGGTGGCCAGGACACGGCCAAAGACTTGTGAATGTGAAGGGTGAAATTGTTTTGCAATAAAAGCCGTAGTGGACCCGACGGAGGGAGGCCGACATTCGGGAGGGGTCTGAGCCCGGAAGAGGGAGACCCAGGGGCGAAGGACCATCGCCCTGGTGCAATCAGAAAAGAACATTTGTTTATTATTTTGAACATACCAGGCCCTCGGAAGCAAGAAACCTAACCACCGAAGGTCCTGAGATCGCTAGGGACTTTTGTGGGTCTGAGCCCGGAAGAGGGCGATCCAGCGGTGAAAAGTCCTCACCCAACGTACAAGCGGAAAGGAACTTTTTGTTTGTTATTTCGAACACATCAGGTCCTCGGAAGCAAGAGACATTTTGTAGAAAAGAAACGTAGCCACCGAAGGTCCTGATAGCTGAGCACGGCACTGTCGTCTCGTGCTGGGAAAGCTCGAGAGAGAGAGAGAGAGAGAGAGAGAGAGAGAGAGAGAGAGAGAGAGTGTGCTGTGCTCTGGAGTCCCGCCTTGTCCCATGCTCAAAACCGGGGCGAGGGAGACCCCCCAGCTGCCACATCCTGACTTATCATTTGTGAACACTTCTTTCTTTCTTGTGAATCCTATCCCACACTCTTTTTGTATTTAGTTGTAAGGATTGGCAATAGTTTTTTTGTTCTAGTAGAGGCCCTTTTTATTTGACAAGACGGCGCTAGGACTGCCTTGTTATTATTTGATGGTCGTAGCCTGCTGCCATCTTAGATTTAGGTTTAGATTAGGCATTTTTCCAACCTGCACATACAGGTTAAACGACACCCTTGAACTGTGATCACTTGTATCTGTCTTTACAGGAGAATGCTTGGGCTTGGCAGGCCAAGCACACAGGAGGGCATGTCTCACCTAAAGGGGGAACGTCTATGTGGGACAGGAGAGGCAGAAATCAGTGCCTGTGGGACACGCAGGGGGAGAAGAGTTGACACACCCTGTCCCCTCCACCGCCCTGCGCAGCGGCTAGGCAGGTGGGCCTGCTCCGCAAGACCCTCCCTAGCGGTCTGGGCAAGTGGGACCACGCTGGGAGTGATATCCCTCTCAGGGACAAGGACTCCCAAGTTCAATGAGGACCTCCCTGAGCCGACTACATTGTCCGCCGTCATGGGACTTGAAAAAACGGTTTGTTCTCATATTTTGACGACAACTACCAGTGATCCTCCTTCCACCCCGTTGTTGGCTTCAGGTAAGGCTGGGTTTCATCAGAGTGACGCCGTCAAGGAAGAAGGACCACACCTTTTTCGATTGTGCTGGCCTACTTCCACACAGTAGGAACTGTGAATGGGGAGAGACCTGATACACAGAGAGTGACTCCTACGGAAGGAGGAGAATCCTCAATACGCAGTGGCGAGCCTCTGTGGATATGTCCTGGAGCTACGCCGTGCCGGTGGTGGCGTAGCTGAAGGCCGCAAGGCGGCGTGCTCTGACCGAGCAAGAGGCTCTGGACAGGAGCGGAACGAAGACGGGAAGAAAACCGCCTTCCCTGGTGGCGTGTCCACTAGGAGACAGCGGTGGGCCTGGCGCCCACCAACCAACGCCGAGACCAGAGGAAAGAAAGGAGCCCTGGTCCCTCGAGCTCCAACCGGCGAGGGCCTGTACCGGCGAGATGAGACGAGCACGGACAGGGACGCAAACGCTCCAAAGGTGAGGACACCAGTGAGGGCTATAATGGTTGGGGGTCAAAGACTGCCAAAGCCGTCCGCGGTAGGAGAGGCTGGGAAAAAGGAACGGGCACAAGACACAGGTAAAACCGAGTGGGAGGGATAAGAATACTGCATATCCCGGCTGGAGAAGCCGCCAACTGTACGAAAGTCTGTAAGAGTGGGAAGGGCACGCAACTAGGCTTGGACTGGCCTATAGGGCAATAGGCCCATGGCCGAACCAAAAACACAAAATGCTGGTGTGGGCCAGTTGTTTTGGTCAAAGTGGGCCACTTTTCTGGCCAATGTGGGCCAGTGTGATGAGTTACTTTGCTATGAGGCTAGTAGTTTTGACCAGTGTTGCTGAATCCATATTCTTACTAGTCAAACAGTGTCACAAAAGGATGGAAGGAATGAATAGCCATTTGCAACTGTGGGCCACTTTTTCATTGGTGCCCGAGACAATGTTATGGCCCAGTCCGACCCTGCACGCAACGCGACCCAAGTAAAACAGAGGGGAAGTGATGCGAACACTGTGTATCAAGCCTGGGGAAGCCGCCTTCGGGACAAGGTCAGAAACCTGAAGGTAAGGTGTCTCCCTGACTAGTCCCCGGGGATCTGTCATCCAGGTGGCCAGGACACGGCCAAAGACTTGTGAATGTGAAGGGTGAAATTGTTTTGCAATAAAAGCCGTAGTGGACCCGACGGAGGGAGGCCGACATTCGGGAGGGGTCTGAGCCCGGAAGAGGGAGACCCAGGGGCGAAGGACCATCGCCCTGGTGCAATCAGAAAAGAACATTTGTTTATTATTTTGAACATACCAGGCCCTCGGAAGCAAGAAACCTAACCACCGAAGGTCCTGAGATCGCTAGGGACTTTTGTGGGTCTGAGCCCGGAAGAGGGCGATCCAGCGGTGAAAAGTCCTCACCCAACGTACAAGCGGAAAGGAACTTTTTGTTTGTTATTTCGAACACATCAGGTCCTCGGAAGCAAGAGACATTTTGTAGAAAAGAAACGTAGCCACCGAAGGTCCTGATAGCTGAGCACGGCACTGTCGTCTCGTGCTGGGAAAGCTCGAGAGAGAGAGAGAGAGAGAGAGAGAGAGAGAGAGAGAGAGAGAGAGAGAGAGTGTGCTGTGCTCTGGAGTCCCGCCTTGTCCCATGCTCAAAACGGGGGCGAGGGAGACCCCCCAGCTGCCACATCCTGACTTATCATTTGTGAACACTTCTTTCTTTCTTGTGAATCCTATCCCACACTCTTTTTGTATTTAGTTGTAAGGATTGGCAATAGTTTTTTTGTTCTAGTAGAGGCCCTTTTTATTTGACAAGACGGCGCTAGGACTGCCTTGTTATTATTTGATGGTCGTAGCCTGCTGCCATCTTAGATTTAGGTTTAGATTAGGCATTTTTCCAACCTGCACATACAGGTTAAACGACACCCTTGAACTGTGATCACTTGTATCTGTCTTTACAGGAGAATGCTTGGGCTTGGCAGGCCAAGCACACAGGAGGGCATGTCTCACCTAAAGGGGGAACGTCTATGTGGGACAGGAGAGGCAGAAATCAGTGCCTGTGGGACACGCAGGGGGAGAAGAGTTGACACACCCTGTCCCCTCCACCGCCCTGCGCAGCGGCTAGGCAGGTGGGCCTGCTCCGCAAGACCCTCCCTAGCGGTCTGGGCAAGTGGGACCACGCTGGGAGTGATATCCCTCTCAGGGACAAGGACTCCCAAGTTCAATGAGGACCTCCCTGAGCCGACTACATTGTCCGCCGTCATGGGACTTGAAAAAACGGTTTGTTCTCATATTTTGACGACAACTACCAGTGATCCTCCTTCCACCCCGTTGTTGGCTTCAGGTAAGGCTGGGTTTCATCAGAGTGACGCCGTCAAGGAAGAAGGACCACACCTTTTTCGATTGTGCTGGCCTACTTCCACACAGTAGGAACTGTGAATGGGGAGAGACCTGATACACAGAGAGTGACTCCTACGGAAGGAGGAGAATCCTCAATACGCAGTGGCGAGCCTCTGTGGATATGTCCTGGAGCTACGCCGTGCCGGTGGTGGCGTAGCTGAAGGCCGCAAGGCGGCGTGCTCTGACCGAGCAAGAGGCTCTGGACAGGAGCGGAACGAAGACGGGAAGAAAACCGCCTTCCCTGGTGGCGTGTCCACTAGGAGACAGCGGTGGGCCTGGCGCCCACCAACCAACGCCGAGACCAGAGGAAAGAAAGGAGCCCTGGTCCCTCGAGCTCCAACCGGCGAGGGCCTGTACCGGCGAGATGAGACGAGCACGGACAGGGACGCAAACGCTCCAAAGGTGAGGACACCAGTGAGGGCTATAATGGTTGGGGGTCAAAGACTGCCAAAGCCGTCCGCGGTAGGAGAGGCTGGGAAAAAGGAACGGGCACAAGACACAGGTAAAACCGAGTGGGAGGGATAAGAATACTGCATATCCCGGCTGGAGAAGCCGCCAACTGTACGAAAGTCTGTAAGAGTGGGAAGGGCACGCAACTAGGCTTGGACTGGCCTATAGGGCAATAGGCCCATGGCCGAACCAAAAACACAAAATGCTGGTGTGGGCCAGTTGTTTTGGTCAAAGTGGGCCACTTTTCTGGCCAATGTGGGCCAGTGTGATGAGTTACTTTGCTATGAGGCTAGTAGTTTTGACCAGTGTTGCTGAATCCATATTCTTACTAGTCAAACAGTGTCACAAAAGGATGGAAGGAATGAATAGCCATTTGCAACTGTGGGCCACTTTTTCATTGGTGCCCGAGACAATGTTATGGCCCAGTCCGACCCTGCACGCAACGCGACCCAAGTAAAACAGAGGGGAAGTGATGCGAACACTGTGTATCAAGCCTGGGGAAGCCGCCTTCGGGACAAGGTCAGAAACCTGAAGGTAAGGTGTCTCCCTGACTAGTCCCCGGGGATCTGTCATCCAGGTGGCCAGGACACGGCCAAAGACTTGTGAATGTGAAGGGTGAAATTGTTTTGCAATAAAAGCCGTAGTGGACCCGACGGAGGGAGGCCGACATTCGGGAGGGGTCTGAGCCCGGAAGAGGGAGACCCAGGGGCGAAGGACCATCGCCCTGGTGCAATCAGAAAAGAACATTTGTTTATTATTTTGAACATACCAGGCCCTCGGAAGCAAGAAACCTAACCACCGAAGGTCCTGAGATCGCTAGGGACTTTTGTGGGTCTGAGCCCGGAAGAGGGCGATCCAGCGGTGAAAAGTCCTCACCCAACGTACAAGCGGAAAGGAACTTTTTGTTTGTTATTTCGAACACATCAGGTCCTCGGAAGCAAGAGACATTTTGTAGAAAAGAAACGTAGCCACCGAAGGTCCTGATAGCTGAGCACGGCACTGTCGTCTCGTGCTGGGAAAGCTCGAGAGAGAGAGAGAGAGAGAGAGAGAGAGAGAGAGAGAGAGAGTGTGCTGTGCTCTGGAGTCCCGCCTTGTCCCATGCTCAAAACCGGGGCGAGGGAGACCCCCCAGCTGCCACATCCTGACTTATCATTTGTGAACACTTCTTTCTTTCTTGTGAATCCTATCCCACACTCTTTTTGTATTTAGTTGTAAGGATTGGCAATAGTTTTTTTGTTCTAGTAGAGGCCCTTTTTATTTGACAAGACGGCGCTAGGACTGCCTTGTTATTATTTGATGGTCGTAGCCTGCTGCCATCTTAGATTTAGGTTTAGATTAGGCATTTTTCCAACCTGCACATACAGGTTAAACGACACCCTTGAACTGTGATCACTTGTATCTGTCTTTACAGGAGAATGCTTGGGCTTGGCAGGCCAAGCACACAGGAGGGCATGTCTCACCTAAAGGGGGAACGTCTATGTGGGACAGGAGAGGCAGAAATCAGTGCCTGTGGGACACGCAGGGGGAGAAGAGTTGACACACCCTGTCCCCTCCACCGCCCTGCGCAGCGGCTAGGCAGGTGGGCCTGCTCCGCAAGACCCTCCCTAGCGGTCTGGGCAAGTGGGACCACGCTGGGAGTGATATCCCTCTCAGGGACAAGGACTCCCAAGTTCAATGAGGACCTCCCTGAGCCGACTACATTGTCCGCCGTCATGGGACTTGAAAAAACGGTTTGTTCTCATATTTTGACGACAACTACCAGTGATCCTCCTTCCACCCCGTTGTTGGCTTCAGGTAAGGCTGGGTTTCATCAGAGTGACGCCGTCAAGGAAGAAGGACCACACCTTTTTCGATTGTGCTGGCCTACTTCCACACAGTAGGAACTGTGAATGGGGAGAGACCTGATACACAGAGAGTGACTCCTACGGAAGGAGGAGAATCCTCAATACGCAGTGGCGAGCCTCTGTGGATATGTCCTGGAGCTACGCCGTGCCGGTGGTGGCGTAGCTGAAGGCCGCAAGGCGGCGTGCTCTGACCGAGCAAGAGGCTCTGGACAGGAGCGGAACGAAGACGGGAAGAAAACCGCCTTCCCTGGTGGCGTGTCCACTAGGAGACAGCGGTGGGCCTGGCGCCCACCAACCAACGCCGAGACCAGAGGAAAGAAAGGAGCCCTGGTCCCTCGAGCTCCAACCGGCGAGGGCCTGTACCGGCGAGATGAGACGAGCACGGACAGGGACGCAAACGCTCCAAAGGTGAGGACACCAGTGAGGGCTATAATGGTTGGGGGTCAAAGACTGCCAAAGCCGTCCGCGGTAGGAGAGGCTGGGAAAAAGGAACGGGCACAAGACACAGGTAAAACCGAGTGGGAGGGATAAGAATACTGCATATCCCGGCTGGAGAAGCCGCCAACTGTACGAAAGTCTGTAAGAGTGGGAAGGGCACGCAACTAGGCTTGGACTGGCCTATAGGGCAATAGGCCCATGGCCGAACCAAAAACACAAAATGCTGGTGTGGGCCAGTTGTTTTGGTCAAAGTGGGCCACTTTTCTGGCCAATGTGGGCCAGTGTGATGAGTTACTTTGCTATGAGGCTAGTAGTTTTGACCAGTGTTGCTGAATCCATATTCTTACTAGTCAAACAGTGTCACAAAAGGATGGAAGGAATGAATAGCCATTTGCAACTGTGGGCCACTTTTTCATTGGTGCCCGAGACAATGTTATGGCCCAGTCCGACCCTGCACGCAACGCGACCCAAGTAAAACAGAGGGGAAGTGATGCGAACACTGTGTATCAAGCCTGGGGAAGCCGCCTTCGGGACAATGTCAGAAACCTGAAGGTAAGGTGTCTCCCTGACTAGTCCCCGGGGATCTGTCATCCAGGTGGCCAGGACACGGCCAAAGACTTGTGAATGTGAAGGGTGAAATTGTTTTGCAATAAAAGCCGTAGTGGACCCGACGGAGGGAGGCCGACATTCGGGAGGGGTCTGAGCCCGGAAGAGGGAGACCCAGGGGCGAAGGACCATCGCCCTGGTGCAATCAGAAAAGAACATTTGTTTATTATTTTGAACATACCAGGCCCTCGGAAGCAAGAAACCTAACCACCGAAGGTCCTGAGATCGCTAGGGACTTTTGTGGGTCTGAGCCCGGAAGAGGGCGATCCAGCGGTGAAAAGTCCTCACCCAACGTACAAGCGGAAAGGAACTTTTTGTTTGTTATTTCGAACACATCAGGTCCTCGGAAGCAAGAGACATTTTGTAGAAAAGAAACGTAGCCACCGAAGGTCCTGATAGCTGAGCACGGCACTGTCATCTCGTGCTGGGAAAGCTCGAGAGAGAGAGAGAGAGAGTGTGCTGTGCTCTGGAGTCCCGCCTTGTCCCATGCTCAAAACGGGGGCGAGGGAGACCCCCCAGCTGCCACATCCTGACTTATCATTTGTGAACACTTCTTTCTTTCTTGTGAATCCTATCCCACACTCTTTTTGTATTTAGTTGTAAGGATTGGCAATAGTTTTTTTGTTCTAGTAGAGGCCCTTTTTATTTGACAAGACGGCGCTAGGACTGCCTTGTTATTATTTGATGGTCGTAGCCTGCTGCCATCTTAGATTTAGGTTTAGATTAGGCATTTTTCCAACCTGCACATACAGGTTAAACGACACCCTTGAACTGTGATCACTTGTATATGTCTTTACTGTTGCCGCCATGAGTTCCTTACAACAAGAACCTAAGAGAATTGAATGGGCACACGCCCTGTGAAAAAGGGGCGAGAAAGGGATACGCGCCGCTTGTTTCCAAGGCTGGGGAAGCCGACAAATATATGACATTAATTGGACTGAGAACCAATTACCCTGCCAAAGAGCCACGGGACGTTGGGGAGTCCCAGTGCCACAAAGGTGGGATATATAGAGGTGTGTACCAGAGTGATACCCGAAGGGGCTTAATAGAAGGTGGTAAAAAGCTGAAAAGCATATAAGAAGAAGAGTGTGTCTTTTCATTCCCCAAAGGAGGAGGAGAAAGCCATCCAGAAGGCATTTATAATTTTAACTGGCACACTCCATATACAAGGACTGCGGGCTGTGTAAAGACTTTCTAAAGGAACTCTGAGACGGATAATGCATAAGTCCTCTACGAGTCGGGCCTGGCAGCAGCCCATTCCGAGGCTTTTGGGCAAGCCTCCTTTTCCTTTCAGTTAGATTTTCTAGAGTGCTAGGGCCAGTTAGTAACTAGGAATTTTGTCTCGGGGCTCTTTCATTTTTGGACTGGCTTCGACGAGCACCCTTAGTTTTTGTTTTAGAAGGCAGGGCAGGGAACTTCCCTCATAGCGATAGGGCCACATAGGACTTTTTCTTTTATTTGAATAAACAGGTATACACCAGGACCCGTTGTAGTCCGAGTCCTTCTCCTGGTTGGCCAAAGCACCCTCTGAGGAAGCCAGGGCCCCACTTTTTATCCTCCTTGCTCCTCATCTCACGCCTGGGAGGAGAGGCCTGTCTGGGGACACTGGGCAAGATTCCTGGGAGAAGGGAGCTGGCATTCTGGCCCCTGCCCCGAAAGCCTGACGAACGCCTGACAAACGCCGCGCTTTGCCCTGCCGGGCAAAATTCCCAGCAGACCCCACTCGGCCCATCACCTGAGCAAGTTAGAGTGAGGCGAGATAGAGAGAAAGAGAGAGAGAGAGAGAGGGGGAGGGAGGGAGGAGGGGGCCTCGACCTGCCCAACAAGGCGCTAAAATAAAACAAATTATGAGGTGAAATGAGCCACTCGGTTTTCATACCTCGTGCCTTTCTTTTGGTTCGTGTCTCCCAGAACCCCTTGTGCGTCCCTTAGGGTAATGCATGGAATCCCCAGACAGATCCCTCCCCTCTTCTGCCATTCTCCCAACATGGTGTACAATGTATCTTATCTACCTCAGCGAGAGGGCTTGGCAGTGGTAACGTGATGAAGTGAAACAAACGGGCAGCCATCTGCAGAGGCCCGTGGCAGGCGTGTGGGAGGAAGCCATGTTGTGCCTGGGCTCTTTGCGTGCCTCACTAACCAGCAACTCTCTCACCAGCATGTCGCGCGCGCACACACACACAGCCCTCTGGCAAAGCTCAAACCATTGGCACGCTCAGGGGAAAGGGTAGAGGTGCAAGCCGAGCAGGATACAGAGCCCTGGCTCTCCCTTCAGGAGACACATACCCAGAGTGCAGTTACCTCCTTGTGTTATGGGGCGGCGCTGTGTCCAAAGGGTAAATAAACCAGAATGCCTGCCCCTCGGCGAGAGCGAGAGGCCCTAGTGGGACTGGAGGGGAATCGGACCGGCTTGGGCCGTACCCTGGTGGCCAGGCATATACCAGCGCCCGTGAACCGAAAAACATGTGGGCATTTTGCGGGCCTGGTTTTGTGTCCAGGGAGAGGAAACCCCAACCCCTCCCCCTCGCGTGGGCAAGCGAAGAGCAGGGGCATATAATGGAGCAGCTCGTTTTGTGACAATGTGGCGGCTCTTAAAAGAGCCTTTGTGGTGTTTTCTGCGGTTGCGGTGCTGCTTTGACTCAAGCCCTCTCGCCCCGGATGCGGCGGGCCAGCTGGATGTCCTTGGGCATGATGGTGACCCTCTTGGCGTGGATGGCGCAGAGGTTCGTGTCCTCAAAGAGCCCGACCAGGTAGGCCTCGCTGGCCTCCTGCAGGGCCATGACGGCCGAGCTCTGGAAGCGCAGGTCGGTCTTAAAGTCCTGGGCGATTTCTCGCACCAGGCGCTGGAAGGGCAGTTTTCGGATGAGCAGCTCCGTGGATTTCTGGTAGCGGCGGATCTCCCTCAGAGCCACAGTGCCGGGACGGTAGCGGTGAGGTTTCTTCACGCCGCCAGTGGCGGGGGCGCTCTTACGGGCAGCCTTGGTGGCCAGCTGCTTGCGAGGCGCCTTGCCTCCGGTGGACTTGCGGGCGGTCTGCTTAGTACGGGCCATGGCAGCACTGCGAGCTCTGCTTTCTCTGCAAGCGATAGATACAACAGACTCCGGCGCTTGTTCTTCTTCTTGCTGATAGATTTTTATCCATCAGCGGTGATTTTTTGGATACCGAGGCTTGAGCCTCATTACTCCATCTTCTCGGGTTGGGTGTGTAGTCGTGGGTTTGTATTCTTCTTGGTCTGTGTGGTCTTGTCACAGTAGGGCTGGTTTCACTGGGTCTTCGCAGTGATGGGCCGCGGGTAGCGGTCGAAGGGGTTTGCAGTGGTGGCAGTGAGTCTTCTGATCAGAGGGTTCGGGTTCTGATCCAGTTCTTGGCAGAAGTTCTTACTCAGCTTTGCTAGATGTTCATCCAACATCTCGATGTCCAGGTCTCTGTGAAGGTCTGCTATCCTTGTGAAGATTGGAGCTCCAGATGATATCCGCAGGGCCTTGTTCTGGACTATCTGAAGACTCTTCCGGTGTCGCTCATGGCAGGTCATCCATGCTGGTGAGGCATAAGTCAGGGTTGGTCTGATGATCGCCTTGTAGACGTTGATCTTTGTCCGGAGGGGCATGGACTTGCTCTTCAGGAGTGGGTACAGCGCTGCCATCTTTCCTGTTGCCTTCTGCTGAGTATTCTCGATGTGGCTTTCCCAGTTGAGTTTGCTGTCCAGGGTCACACCGAGGTAGCGGCTGCTGCTCTCCCATTTGATGGTCTCCCCGTTGAGGCTGATGTGTGGGTGCTCCTTGATCTTCTTTCTGGTGAACAGCGTTGCAGTTGTCTTGCTGGTGTTGAGTTCTATCCGCCAGTCGCTGTACCACTTTGCGATGGTATCCAATGAAGCTTGCAGGTTCTTCGCCACTTCCTTTTCGCTGAAAGACTGGGAGATTACTGCAACATCGTCTGCATACAGTGCCAGGTTCGTCTTGTGGAGATCTGTCGGGATGTCGTTGGTGAAGAGGTTGAACAGGAAGGGTCCGAGGTTCGATCCCTGTGGCACGCCTGCTCGGATGGGATGTGAAGAGGACATCTCAGACCGCATGGCGACATGGAAGGTGCGGCCTCCCAGGTAGCTTGCAATCGTCTTCACCAGGTAGTTCGGAAATCCCAGGCCAATCATCTTGTGCAGCAGTCCCTTGTGCCAGACTCGGTCGAATGCTTTGGCTACATCCAGGAAGACGATTCCTGTGGACTTCTTGATGTTGAATCCGTGGCTGATGGTGTCCACCACTCTCAGTAGCTGATGAGTCGTTGCATGCTCCTTTCGAAATCCAAACTGTTCCTTTGCTAGTAGATTTCTTTCGGAGGTGAAGTCGCTGAGTCGAGCGAGGAGGACCTTCTCCAGGAGCTTCGATAATCCAGAAAGCAGGCTGATGGGGCGGTAGTTTGCTGGATCCCTCAGTGGTTTGCCGGCCTTTGGAAAAACGATGACCCTTGCTTCTTTCCAGGAACTCGGGAAGTGCTGGAGCCTCATGCATGCATTGAAGATCTCTGTGAGATGTTCCATTGATGCTGGTGGGAGGTTCTTGATTGCCAGGTTGGTTATTCCGTCGCTCCCCGGTGCCTTGCCGTTCGCCAGCTTTTCTGCAAGTCCTGCTACCTCAGAGCTTGTGCACTCCTTGATGTCTTCTGCTCCCAGCCCGGTTCCGTGATCTGCGAGGTACTTCTCAACTGCTTCCTCCACTCCGTCTGAGAGCCTACTTACCTTGTTCGGGGTGAACGAAGCCTCCAGTGTCTCGGCAAGGACCTCTGCCTTGTCCTTGTTGCTGCATGCAAGGTGGGTTCGTCCCTGGATTGGTGGGCTTGGCTCCTTCTTCCCAGTCAGTCGACGAGTCATTCTCCACACCGAGTTGTCAGCCTCCTTCAGCTTGGCTGTTGCAGACTCCCACTTCTCTCCACGGTGCTGTCGGATCTGTTCCCGCAGGAGTCTTGCAAGCGTGTTGTACTTCTGCAGGAGATCAGGTGTGCGGAGCTTCTGCCACTGGCGTCGGGCGCGGTTCTTGTCGGCGATTGACTGTTGGATGCCTCTCGGTAGGTCGTAGATGGAACATCTGGTTGTCTTCTGCTTCGGAACACTGCTCTTGATTGCCTCCTGGACTGCTGTCGTGAAGTCTTCCACGGCCCTGTTGATATCATCCATGGTGCTCAGCGGGGTTGGAGTGACCATTCTGTTCAGCTCTTCTTTGAAGCGGCTCCAGTCAGCTCTTCTGAAGTTGTACTTCTCGGCCTGCTGGTAGGGTTCCATCTCATCTCCCACAGTGATTGCTACTGGATTGTGGTCCGAGGTCAGCTCCACCAGTGTTTCCAGCTCCACAGAGTGTTGCAGGTTCTTCAGTAGCACGATGTCCAGCACATCTGGGTTGTGGCTTGCTACACCTGGGTAGTGCGTGGGCTCAGTCGGGCCTGCTACCACACAGTCGTTCTTCCTGGAATACGCCAGCAGTGTCCGTCCCCTCTGGTTGGCAGTCCTGGAGTTCCAGCATCGGTGCTTGGCGTTGAGGTCTCCGCCGATGAGTGTTGGAACCGTCGAATCCAGCAAAGCATCCAGGTCTCGGAGATCCAGCTTTGCTTTCGGGGGGCAGTAGGTTGCAATCAGTCGGAGTGGTCCTGTAGCAGTCTTGACTTGTACTCCAGTGGCTTCAATGCTTCTGAGGGGTGGGAGTGCAATCTCATGGTGGTCGATCGTCGTCTTCACTATCACTGCGGTCCCCCCTCCTTTGGCTCCTGCAGGTCGGTCGGTCCGGTACACACTGTGGTTTGCCAGGCTCAGCTTCTGGTTTCCTTGCAGGTGGGTCTCTGAAAGCAAAGCAGCACTCACCTTTCTCGTTTCCATCAGGTGAAGGAGTTTGTCTGTCTTCTTCTGAATACCGTTGGCATTCCACATCACGATGGCGCAGCTGGGTCTAGATGCCATGTTGTTTTCTTCCTTCGCCCGCGAATAGGCTCAGGACGAGCCCTGCCACCATCGTCATGGTGGGGTCGATATTCAGCTCTGCAACAAAGGCTGCGATCTTCACTATGATGGTCTTCCAGTCGATTGAGCTCGCTGTTCCCTCTTCCTGTGCTGAGGTGGTTGCTTGCGGCGGGTTCGGTGGTGGATTTAGGACTCCAGCGTAGCTCAGCCCGGATGTTGTGGTTGTCTTCTGGGTCTTCGCAGGGCCATGGCCTGGTGGCGGGCGAGGAGGGTGGGTCCTCTGTGCGGCCGCTGTTGGTTTTGGCTCCTGACGATGTGCAGGTCTCTGGTTTGGTTGGCTTTGTCCGCTGCTCCTCTGAGAGTCATTTGTAGTAGTTGGTGGGTTCCGTGGAGCTTGCAGTGGTTGTTGTGGTGCCCTCCTCTGCTGCTCATCCTGTTTAGCTTTCATAAGGGCTGGGCATCCGCGGTAGCTGGCAGGGTGAGGTCCCCTGCAGTTGGCGCAGGTTGCCGGATCTGTTCGGGCTCGGGTGCAGTTTTTCGATGTGTGGTTCTCTCCACATCGCACGCAGCGTGGGTCCTGGTGGCAGAAGGCAGATGTGTGGCCGATCCGCTGGCAGTTGAAACACATGATAGGTCCTCTTCTGGCCTTCGGTGCTTCAGTGGTAACTGTACAGCTGCACAGCCGTGTGATCTTTGTCAGGTCCGCTGGTTTTCCATCGCTGGTTTGTGCAAGGGTGGCAACAAATAGCGGGAATTTCTTGTTCTTGTCGGCTGGCGAGGTCAGCTGGACAACACTCTTCACTGGGAGACCCTGTTCTGCAAGTTGATCTGTGATGTCTTCCACGCTGGCGTTAGTCGGCAGGCCACGGACCACAAACCTCTGAGACCTCACTCGCTCCAGTGGGAATGTGTAGTACTGCAGTTTCTGTACGGTGAAGGCATCTGTCACGCTCTTGTAGTCCTCTACTGTGGTGAGCGAGATCTTCATATGCTCACCATGAGGCTTGGTGGTGAAGGTTGGTTTGGCGCACAGGTGTTTCAGCATGTCAACCAGGTCCTTGTGGGTCTTCAAGTTCTTCACAAACACTGGGGGGATCCGGATCTTCTTTGGTGGTGGGGTGGTCTGCTCGTCCGCTGTGTTGTCAGGTTCTGTGGCCAGCTGTTCGTGCTCCAGAACGTCATACTTGTTGCTGGTGCTCACACCTGTTGCAGATGGTTCAGTCAGCGTCTTCTTCCACTTCTGATTTGATGCACCTGGTGACGCACTTTCACTGGTCTTTCGCTTGTGAGAGACTGGTTCGAACCCTTCCATCTCGACCTCGGTGTCCAGGAGGTGGGATGTTTCTGACATCTGGGCCGTCATGATGATCAATCTAGGAGAAAAGGGGGGAGAAAATTGGAGAGAAAACAGGAAAGAATAGGAGAAAAGAGGGAGAAAATGTAGAGTGCTCTTATCAGAGCAGTTTCTTTTTAAATCCAAACAGTTCTTTGTAAGAACCAGCTCAGCAGGTGTGCCCTAAAAAGGACAGTTTTGGGGTGCACACGGTGTGCAAAAAGCTCCTTTGCAGATTGTTAGACCGACTCCTGAAGATTGCTCTTCAGTGGGGAAATCGGGCTAATCAAGCGCCACTTGCCGCCACAAGGTGGTGGCAAAGACCGCTTAAACGGCCCTTTTTGTTTAGAAAAGGCCCGGCTCACTGCAGCTGCCGCAGCATCGCCCGATGCCGCATCTCGGTACACAAGGTAACAGCTGTGAGGAGCGGGAGAAAATTAGGTCCTAACAGCCGTTGCTGTTACCGCCTAATCGCTAATCAACCTCAACTCCGGCTGCCGTCCACGATGTGCATCCGACTGTCAGCTGTGACCCGCCATCCGACTGTCAGCTGTGACCCGTGAAAACAGACTCCGGCGGGAGGGGAGCCGGCATATAAAGACCAAGCTCTCCTCCAATTGGCTGGGCACCGGTTTGAAAAAGCCCGCGGTGCACTGCGATTGGTCAGTGTCAGAAGGCGTGGCTATGAAACGCAGACGCGGACAGGAGGTCTTTGATTGGCTGGCCAAACAAAACGGAAAGGAAAGAGCGATTGCCATAGGTTGTGCTCGGCCCTTCATGAAACGCTCTTGGCAGATGAAATAGCCCGCCCACCCCCAGCCCCAATTCATCCTCCCAGTGCCCTCCCCCACCAGCCCTCGGACCCGGGGCTAGCGAGCACAGTGAATCGGCCTCTGAAGTCGGACCTCGTTACACACATGCCCCGTGTGCTGGCTGACATGTCACATCATCATCATCATCATCATCATTTGCTAGGCAGCGCCTCCAAACTCCACGGTTAAAGAGTTAATGGTGGGGCATGCGACCTGGCGCAACACCCCCAATCTGTGTGTGCACGATGCCCAAAGGTCTCAACTGACGCGGGCTTATAGGTGGGTGCCGACTGGCCAGGGTCACGCGTGGCGTCCGAGGCGAGCGGGGACTCTCGCAACGGCCCCGTGCATTATTACACTTTGTCTTTCGAACATGCAGTTGTATCGCAGTACATGTCAGGCAGAGGCATGAGCTAGCTCGCTTTCAGATACTGTGGGCGGCTCTTAAAAGAGCCTTTTGTGTTTTTAAGGTCTCGGCGAGAGACTCTACTTCTTCTTGGGCGCAGCCTTTTTGGGCTTTGCCGCTTTGGGTTTGACGGCCTTGGGCTTCACGACCTTGGCCGGGCTCTTCTTTGCCGCTTTCGCCTTCACTGCTTTGGCTTTTGCGGGGCTCTTGGCGGCCTTCTTGGCTGGAGCAGCCTTGGGCTTTTTTGGGCTCTTGGCGGCTGCCGGCTTCTTCACCTTCTTGGGACTCTTCTTGACTCCGGCGGCCACCTTTTTGGGTTTCTTGGCAGCACCGGCAGGCTTCTTTGCTGCGGGCGTCTTGCTCTTGGCTGCCGCTTTCTTGGCCACCTTCTCCTTGCCCTGCGTCTGCTTCTTGTTGAGCTTGAAGGATCCAGAGGCCCCGGTGCCCTTGAGCTGGGCTAGGGCGCCTTTCCTCACCAGGCTCTTGAGGGCAATCTTGACTCTGCTGTTGTTCTTGTCCACGTCATATCCCCCGGCGCCCAGAGCCTTCTTGACGGCAGACAGGGAGACTCCCTTCCTCTCAGTGGAGGCCGCCACGCACTTGAGGACGAGGTCGGACACGCTGGGCCCAGCGGGCTTTTTGGCCTTGGCAGTGCCGGCTGCTCTCTTCTGCTTCTTCTTGGCGGCAGCGGCAGCGGCGGGTTCCGCCGGCGGAGCCACGGCAGCGGGTGCAGTTTCAGCCATTGTTCTGCAGGAGGACTCAGTCAGCGCTCACAGATCAGTAATGGGCGGCCCGGCAACCGCCGTGCATATATAGGGAGGAGCTTCCACCTGATTGGTCCAGAGAATGGGAGGCTGGGCCCAGCACACCGCGCTGTCCCTGCTAAAGACACACTGTGTTTCCTCTGCTTAAATAATCCATTTTTTAAAAGTTACCCGCGTACATTTATTTCATCTTGCATGTGGCAACAGGACCGCAACACCTCCCAGCTCTTATCCAAAAGCATCTCCCTCTTGGAGAGGCGCCGGCTCCCTTTTAAGCGCCTTGTAAAGCTGGCATCCCGCCGTCAGCTCAGACACAAACATGAGCAAACTTTGTTTTCCACTTCATATTCGACCACTCTTCCTCACCTGCCCCACATAACAGCGTGAGCATAACCTTGTTCACTTCTTTCCCTACAGTCCCCGATAAAGTTTTCGCTCCTCACCTTCCGCGGACCAGAGAAAAAGCGCGTTGAAGAGGAAGGAAATAACACAGCTCTGTGTGTGTTAGCCAAGCCTAGAAACGCCCCTTCAAATGGACATAGGCCTGCATGCCCCAAGTGCTTCTATGTTTTTGGAGCCCGATCCCCGCATATTTCACAAGAGGGGAGTGTGGTGGGTGGCTGTGGGGTGCTTGGGAGGGGGGGGAATGGGGGGGGTGAGGGCAGGGCAGAGAGAGAGAGAGAGAGAGAGATTGATTTCATGTTTCATGGGGGGTTATTCTCACTTCCAGGGTTCAATTAGTGAGCCCATTTTCTGGCAGCCAGCTTGTCGAACGAGATTGTCTTTGCATCCTACATGCATGCAAGGGCAGTGTTGGCCTGCAGTCACTTTCCTCTACATTATCTTGGGCCTTCTGCCCTCTCGTCAGGCACTGGCCTGGCCATGAAGGAGAATGCGTGGGCTTGGCAGGCCAAGCACACAGGAGGGCATGTCTCACCTAAAGGGGGAACGTCTATGTGGGACAGGAGAGGCAGAAATCAGTGCCTGTGGGACACGCAGGGGGAGAAGAGTTGACACACCCTGTCCCCTCCACCGCCCTGCGCAGCGGCTAGGCAGGTGGGCCTGCTCCGCAAGACCCTCCCTAGCGGTCTGGGCAAGTGGGACCACGCTGGGAGTGATATCCCTCTCAGGGACAAGGACTCCCAAGTTCAATGAGGACCTCCCTGAGCCGACTACATTGTCCGCCGTCATGGGACTTGAAAAAACGGTTTGTTCTCATATTTTGACGACAACTACCAGTGATCCTCCTTCCACCCCGTTGTTGGCTTCAGGTAAGGCTGGGTTTCATCAGAGTGACGCCGTCAAGGAAGAAGGACCACACCTTTTTCGATTGTGCTGGCCTACTTCCACACAGTAGGAACTGTGAATGGGGAGAGACCTGATACACAGAGAGTGACTCCTACGGAAGGAGGAGAATCCTCAATACGCAGTGGCGAGCCTCTGTGGATATGTCCTGGAGCTACGCCGTGCCGGTGGTGGCGTAGCTGAAGGCCGCAAGGCGGCGTGCTCTGACCGAGCAAGAGGCTCTGGACAGGAGCGGAACGAAGACGGGAAGAAAACCGCCTTCCCTGGTGGCGTGTCCACTAGGAGACAGCGGTGGGCCTGGCGCCCACCAACCAACGCCGAGACCAGAGGAAAGAAAGGAGCCCTGGTCCCTCGAGCTCCAACCGGCGAGGGCCTGTACCGGCGAGATGAGACGAGCACGGACAGGGACGCAAACGCTCCAAAGGTGAGGACACCAGTGAGGGCTATAATGGTTGGGGGTCAAAGACTGCCAAAGCCGTCCGCGGTAGGAGAGGCTGGGAAAAAGGAACGGGCACAAGACACAGGTAAAACCGAGTGGGAGGGATAAGAATACTGCATATCCCGGCTGGAGAAGCCGCCAACTGTACGAAAGTCTGTAAGAGTGGGAAGGGCACGCAACTAGGCTTGGACTGGCCTATAGGGCAATAGGCCCATGGCCGAACCAAAAACACAAAATGCTGGTGTGGGCCAGTTGTTTTGGTCAAAGTGGGCCACTTTTCTGGCCAATGTGGGCCAGTGTGATGAGTTACTTTGCTATGAGGCTAGTAGTTTTGACCAGTGTTGCTGAATCCATATTCTTACTAGTCAAACAGTGTCACAAAAGGATGGAAGGAATGAATAGCCATTTGCAACTGTGGGCCACTTTTTCATTGGTGCCCGAGACAATGTTATGGCCCAGTCCGACCCTGCACGCAACGCGACCCAAGTAAAACAGAGGGGAAGTGATGCGAACACTGTGTATCAAGCCTGGGGAAGCCGCCTTCGGGACAAGGTCAGAAACCTGAAGGTAAGGTGTCTCCCTGACTAGTCCCCGGGGATCTGTCATCCAGGTGGCCAGGACACGGCCAAAGACTTGTGAATGTGAAGGGTGAAATTGTTTTGCAATAAAAGCCGTAGTGGACCCGACGGAGGGAGGCCGACATTCGGGAGGGGTCTGAGCCCGGAAGAGGGAGACCCAGGGGCGAAGGACCATCGCCCTGGTGCAATCAGAAAAGAACATTTGTTTATTATTTTGAACATACCAGGCCCTCGGAAGCAAGAAACCTAACCACCGAAGGTCCTGAGATCGCTAGGGACTTTTGTGGGTCTGAGCCCGGAAGAGGGCGATCCAGCGGTGAAAAGTCCTCACCCAACGTACAAGCGGAAAGGAACTTTTTGTTTGTTATTTCGAACACATCAGGTCCTCGGAAGCAAGAGACATTTTGTAGAAAAGAAACGTAGCCACCGAAGGTCCTGATAGCTGAGCACGGCACTGTCGTCTCGTGCTGGGAAAGCTCGAGAGAGAGAGAGAGAGAGAGAGAGAGAGAGAGAGAGAGAGAGAGAGAGAGAGAGAGAGAGAGAGAGAGAGAGAGAGAGAGAGTGTGCTGTGCTCTGGAGTCCCGCCTTGTCCCATGCTCAAAACCGGGGCGAGGGAGACCCCCCAGCTGCCACATCCTGACTTATCATTTGTGAACACTTCTTTCTTTCTTGTGAATCCTATCCCACACTCTTTTTGTATTTAGTTGTAAGGATTGGCAATAGTTTTTTTGTTCTAGTAGAGGCCCTTTTTATTTGACAAGACGGCGCTAGGACTGCCTTGTTATTATTTGATGGTCGTAGCCTGCTGCCATCTTAGATTTAGGTTTAGATTAGGCATTTTTCCAACCTGCACATACAGGTTAAACGACACCCTTGAACTGTGATCACTTGTATCTGTCTTTACAGGAGAATGCTTGGGCTTGGCAGGCCAAGCACACAGGAGGGCATGTCTCACCTAAAGGGGGAACGTCTATGTGGGACAGGAGAGGCAGAAATCAGTGCCTGTGGGACACGCAGGGGGAGAAGAGTTGACACACCCTGTCCCCTCCACCGCCCTGCGCAGCGGCTAGGCAGGTGGGCCTGCTCCGCAAGACCCTCCCTAGCGGTCTGGGCAAGTGGGACCACGCTGGGAGTGATATCCCTCTCAGGGACAAGGACTCCCAAGTTCAATGAGGACCTCCCTGAGCCGACTACATTGTCCGCCGTCATGGGACTTGAAAAAACGGTTTGTTCTCATATTTTGACGACAACTACCAGTGATCCTCCTTCCACCCCGTTGTTGGCTTCAGGTAAGGCTGGGTTTCATCAGAGTGACGCCGTCAAGGAAGAAGGACCACACCTTTTTCGATTGTGCTGGCCTACTTCCACACAGTAGGAACTGTGAATGGGGAGAGACCTGATACACAGAGAGTGACTCCTACGGAAGGAGGAGAATCCTCAATACGCAGTGGCGAGCCTCTGTGGATATGTCCTGGAGCTACGCCGTGCCGGTGGTGGCGTAGCTGAAGGCCGCAAGGCGGCGTGCTCTGACCGAGCAAGAGGCTCTGGACAGGAGCGGAACGAAGACGGGAAGAAAACCGCCTTCCCTGGTGGCGTGTCCACTAGGAGACAGCGGTGGGCCTGGCGCCCACCAACCAACGCCGAGACCAGAGGAAAGAAAGGAGCCCTGGTCCCTCGAGCTCCAACCGGCGAGGGCCTGTACCGGCGAGATGAGACGAGCACGGACAGGGACGCAAACGCTCCAAAGGTGAGGACACCAGTGAGGGCTATAATGGTTGGGGGTCAAAGACTGCCAAAGCCGTCCGCGGTAGGAGAGGCTGGGAAAAAGGAACGGGCACAAGACACAGGTAAAACCGAGTGGGAGGGATAAGAATACTGCATATCCCGGCTGGAGAAGCCGCCAACTGTACGAAAGTCTGTAAGAGTGGGAAGGGCACGCAACTAGGCTTGGACTGGCCTATAGGGCAATAGGCCCATGGCCGAACCAAAAACACAAAATGCTGGTGTGGGCCAGTTGTTTTGGTCAAAGTGGGCCACTTTTCTGGCCAATGTGGGCCAGTGTGATGAGTTACTTTGCTATGAGGCTAGTAGTTTTGACCAGTGTTGCTGAATCCATATTCTTACTAGTCAAACAGTGTCACAAAAGGATGGAAGGAATGAATAGCCATTTGCAACTGTGGGCCACTTTTTCATTGGTGCCCGAGACAATGTTATGGCCCAGTCCGACCCTGCACGCAACGCGACCCAAGTAAAACAGAGGGGAAGTGATGCGAACACTGTGTATCAAGCCTGGGGAAGCCGCCTTCGGGACAAGGTCAGAAACCTGAAGGTAAGGTGTCTCCCTGACTAGTCCCCGGGGATCTGTCATCCAGGTGGCCAGGACACGGCCAAAGACTTGTGAATGTGAAGGGTGAAATTGTTTTGCAATAAAAGCCGTAGTGGACCCGACGGAGGGAGGCCGACATTCGGGAGGGGTCTGAGCCCGGAAGAGGGAGACCCAGGGGCGAAGGACCATCGCCCTGGTGCAATCAGAAAAGAACATTTGTTTATTATTTTGAACATACCAGGCCCTCGGAAGCAAGAAACCTAACCACCGAAGGTCCTGAGATCGCTAGGGACTTTTGTGGGTCTGAGCCCGGAAGAGGGCGATCCAGCGGTGAAAAGTCCTCACCCAACGTACAAGCGGAAAGGAACTTTTTGTTTGTTATTTCGAACACATCAGGTCCTCGGAAGCAAGAGACATTTTGTAGAAAAGAAACGTAGCCACCGAAGGTCCTGATAGCTGAGCACGGCACTGTCGTCTCGTGCTGGGAAAGCTCGAGAGAGAGAGAGAGAGAGAGAGAGAGAGAGAGAGAGAGAGAGAGTGTGCTGTGCTCTGGAGTCCCGCCTTGTCCCATGCTCAAAACCGGGGCGAGGGAGACCCCCCAGCTGCCACATCCTGACTTATCATTTGTGAACACTTCTTTCTTTCTTGTGAATCCTATCCCACACTCTTTTTGTATTTAGTTGTAAGGATTGGCAATAGTTTTTTTGTTCTAGTAGAGGCCCTTTTTATTTGACAAGACGGCGCTAGGACTGCCTTGTTATTATTTGATGGTCGTAGCCTGCTGCCATCTTAGATTTAGGTTTAGATTAGGCATTTTTCCAACCTGCACATACAGGTTAAACGACACCCTTGAACTGTGATCACTTGTATCTGTCTTTACAGGAGAATGCTTGGGCTTGGCAGGCCAAGCACACAGGAGGGCATGTCTCACCTAAAGGGGGAACGTCTATGTGGGACAGGAGAGGCAGAAATCAGTGCCTGTGGGACACGCAGGGGGAGAAGAGTTGACACACCCTGTCCCCTCCACCGCCCTGCGCAGCGGCTAGGCAGGTGGGCCTGCTCCGCAAGACCCTCCCTAGCGGTCTGGGCAAGTGGGACCACGCTGGGAGTGATATCCCTCTCAGGGACAAGGACTCCCAAGTTCAATGAGGACCTCCCTGAGCCGACTACATTGTCCGCCGTCATGGGACTTGAAAAAACGGTTTGTTCTCATATTTTGACGACAACTACCAGTGATCCTCCTTCCACCCCGTTGTTGGCTTCAGGTAAGGCTGGGTTTCATCAGAGTGACGCCGTCAAGGAAGAAGGACCACACCTTTTTCGATTGTGCTGGCCTACTTCCACACAGTAGGAACTGTGAATGGGGAGAGACCTGATACACAGAGAGTGACTCCTACGGAAGGAGGAGAATCCTCAATACGCAGTGGCGAGCCTCTGTGGATATGTCCTGGAGCTACGCCGTGCCGGTGGTGGCGTAGCTGAAGGCCGCAAGGCGGCGTGCTCTGACCGAGCAAGAGGCTCTGGACAGGAGCGGAACGAAGACGGGAAGAAAACCGCCTTCCCTGGTGGCGTGTCCACTAGGAGACAGCGGTGGGCCTGGCGCCCACCAACCAACGCCGAGACCAGAGGAAAGAAAGGAGCCCTGGTCCCTCGAGCTCCAACCGGCGAGGGCCTGTACCGGCGAGATGAGACGAGCACGGACAGGGACGCAAACGCTCCAAAGGTGAGGACACCAGTGAGGGCTATAATGGTTGGGGGTCAAAGACTGCCAAAGCCGTCCGCGGTAGGAGAGGCTGGGAAAAAGGAACGGGCACAAGACACAGGTAAAACCGAGTGGGAGGGATAAGAATACTGCATATCCCGGCTGGAGAAGCCGCCAACTGTACGAAAGTCTGTAAGAGTGGGAAGGGCACGCAACTAGGCTTGGACTGGCCTATAGGGCAATAGGCCCATGGCCGAACCAAAAACACAAAATGCTGGTGTGGGCCAGTTGTTTTGGTCAAAGTGGGCCACTTTTCTGGCCAATGTGGGCCAGTGTGATGAGTTACTTTGCTATGAGGCTAGTAGTTTTGACCAGTGTTGCTGAATCCATATTCTTACTAGTCAAACAGTGTCACAAAAGGATGGAAGGAATGAATAGCCATTTGCAACTGTGGGCCACTTTTTCATTGGTGCCCGAGACAATGTTATGGCCCAGTCCGACCCTGCACGCAACGCGACCCAAGTAAAACAGAGGGGAAGTGATGCGAACACTGTGTATCAAGCCTGGGGAAGCCGCCTTCGGGACAATGTCAGAAACCTGAAGGTAAGGTGTCTCCCTGACTAGTCCCCGGGGATCTGTCATCCAGGTGGCCAGGACACGGCCAAAGACTTGTGAATGTGAAGGGTGAAATTGTTTTGCAATAAAAGCCGTAGTGGACCCGACGGAGGGAGGCCGACATTCGGGAGGGGTCTGAGCCCGGAAGAGGGAGACCCAGGGGCGAAGGACCATCGCCCTGGTGCAATCAGAAAAGAACATTTGTTTATTATTTTGAACATACCAGGCCCTCGGAAGCAAGAAACCTAACCACCGAAGGTCCTGAGATCGCTAGGGACTTTTGTGGGTCTGAGCCCGGAAGAGGGCGATCCAGCGGTGAAAAGTCCTCACCCAACGTACAAGCGGAAAGGAACTTTTTGTTTGTTATTTCGAACACATCAGGTCCTCGGAAGCAAGAGACATTTTGTAGAAAAGAAACGTAGCCACCGAAGGTCCTGATAGCTGAGCACGGCACTGTCGTCTCGTGCTGGGAAAGCTCGAGAGAGAGAGAGAGAGAGTGTGCTGTGCTCTGGAGTCCCGCCTTGTCCCATGCTCAAAACGGGGGCGAGGGAGACCCCCCAGCTGCCACATCCTGACTTATCATTTGTGAACACTTCTTTCTTTCTTGTGAATCCTATCCCACACTCTTTTTGTATTTAGTTGTAAGGATTGGCAATAGTTTTTTTGTTCTAGTAGAGGCCCTTTTTATTTGACAAGACGGCGCTAGGACTGCCTTGTTATTATTTGATGGTCGTAGCCTGCTGCCATCTTAGATTTAGGTTTAGATTAGGCATTTTTCCAACCTGCACATACAGGTTAAACGACACCCTTGAACTGTGATCACTTGTATCTGTCTTTACTGTTGCCGCCATGAGTTCCTTACAACAAGAACCTAAGAGAATTGAATGGGCACACGCCCTGTGAAAAAGGGGCGAGAAAGGGATACGCGCCGCTTGTTTCCAAGGCTGGGGAAGCCGACAAATATATGACATTAATTGGACTGAGAACCAATTACCCTGCCAAAGAGCCACGGGACGTTGGGGAGTCCCAGTGCCACAAAGGTGGGATATATAGAGGTGTGTACCAGAGTGATACCCGAAGGGGCTTAATAGAAGGTGGTAAAAAGCTGAAAAGCATATAAGAAGAAGAGTGTGTCTTTTCATTCCCCAAAGGAGGAGGAGAAAGCCATCCAGAAGGCATTTATAATTTTAACTGGCACACTCCATATACAAGGACTGCGGGCTGTGTAAAGACTTTCTAAAGGAACTCTGAGACGGATAATGCATAAGTCCTCTACGAGTCGGGCCTGGCAGCAGCCCATTCCGAGGCTTTTGGGCAAGCCTCCTTTTCCTTTCAGTTAGATTTTCTAGAGTGCTAGGGCCAGTTAGTAACTAGGAATTTTGTCTCGGGGCTCTTTCATTTTTGGACTGGCTTCGACGAGCACCCTTAGTTTTTGTTTTAGAAGGCAGGGCAGGGAACTTCCCTCATAGCGATAGGGCCACATAGGACTTTTTCTTTTATTTGAATAAACAGGTATACACCAGGACCCGTTGTAGTCCGAGTCCTTCTCCTGGTTGGCCAAAGCACCCTCTGAGGAAGCCAGGGCCCCACTTTTTATCCTCCTTGCTCCTCATCTCACGCCTGGGAGGAGAGGCCTGTCTGGGGACACTGGGCAAGATTCCTGGGAGAAGGGAGCTGGCATTCTGGCCCCTGCCCCGAAAGCCTGACGAACGCCTGACAAACGCCGCGCTTTGCCCTGCCGGGCTTTGCCCTGCCGGGCAAAATTCCCAGCAGACCCCACTCGGCCCATCACCTGAGCAAGTTAGAGTGAGGCGAGATAGAGAGAAAGAGAGAGAGAGAGAGAGGGGGAGGGAGGGAGGAGGGGGCCTCGACCTGCCCAACAAGGCGCTAAAATAAAACAAATAATGAGGTGAAATGAGCCACTCGGTTTTCATACCTCGTGCCTTTCTTTTGGTTCGTGTCTCCCAGAACCCCTTGTGCGTCCCTTAGGGTAATGCATGGAATCCCCAGACAGATCCCTCCCCTCTTCTGCCATTCTCCCAACATGGTGTACAATGTATCTTATCTACCTCAGCGAGAGGGCTTGGCAGTGGTAACGTGATGAAGTGAAACAAACGGGCAGCCATCTGCAGAGGCCCGTGGCAGGCGTGTGGGAGGAAGCCATGTTGTGCCTGGGCTCTTTGCGTGCCTCACTAACCAGCAACTCTCTCACCAGCATGTCGCGCGCGCACACACACACAGCCCTCTGGCAAAGCTCAAACCATTGGCACGCTCAGGGGAAAGGGTAGAGGTGCAAGCCGAGCAGGATACAGAGCCCTGGCTCTCCCTTCAGGAGACACATACCCAGAGTGCAGTTACCTCCTTGTGTTATGGGGCGGCGCTGTGTCCAAAGGGTAAATAAACCAGAATGCCTGCCCCTCGGCGAGAGCGAGAGGCCCTAGTGGGACTGGAGGGGAATCGGACCGGCTTGGGCCGTACCCTGGTGGCCAGGCATATACCAGCGCCCGTGAACCGAAAAACATGTGGGCATTTTGCGGGCCTGGTTTTGTGTCCAGGGAGAGGAAACCCCAACCCCTCCCCCTCGCGTGGGCAAGCGAAGAGCAGGGGCATATAATGGAGCAGCTCGTTTTGTGACAATGTGGCGGCTCTTAAAAGAGCCTTTGTGGTGTTTTCTGCGGTTGCGGTGCTGCTTTGACTCAAGCCCTCTCGCCCCGGATGCGGCGGGCCAGCTGGATGTCCTTGGGCATGATGGTGACCCTCTTGGCGTGGATGGCGCAGAGGTTCGTGTCCTCAAAGAGCCCGACCAGGTAGGCCTCGCTGGCCTCCTGCAGGGCCATGACGGCCGAGCTCTGGAAGCGCAGGTCGGTCTTAAAGTCCTGGGCGATTTCTCGCACCAGGCGCTGGAAGGGCAGTTTTCGGATGAGCAGCTCCGTGGATTTCTGGTAGCGGCGGATCTCCCTCAGAGCCACAGTGCCGGGACGGTAGCGGTGAGGTTTCTTCACGCCGCCAGTGGCGGGGGCGCTCTTACGGGCAGCCTTGGTGGCCAGCTGCTTGCGAGGCGCCTTGCCTCCGGTGGACTTGCGGGCGGTCTGCTTAGTACGGGCCATGGCAGCACTGCGAGCTCTGCTTTCTCTGCAAGCGATAGATACAACAGACTCCGGCGCTTGTTCTTCTTCTTGCTGATAGATTTTTATCCATCAGCGGTGATTTTTTGGATACCGAGGCTTGAGCCTCATTACTCCATCTTCTCGGGTTGAGTGTGTAGTCGTGGGTTTGTATTCTTCTTGGTCTGTGTGGTCTTGTCACAGTAGGGCTGGTTTCACTGGGTCTTCGCAGTGATGGGCCGCGGGTAGCGGTCGAAGGGGTTTGCAGTGGTGGCAGTGAGTCTTCTGATCAGGGGGTTCGGGTTCTGATCCAGTTCTTGGCAGAAGTTCTTACTCAGCTTTGCTAGATGTTCATCCAACATCTCGATGTCCAGGTCTCTGTGAAGGTCTGCTATCCTTGTGAAGATTGGAGCTCCAGATGATATCCGCAGGGCCTTGTTCTGGACTATCTGAAGACTCTTCCGGTGTCGCTCATGGCAGGTCATCCATGCTGGTGAGGCATAAGTCAGGGTTGGTCTGATGATCGCCTTGTAGACGTTGATCTTTGTCCGGAGGGGCATGGACTTGCTCTTCAGGAGTGGGTACAGCGCTGCCATCTTTCCTGTTGCCTTCTGCTGAGTATTCTCGATGTGGCTTTCCCAGTTGAGTTTGCTGTCCAGGGTCACACCGAGGTAGCGGCTGCTGCTCTCCCATTTGATGGTCTCCCCGTTGAGGCTGATGTGTGGGTGCTCCTTGATCTTCTTTCTGGTGAACAGCGTTGCAGTTGTCTTGCTGGTGTTGAGTTCTATCCGCCAGTCGCTGTACCACTTTGCAATGGTATCCAATGAAGCTTGCAGGTTCTTCGCCACTTCCTTTTCGCTGAAAGACTGGGAGATTACTGCAACATCGTCTGCATACAGCGCCAGGTTCGTCTTGTGGAGATCTGTCGGGATGTCGTTGGTGAAGAGGTTGAACAGGAAGGGTCCGAGGTTCGGACTCCGGCGGGAGGGGAGCCGGCATATAAAGACCAAGCTCTCCTCCAATTGGCTGGGCACCGGTTTGAAAAAGCCCGCGGTGCACTGCGATTGGTCAGTGTCAGAAGGCGTGGCTATGAAACGCAGACGCGGACAGGAGGTCTTTGATTGGCTGGCCAAACAAAACGGAAAGGAAAGAGCGATTGCCATAGGTTGTGCTCGGCCCTTCATGAAACGCTCTTGGCAGATGAAATAGCCCGCCCACCCCCAGCCCCAATTCATCCTCCCAGTGCCCTCCCCCACCAGCCCTCGGACCCGGGGCTAGCGAGCACAGTGAATCGGCCTCTGAAGTCGGACCTCGTTACACACATGCCCCGTGTGCTGGCTGACATGTCACATCATCATCATCATCATCATCATTTGCTAGGCAGCGCCTCCAAACTCCACGGTTAAAGAGTTAATGGTGGGGCATGCGACCTGGCGCAACACCCCCAATCTGTGTGTGCACGATGCCCAAAGGTCTCAACTGACGCGGGCTTATAGGTGGGTGCCGACTGGCCAGGGTCACGCGTGGCGTCCGAGGCGAGCGGGGACTCTCGCAACGGCCCCATGCATTATTACACTTTGTCTTTCGAACATGCAGTTGTATCGCAGTACATGTCAGGCAGAGGCATGAGCTAGCTCGCTTTCAGATACTGTGGGCGGCTCTTAAAAGAGCCTTTTGTGTTTTTAAGGTCTCGGCGAGAGACTCTACTTCTTCTTGGGCGCAGCCTTTTTGGGCTTTGCCGCTTTGGGTTTGACGGCCTTGGGCTTCACGACCTTGGCCGGGCTCTTCTTTGCCGCTTTCGCCTTCACTGCTTTGGCTTTTGCGGGGCTCTTGGCGGCCTTCTTGGCTGGAGCAGCCTTGGGCTTTTTTGGGCTCTTGGCGGCTGCCGGCTTCTTCACCTTCTTGGGACTCTTCTTGACTCCGGCGGCCACCTTTTTGGGTTTCTTGGCAGCACCGGCAGGCTTCTTTGCTGCGGGCGTCTTGCTCTTGGCTGCCGCTTTCTTGGCCACCTTCTCCTTGCCGTCTGCTTCTTGTTGAGCTTGAAGGATCCAGAGGCCCCGGTGCCCTTGAGCTGGGCTAGGGCGCCTTTCCTCACCAGGCTCTTGAGGGCAATCTTGACTCTGCTGTTGTTCTTGTCCACGTCATATCCCCCGGCGCCCAGAGCCTTCTTGACGGCAGACAGGGAGACTCCCTTCCTCTCAGTGGAGGCCGCCACGCACTTGAGGACGAGGTCGGACACGCTGGGCCCAGCGGGCTTTTTGGCCTTGGCAGTGCCGGCTGCTCTCTTCTGCTTCTTCTTGGCGGCAGCGGCAGCGGCGGGTTCCGCCGGCGGAGCCACGGCAGCGGGTGCAGTTTCAGCCATTGTTCTGCAGGAGGACTCAGTCAGCGCTCACAGATCAGTAATGGGCGGCCCGGCAACCGCCGTGCATATATAGGGAGGAGCTTCCACCTGATTGGTCCAGAGAATGGGAGGCTGGGCCCAGCACACCGCGCTGTCCCTGCTAAAGACACACTGTGTTTCCTCTGCTTAAATAATCCATTTTTTAAAAGTTACCCGCGTACATTTATTTCATCTTGCATGTGGCAACAGGACCGCAACACCTCCCAGCTCTTATCCAAAAGCATCTCCCTCTTGGAGAGGCGCCGGCTCCCTTTTAAGCGCCTTGTAAAGCTGGCATCCCGCCGTCAGCTCAGACACAAACATGAGCAAACTTTGTTTTCCACTTCATATTCGACCACTCTTCCTCACCTGCCCCACATAACAGCGTGAGCATAACCTTGTTCACTTCTTTCCCTACAGTCCCCGATAAAGTTTTCGCTCCTCACCTTCCGCGGACCAGAGAAAAAGCGCGTTGAAGAGGAAGGAAATAACACAGCTCTGTGTGTGTTAGCCAAGCCTAGAAACGCCCCTTCAAATGGACATAGGCCTGCATGCCCCAAGTGCTTCTATGTTTTTGGAGCCCGATCCCCGCATATTTCACAAGAGGGGAGTGTGGTGGGTGGCTGTGGGGTGCTTGGGAGGGGGGGGGAATGGGGGGGGTGAGGGCAGGGCAGAGAGAGAGAGAGAGAGAGAGATTGATTTCATGTTTCATGGGGGGTTATTCTCACTTCCAGGGTTCAATTAGTGAGCCCATTTTCTGGCAGCCAGCTTGTCGAACGAGATTGTCTTTGCATCCTACATGCATGCAAGGGCAGTGTTGGCCTGCAGTCACTTTCCTCTACATTATCTTGGGCCTTCTGCCCTCTCGTCAGGCACTGGCCTGGCCATGAAGGAGAATGCGTGGGCTTGGCAGGCCAAGCACACAGGAGGGCATGTCTCACCTAAAGGGGGAACGTCTATGTGGGACAGGAGAGGCAGAAATCAGTGCCTGTGGGACACGCAGGGGGAGAAGAGTTGACACACCCTGTCCCCTCCACCGCCCTGCGCAGCGGCTAGGCAGGTGGGCCTGCTCCGCAAGACCCTCCCTAGCGGTCTGGGCAAGTGGGACCACGCTGGGAGTGATATCCCTCTCAGGGACAAGGACTCCCAAGTTCAATGAGGACCTCCCTGAGCCGACTACATTGTCCGCCGTCATGGGACTTGAAAAAACGGTTTGTTCTCATATTTTGACGACAACTACCAGTGATCCTCCTTCCACCCCGTTGTTGGCTTCAGGTAAGGCTGGGTTTCATCAGAGTGACGCCGTCAAGGAAGAAGGACCACACCTTTTTCGATTGTGCTGGCCTACTTCCACACAGTAGGAACTGTGAATGGGGAGAGACCTGATACACAGAGAGTGACTCCTACGGAAGGAGGAGAATCCTCAATACGCAGTGGCGAGCCTCTGTGGATATGTCCTGGAGCTACGCCGTGCCGGTGGTGGCGTAGCTGAAGGCCGCAAGGCGGCGTGCTCTGACCGAGCAAGAGGCTCTGGACAGGAGCGGAACGAAGACGGGAAGAAAACCGCCTTCCCTGGTGGCGTGTCCACTAGGAGACAGCGGTGGGCCTGGCGCCCACCAACCAACGCCGAGACCAGAGGAAAGAAAGGAGCCCTGGTCCCTCGAGCTCCAACCGGCGAGGGCCTGTACCGGCGAGATGAGACGAGCACGGACAGGGACGCAAACGCTCCAAAGGTGAGGACACCAGTGAGGGCTATAATGGTTGGGGGTCAAAGACTGCCAAAGCCGTCCGCGGTAGGAGAGGCTGGGAAAAAGGAACGGGCACAAGACACAGGTAAAACCGAGTGGGAGGGATAAGAATACTGCATATCCCGGCTGGAGAAGCCGCCAACTGTACGAAAGTCTGTAAGAGTGGGAAGGGCACGCAACTAGGCTTGGACTGGCCTATAGGGCAATAGGCCCATGGCCGAACCAAAAACACAAAATGCTGGTGTGGGCCAGTTGTTTTGGTCAAAGTGGGCCACTTTTCTGGCCAATGTGGGCCAGTGTGATGAGTTACTTTGCTATGAGGCTAGTAGTTTTGACCAGTGTTGCTGAATCCATATTCTTACTAGTCAAACAGTGTCACAAAAGGATGGAAGGAATGAATAGCCATTTGCAACTGTGGGCCACTTTTTCATTGGTGCCCGAGACAATGTTATGGCCCAGTCCGACCCTGCACGCAACGCGACCCAAGTAAAACAGAGGGGAAGTGATGCGAACACTGTGTATCAAGCCTGGGGAAGCCGCCTTCGGGACAAGGTCAGAAACCTGAAGGTAAGGTGTCTCCCTGACTAGTCCCCGGGGATCTGTCATCCAGGTGGCCAGGACACGGCCAAAGACTTGTGAATGTGAAGGGTGAAATTGTTTTGCAATAAAAGCCGTAGTGGACCCAACGGAGGGAGGCCGACATTCGGGAGGGGTCTGAGCCCGGAAGAGGGAGACCCAGGGGCGAAGGACCATCGCCCTGGTGCAATCAGAAAAGAACATTTGTTTATTATTTTGAACATACCAGGCCCTCGGAAGCAAGAAACCTAACCACCGAAGGTCCTGAGATCGCTAGGGACTTTTGTGGGTCTGAGCCCGGAAGAGGGCGATCCAGCGGTGAAAAGTCCTCACCCAACGTACAAGCGGAAAGGAACTTTTTGTTTGTTATTTCGAACACATCAGGTCCTCGGAAGCAAGAGACATTTTGTAGAAAAGAAACGTAGCCACCGAAGGTCCTGATAGCTGAGCACGGCACTGTCGTCTCGTGCTGGGAAAGCTCGAGAGAGAGAGAGAGAGAGAGAGAGAGAGAGAGAGAGAGAGAGAGAGAGAGAGAGTGTGCTGTGCTCTGGAGTCCCGCCTTGTCCCATGCTCAAAACCGGGGCGAGGGAGACCCCCCAGCTGCCACATCCTGACTTATCATTTGTGAACACTTCTTTCTTTCTTGTGAATCCTATCCCACACTCTTTTTGTATTTAGTTGTAAGGATTGGCAATAGTTTTTTTGTTCTAGTAGAGGCCCTTTTTATTTGACAAGACGGCGCTAGGACTGCCTTGTTATTATTTGATGGTCGTAGCCTGCTGCCATCTTAGATTTAGGTTTAGATTAGGCATTTTTCCAACCTGCACATACAGGTTAAACGACACCCTTGAACTGTGATCACTTGTATCTGTCTTTACAGGAGAATGCTTGGGCTTGGCAGGCCAAGCACACAGGAGGGCATGTCTCACCTAAAGGGGGAACGTCTATGTGGGACAGGAGAGGCAGAAATCAGTGCCTGTGGGACACGCAGGGGGAGAAGAGTTGACACACCCTGTCCCCTCCACCGCCCTGCGCAGCGGCTAGGCAGGTGGGCCTGCTCCGCAAGACCCTCCCTAGCGGTCTGGGCAAGTGGGACCACGCTGGGAGTGATATCCCTCTCAGGGACAAGGACTCCCAAGTTCAATGAGGACCTCCCTGAGCCGACTACATTGTCCGCCGTCATGGGACTTGAAAAAACGGTTTGTTCTCATATTTTGACGACAACTACCAGTGATCCTCCTTCCACCCCGTTGTTGGCTTCAGGTAAGGCTGGGTTTCATCAGAGTGACGCCGTCAAGGAAGAAGGACCACACCTTTTTCGATTGTGCTGGCCTACTTCCACACAGTAGGAACTGTGAATGGGGAGAGACCTGATACACAGAGAGTGACTCCTACGGAAGGAGGAGAATCCTCAATACGCAGTGGCGAGCCTCTGTGGATATGTCCTGGAGCTACGCCGTGCCGGTGGTGGCGTAGCTGAAGGCCGCAAGGCGGCGTGCTCTGACCGAGCAAGAGGCTCTGGACAGGAGCGGAACGAAGACGGGAAGAAAACCGCCTTCCCTGGTGGCGTGTCCACTAGGAGACAGCGGTGGGCCTGGCGCCCACCAACCAACGCCGAGACCAGAGGAAAGAAAGGAGCCCTGGTCCCTCGAGCTCCAACCGGCGAGGGCCTGTACCGGCGAGATGAGACGAGCACGGACAGGGACGCAAACGCTCCAAAGGTGAGGACACCAGTGAGGGCTATAATGGTTGGGGGTCAAAGACTGCCAAAGCCGTCCGCGGTAGGAGAGGCTGGGAAAAAGGAACGGGCACAAGACACAGGTAAAACCGAGTGGGAGGGATAAGAATACTGCATATCCCGGCTGGAGAAGCCGCCAACTGTACGAAAGTCTGTAAGAGTGGGAAGGGCACGCAACTAGGCTTGGACTGGCCTATAGGGCAATAGGCCCATGGCCGAACCAAAAACACAAAATGCTGGTGTGGGCCAGTTGTTTTGGTCAAAGTGGGCCACTTTTCTGGCCAATGTGGGCCAGTGTGATGAGTTACTTTGCTATGAGGCTAGTAGTTTTGACCAGTGTTGCTGAATCCATATTCTTACTAGTCAAACAGTGTCACAAAAGGATGGAAGGAATGAATAGCCATTTGCAACTGTGGGCCACTTTTTCATTGGTGCCCGAGACAATGTTATGGCCCAGTCCGACCCTGCACGCAACGCGACCCAAGTAAAACAGAGGGGAAGTGATGCGAACACTGTGTATCAAGCCTGGGGAAGCCGCCTTCGGGACAAGGTCAGAAACCTGAAGGTAAGGTGTCTCCCTGACTAGTCCCCGGGGATCTGTCATCCAGGTGGCCAGGACACGGCCAAAGACTTGTGAATGTGAAGGGTGAAATTGTTTTGCAATAAAAGCCGTAGTGGACCCGACGGAGGGAGGCCGACATTCGGGAGGGGTCTGAGCCCGGAAGAGGGAGACCCAGGGGCGAAGGACCATCGCCCTGGTGCAATCAGAAAAGAACATTTGTTTATTATTTTGAACATACCAGGCCCTCGGAAGCAAGAAACCTAACCACCGAAGGTCCTGAGATCGCTAGGGACTTTTGTGGGTCTGAGCCCGGAAGAGGGCGATCCAGCGGTGAAAAGTCCTCACCCAACGTACAAGCGGAAAGGAACTTTTTGTTTGTTATTTCGAACACATCAGGTCCTCGGAAGCAAGAGACATTTTGTAGAAAAGAAACGTAGCCACCGAAGGTCCTGATAGCTGAGCACGGCACTGTCGTCTCGTGCTGGGAAAGCTCGAGAGAGAGAGAGAGAGAGAGAGAGAGAGAGAGAGAGAGAGTGTGCTGTGCTCTGGAGTCCCGCCTTGTCCCATGCTCAAAACCGGGGCGAGGGAGACCCCCCAGCTGCCACATCCTGACTTATCATTTGTGAACACTTCTTTCTTTCTTGTGAATCCTATCCCACACTCTTTTTGTATTTAGTTGTAAGGATTGGCAATAGTTTTTTTGTTCTAGTAGAGGCCCTTTTTATTTGACAAGACGGCGCTAGGACTGCCTTGTTATTATTTGATGGTCGTAGCCTGCTGCCATCTTAGATTTAGGTTTAGATTAGGCATTTTTCCAACCTGCACATACAGGTTAAACGACACCCTTGAACTGTGATCACTTGTATCTGTCTTTACAGGAGAATGCTTGGGCTTGGCAGGCCAAGCACACAGGAGGGCATGTCTCACCTAAAGGGGGAACGTCTATGTGGGACAGGAGAGGCAGAAATCAGTGCCTGTGGGACACGCAGGGGGAGAAGAGTTGACACACCCTGTCCCCTCCACCGCCCTGCGCAGCGGCTAGGCAGGTGGGCCTGCTCCGCAAGACCCTCCCTAGCGGTCTGGGCAAGTGGGACCACGCTGGGAGTGATATCCCTCTCAGGGACAAGGACTCCCAAGTTCAATGAGGACCTCCCTGAGCCGACTACATTGTCCGCCGTCATGGGACTTGAAAAAACGGTTTGTTCTCATATTTTGACGACAACTACCAGTGATCCTCCTTCCACCCCGTTGTTGGCTTCAGGTAAGGCTGGGTTTCATCAGAGTGACGCCGTCAAGGAAGAAGGACCACACCTTTTTCGATTGTGCTGGCCTACTTCCACACAGTAGGAACTGTGAATGGGGAGAGACCTGATACACAGAGAGTGACTCCTACGGAAGGAGGAGAATCCTCAATACGCAGTGGCGAGCCTCTGTGGATATGTCCTGGAGCTACGCCGTGCCGGTGGTGGCGTAGCTGAAGGCCGCAAGGCGGCGTGCTCTGACCGAGCAAGAGGCTCTGGACAGGAGCGGAACGAAGACGGGAAGAAAACCGCCTTCCCTGGTGGCGTGTCCACTAGGAGACAGCGGTGGGCCTGGCGCCCACCAACCAACGCCGAGACCAGAGGAAAGAAAGGAGCCCTGGTCCCTCGAGCTCCAACCGGCGAGGGCCTGTACCGGCGAGATGAGACGAGCACGGACAGGGACGCAAACGCTCCAAAGGTGAGGACACCAGTGAGGGCTATAATGGTTGGGGGTCAAAGACTGCCAAAGCCGTCCGCGGTAGGAGAGGCTGGGAAAAAGGAACGGGCACAAGACACAGGTAAAACCGAGTGGGAGGGATAAGAATACTGCATATCCCGGCTGGAGAAGCCGCCAACTGTACGAAAGTCTGTAAGAGTGGGAAGGGCACGCAACTAGGCTTGGACTGGCCTATAGGGCAATAGGCCCATGGCCGAACCAAAAACACAAAATGCTGGTGTGGGCCAGTTGTTTTGGTCAAAGTGGGCCACTTTTCTGGCCAATGTGGGCCAGTGTGATGAGTTACTTTGCTATGAGGCTAGTAGTTTTGACCAGTGTTGCTGAATCCATATTCTTACTAGTCAAACAGTGTCACAAAAGGATGGAAGGAATGAATAGCCATTTGCAACTGTGGGCCACTTTTTCATTGGTGCCCGAGACAATGTTATGGCCCAGTCCGACCCTGCACGCAACGCGACCCAAGTAAAACAGAGGGGAAGTGATGCGAACACTGTGTATCAAGCCTGGGGAAGCCGCCTTCGGGACAATGTCAGAAACCTGAAGGTAAGGTGTCTCCCTGACTAGTCCCCGGGGATCTGTCATCCAGGTGGCCAGGACACGGCCAAAGACTTGTGAATGTGAAGGGTGAAATTGTTTTGCAATAAAAGCCGTAGTGGACCCGACGGAGGGAGGCCGACATTCGGGAGGGGTCTGAGCCCGGAAGAGGGAGACCCAGGGGCGAAGGACCATCGCCCTGGTGCAATCAGAAAAGAACATTTGTTTATTATTTTGAACATACCAGGCCCTCGGAAGCAAGAAACCTAACCACCGAAGGTCCTGAGATCGCTAGGGACTTTTGTGGGTCTGAGCCCGGAAGAGGGCGATCCAGCGGTGAAAAGTCCTCACCCAACGTACAAGCGGAAAGGAACTTTTTGTTTGTTATTTCGAACACATCAGGTCCTCGGAAGCAAGAGACATTTTGTAGAAAAGAAACGTAGCCACCGAAGGTCCTGATAGCTGAGCACGGCACTGTCGTCTCGTGCTGGGAAAGCTCGAGAGAGAGAGAGAGAGAGAGTGTGCTGTGCTCTGGAGTCCCGCCTTGTCCCATGCTCAAAACGGGGGCGAGGGAGACCCCCCAGCTGCCACATCCTGACTTATCATTTGTGAACACTTCTTTCTTTCTTGTGAATCCTATCCCACACTCTTTTTGTATTTAGTTGTAAGGATTGGCAATAGTTTTTTTGTTCTAGTAGAGGCCCTTTTTATTTGACAAGACGGCGCTAGGACTGCCTTGTTATTATTTGATGGTCGTAGCCTGCTGCCATCTTAGATTTAGGTTTAGATTAGGCATTTTTCCAACCTGCACATACAGGTTAAACGACACCCTTGAACTGTGATCACTTGTATCTGTCTTTACTGTTGCCGCCATGAGTTCCTTACAACAAGAACCTAAGAGAATTGAATGGGCACACGCCCTGTGAAAAAGGGGCGAGAAAGGGATACGCGCCGCTTGTTTCCAAGGCTGGGGAAGCCGACAAATATATGACATTAATTGGACTGAGAACCAATTACCCTGCCAAAGAGCCACGGGACGTTGGGGAGTCCCAGTGCCACAAAGGTGGGATATATAGAGGTGTGTACCAGAGTGATACCCGAAGGGGCTTAATAGAAGGTGGTAAAAAGCTGAAAAGCATATAAGAAGAAGAGTGTGTCTTTTCATTCCCCAAAGGAGGAGGAGAAAGCCATCCAGAAGGCATTTATAATTTTAACTGGCACACTCCATATACAAGGACTGCGGGCTGTGTAAAGACTTTCTAAAGGAACTCTGAGACGGATAATGCATAAGTCCTCTACGAGTCGGGCCTGGCAGCAGCCCATTCCGAGGCTTTTGGGCAAGCCTCCTTTTCCTTTCAGTTAGATTTTCTAGAGTGCTAGGGCCAGTTAGTAACTAGGAATTTTGTCTCGGGGCTCTTTCATTTTTGGACTGGCTTCGACGAGCACCCTTAGTTTTTGTTTTAGAAGGCAGGGCAGGGAACTTCCCTCATAGCGATAGGGCCACATAGGACTTTTTCTTTTATTTGAATAAACAGGTATACACCAGGACCCGTTGTAGTCCGAGTCCTTCTCCTGGTTGGCCAAAGCACCCTCTGAGGAAGCCAGGGCCCCACTTTTTATCCTCCTTGCTCCTCATCTCACGCCTGGGAGGAGAGGCCTGTCTGGGGACACTGGGCAAGATTCCTGGGAGAAGGGAGCTGGCATTCTGGCCCCTGCCCCGAAAGCCTGACGAACGCCTGACAAACGCCGCGCTTTGCCCTGCCGGGCTTTGCCCTGCCGGGCAAAATTCCCAGCAGACCCCACTCGGCCCATCACCTGAGCAAGTTAGAGTGAGGCGAGATAGAGAGAAAGAGAGAGAGAGAGAGAGGGGGAGGGAGGGAGGAGGGGGCCTCGACCTGCCCAACAAGGCGCTAAAATAAAACAAATAATGAGGTGAAATGAGCCACTCGGTTTTCATACCTCGTGCCTTTCTTTTGGTTCGTGTCTCCCAGAACCCCTTGTGCGTCCCTTAGGGTAATGCATGGAATCCCCAGACAGATCCCTCCCCTCTTCTGCCATTCTCCCAACATGGTGTACAATGTATCTTATCTACCTCAGCGAGAGGGCTTGGCAGTGGTAACGTGATGAAGTGAAACAAACGGGCAGCCATCTGCAGAGGCCCGTGGCAGGCGTGTGGGAGGAAGCCATGTTGTGCCTGGGCTCTTTGCGTGCCTCACTAACCAGCAACTCTCTCACCAGCATGTCGCGCGCGCACACACACACAGCCCTCTGGCAAAGCTCAAACCATTGGCACGCTCAGGGGAAAGGGTAGAGGTGCAAGCCGAGCAGGATACAGAGCCCTGGCTCTCCCTTCAGGAGACACATACCCAGAGTGCAGTTACCTCCTTGTGTTATGGGGCGGCGCTGTGTCCAAAGGGTAAATAAACCAGAATGCCTGCCCCTCGGCGAGAGCGAGAGGCCCTAGTGGGACTGGAGGGGAATCGGACCGGCTTGGGCCGTACCCTGGTGGCCAGGCATATACCAGCGCCCGTGAACCGAAAAACATGTGGGCATTTTGCGGGCCTGGTTTTGTGTCCAGGGAGAGGAAACCCCAACCCCTCCCCCTCGCGTGGGCAAGCGAAGAGCAGGGGCATATAATGGAGCAGCTCGTTTTGTGACAATGTGGCGGCTCTTAAAAGAGCCTTTGTGGTGTTTTCTGCGGTTGCGGTGCTGCTTTGACTCAAGCCCTCTCGCCCCGGATGCGGCGGGCCAGCTGGATGTCCTTGGGCATGATGGTGACCCTCTTGGCGTGGATGGCGCAGAGGTTCGTGTCCTCAAAGAGCCCGACCAGGTAGGCCTCGCTGGCCTCCTGCAGGGCCATGACGGCCGAGCTCTGGAAGCGCAGGTCGGTCTTAAAGTCCTGGGCGATTTCTCGCACCAGGCGCTGGAAGGGCAGTTTTCGGATGAGCAGCTCCGTGGATTTCTGGTAGCGGCGGATCTCCCTCAGAGCCACAGTGCCGGGACGGTAGCGGTGAGGTTTCTTCACGCCGCCAGTGGCGGGGGCGCTCTTACGGGCAGCCTTGGTGGCCAGCTGCTTGCGAGGCGCCTTGCCTCCGGTGGACTTGCGGGCGGTCTGCTTAGTACGGGCCATGGCAGCACTGCGAGCTCTGCTTTCTCTGCAAGCGATAGATACAACAGACTCCGGCGCGGCGCTTGTTCTTCTTCTTGCTGATAGATTTTTATCCATCAGCGGTGATTTTTTGGATACCGAGGCTTGAGCCTCATTACTCCATCTTCTCGGGTTGAGTGTGTAGTCGTGGGTTTGTATTCTTCTTGGTCTGTGTGGTCTTGTCACAGTAGGGCTGGTTTCACTGGGTCTTCGCAGTGATGGGCCGCGGGTAGCGGTCGAAGGGGTTTGCAGTGGTGGCAGTGAGTCTTCTGATCAGAGGGTTCGGGTTCTGATCCAGTTCTTGGCAGAAGTTCTTACTCAGCTTTGCTAGATGTTCATCCAACATCTCGATGTCCAGGTCTCTGTGAAGGTCTGCTATCCTTGTGAAGATTGGAGCTCCAGATGATATCCGCAGGGCCTTGTTCTGGACTATCTGAAGACTCTTCCGGTGTCGCTCATGGCAGGTCATCCATGCTGGTGAGGCATAAGTCAGGGTTGGTCTGATGATCGCCTTGTAGACGTTGATCTTTGTCCGGAGGGGCATGGACTTGCTCTTCAGGAGTGGGTACAGCGCTGCCATCTTTCCTGTTGCCTTCTGCTGAGTATTCTCGATGTGGCTTTCCCAGTTGAGTTTGCTGTCCAGGGTTACACCGAGGTAGCGGCTGCTGCTCTCCCATTTGATGGTCTCCCCGTTGAGGCTGATGTGTGGGTGCTCCTTGATCTTCTTTCTGGTGAACAGCGTTGCAGTTGTCTTGCTGGTGTTGAGTTCTATCCGCCAGTCGCTGTACCACTTTGCGATGGTATCCAATGAAGCTTGCAGGTTCTTCGCCACTTCCTTTTCGCTGAAAGACTGGGAGATTACTGCAACATCGTCTGCATACAGTGCCAGGTTCGTCTTGTGGAGATCTGTCGGGATGTCGTTGGTGAAGAGGTTGAACAGGAAGGGTCCGAGGTTCGATCCCTGTGGCACGCCTGCTCGGATGGGATGTGAAGAGGACATCTCAGACCGCATGGCGACATGGAAGGTGCGGCCTCCCAGGTAGCTTGCAATCGTCTTCACCAGGTAGTTCGGAAATCCCAGGCCAATCATCTTGTGCAGCAGTCCCTTGTGCCAGACTCGGTCGAATGCTTTGGCTACATCCAGGAAGACGATTCCTGTGGACTTCTTGATGTTGAATCCGTGGCTGATGGTGTCCACCACTCTCAGTAGCTGATGAGTCGTTGCATGCTCCTTTCGAAATCCAAACTGTTCCTTTGCAGACTCCGGCGGGAGGGGAGCCGGCATATAAAGACCAAGCTCTCCTCCAATTGGCTGGGCACCGGTTTGAAAAAGCCCGCGGTGCACTGCGATTGGTCAGTGTCAGAAGGCATGGCTATGAAACGCAGACGCGGACAGGAGGTCTTTGATTGGCTGGCCAAACAAAACGGAAAGGAAAGAGCGATTGCCATAGGTTGTGCTCGGCCCTTCATGAAACGCTCTTGGCAGATGAAATAGCCCGCCCACCCCCAGCCCCAATTCATCCTCCCAGTGCCCTCCCCCACCAGCCCTCGGACCCGGGGCTAGCGAGCACAGTGAATCGGCCTCTGAAGTCGGACCTCGTTACACACATGCCCCGTGTGCTGGCTGACATGTCACATCATCATCATCATCATCATCATTTGCTAGGCAGCGCCTCCAAACTCCACGGTTAAAGAGTTAATGGTGGGGCATGCGACCTGGCGCAACACCCCCAATCTGTGTGTGCACGATGCCCAAAGGTCTCAACTGACGCGGGCTTATAGGTGGGTGCCGACTGGCCAGGGTCACGCGTGGCGTCCGAGGCGAGCGGGGACTCTCGCAACGGCCCCGTGCATTATTACACTTTGTCTTTCGAACATGCAGTTGTATCGCAGTACATGTCAGGCAGAGGCATGAGCTAGCTCGCTTTCAGATACTGTGGGCGGCTCTTAAAAGAGCCTTTTGTGTTTTTAAGGTCTCGGCGAGAGACTCTACTTCTTCTTGGGCGCAGCCTTTTTGGGCTTTGCCGCTTTGGGTTTGACGGCCTTGGGCTTCACGACCTTGGCCGGGCTCTTCTTTGCCGCTTTCGCCTTCACTGCTTTGGCTTTTGCGGGGCTCTTGGCGGCCTTCTTGGCTGGAGCAGCCTTGGGCTTTTTTGGGCTCTTGGCGGCTGCCGGCTTCTTCACCTTCTTGGGACTCTTCTTGACTCCGGCGGCCACCTTTTTGGGTTTCTTGGCAGCACCGGCAGGCTTCTTTGCTGCGGGCGTCTTGCTCTTGGCTGCCGCTTTCTTGGCCACCTTCTCCTTGCCCTGCGTCTGCTTCTTGTTGAGCTTGAAGGATCCAGAGGCCCCGGTGCCCTTGAGCTGGGCTAGGGCGCCTTTCCTCACCAGGCTCTTGAGGGCAATCTTGACTCTGCTGTTGTTCTTGTCCACGTCATATCCCCCGGCGCCCAGAGCCTTCTTGACGGCAGACAGGGAGACTCCCTTCCTCTCAGTGGAGGCCGCCACGCACTTGAGGACGAGGTCGGACACGCTGGGCCCAGCGGGCTTTTTGGCCTTGGCAGTGCCGGCTGCTCTCTTCTGCTTCTTCTTGGCGGCAGCGGCAGCGGCGGGTTCCGCCGGCGGAGCCACGGCAGCGGGTGCAGTTTCAGCCATTGTTCTGCAGGAGGACTCAGTCAGCGCTCACAGATCAGTAATGGGCGGCCCGGCAACCGCCGTGCATATATAGGGAGGAGCTTCCACCTGATTGGTCCAGAGAATGGGAGGCTGGGCCCAGCACACCGCGCTGTCCCTGCTAAAGACACACTGTGTTTCCTCTGCTTAAATAATCCATTTTTTAAAAGTTACCCGCGTACATTTATTTCATCTTGCATGTGGCAACAGGACCGCAACACCTCCCAGCTCTTATCCAAAAGCATCTCCCTCTTGGAGAGGCGCCGGCTCCCTTTTAAGCGCCTTGTAAAGCTGGCATCCCGCCGTCAGCTCAGACACAAACATGAGCAAACTTTGTTTTCCACTTCATATTCGACCACTCTTCCTCACCTGCCCCACATAACAGCGTGAGCATAACCTTGTTCACTTCTTTCCCTACAGTCCCCGATAAAGTTTTCGCTCCTCACCTTCCGCGGACCAGAGAAAAAGCGCGTTGAAGAGGAAGGAAATAACACAGCTCTGTGTGTGTTAGCCAAGCCTAGAAACGCCCCTTCAAATGGACATAGGCCTGCATGCCCCAAGTGCTTCTATGTTTTTGGAGCCCGATCCCCGCATATTTCACAAGAGGGGAGTGTGGTGGGTGGCTGTGGGGTGCTTGGGAGGGGGGGGGAATGGGGGGGGTGAGGGCAGGGCAGAGAGAGAGAGAGAGAGAGAGATTGATTTCATGTTTCATGGGGGGTTATTCTCACTTCCAGGGTTCAATTAGTGAGCCCATTTTCTGGCAGCCAGCTTGTCGAACGAGATTGTCTTTGCATCCTACATGCATGCAAGGGCAGTGTTGGCCTGCAGTCACTTTCCTCTACATTATCTTGGGCCTTCTGCCCTCTCGTCAGGCACTGGCCTGGCCATGAAGGAGAATGCGTGGGCTTGGCAGGCCAAGCACACAGGAGGGCATGTCTCACCTAAAGGGGGAACGTCTATGTGGGACAGGAGAGGCAGAAATCAGTGCCTGTGGGACACGCAGGGGGAGAAGAGTTGACACACCCTGTCCCCTCCACCGCCCTGCGCAGCGGCTAGGCAGGTGGGCCTGCTCCGCAAGACCCTCCCTAGCGGTCTGGGCAAGTGGGACCACGCTGGGAGTGATATCCCTCTCAGGGACAAGGACTCCCAAGTTCAATGAGGACCTCCCTGAGCCGACTACATTGTCCGCCGTCATGGGACTTGAAAAAACGGTTTGTTCTCATATTTTGACGACAACTACCAGTGATCCTCCTTCCACCCCGTTGTTGGCTTCAGGTAAGGCTGGGTTTCATCAGAGTGACGCCGTCAAGGAAGAAGGACCACACCTTTTTCGATTGTGCTGGCCTACTTCCACACAGTAGGAACTGTGAATGGGGAGAGACCTGATACACAGAGAGTGACTCCTACGGAAGGAGGAGAATCCTCAATACGCAGTGGCGAGCCTCTGTGGATATGTCCTGGAGCTACGCCGTGCCGGTGGTGGCGTAGCTGAAGGCCGCAAGGCGGCGTGCTCTGACCGAGCAAGAGGCTCTGGACAGGAGCGGAACGAAGACGGGAAGAAAACCGCCTTCCCTGGTGGCGTGTCCACTAGGAGACAGCGGTGGGCCTGGCGCCCACCAACCAACGCCGAGACCAGAGGAAAGAAAGGAGCCCTGGTCCCTCGAGCTCCAACCGGCGAGGGCCTGTACCGGCGAGATGAGACGAGCACGGACAGGGACGCAAACGCTCCAAAGGTGAGGACACCAGTGAGGGCTATAATGGTTGGGGGTCAAAGACTGCCAAAGCCGTCCGCGGTAGGAGAGGCTGGGAAAAAGGAACGGGCACAAGACACAGGTAAAACCGAGTGGGAGGGATAAGAATACTGCATATCCCGGCTGGAGAAGCCGCCAACTGTACGAAAGTCTGTAAGAGTGGGAAGGGCACGCAACTAGGCTTGGACTGGCCTATAGGGCAATAGGCCCATGGCCGAACCAAAAACACAAAATGCTGGTGTGGGCCAGTTGTTTTGGTCAAAGTGGGCCACTTTTCTGGCCAATGTGGGCCAGTGTGATGAGTTACTTTGCTATGAGGCTAGTAGTTTTGACCAGTGTTGCTGAATCCATATTCTTACTAGTCAAACAGTGTCACAAAAGGATGGAAGGAATGAATAGCCATTTGCAACTGTGGGCCACTTTTTCATTGGTGCCCGAGACAATGTTATGGCCCAGTCCGACCCTGCACGCAACGCGACCCAAGTAAAACAGAGGGGAAGTGATGCGAACACTGTGTATCAAGCCTGGGGAAGCCGCCTTCGGGACAAGGTCAGAAACCTGAAGGTAAGGTGTCTCCCTGACTAGTCCCCGGGGATCTGTCATCCAGGTGGCCAGGACACGGCCAAAGACTTGTGAATGTGAAGGGTGAAATTGTTTTGCAATAAAAGCCGTAGTGGACCCGACGGAGGGAGGCCGACATTCGGGAGGGGTCTGAGCCCGGAAGAGGGAGACCCAGGGGCGAAGGACCATCGCCCTGGTGCAATCAGAAAAGAACATTTGTTTATTATTTTGAACATACCAGGCCCTCGGAAGCAAGAAACCTAACCACCGAAGGTCCTGAGATCGCTAGGGACTTTTGTGGGTCTGAGCCCGGAAGAGGGCGATCCAGCGGTGAAAAGTCCTCACCCAACGTACAAGCGGAAAGGAACTTTTTGTTTGTTATTTCGAACACATCAGGTCCTCGGAAGCAAGAGACATTTTGTAGAAAAGAAACGTAGCCACCGAAGGTCCTGATAGCTGAGCACGGCACTGTCGTCTCGTGCTGGGAAAGCTCGAGAGAGAGAGAGAGAGAGAGAGAGAGAGAGAGAGTGTGCTGTGCTCTGGAGTCCCGCCTTGTCCCATGCTCAAAACCGGGGCGAGGGAGACCCCCCAGCTGCCACATCCTGACTTATCATTTGTGAACACTTCTTTCTTTCTTGTGAATCCTATCCCACACTCTTTTTGTATTTAGTTGTAAGGATTGGCAATAGTTTTTTTGTTCTAGTAGAGGCCCTTTTTATTTGACAAGACGGCGCTAGGACTGCCTTGTTATTATTTGATGGTCGTAGCCTGCTGCCATCTTAGATTTAGGTTTAGATTAGGCATTTTTCCAACCTGCACATACAGGTTAAACGACACCCTTGAACTGTGATCACTTGTATCTGTCTTTACAGGAGAATGCTTGGGCTTGGCAGGCCAAGCACACAGGAGGGCATGTCTCACCTAAAGGGGGAACGTCTATGTGGGACAGGAGAGGCAGAAATCAGTGCCTGTGGGACACGCAGGGGGAGAAGAGTTGACACACCCTGTCCCCTCCACCGCCCTGCGCAGCGGCTAGGCAGGTGGGCCTGCTCCGCAAGACCCTCCCTAGCGGTCTGGGCAAGTGGGACCACGCTGGGAGTGATATCCCTCTCAGGGACAAGGACTCCCAAGTTCAATGAGGACCTCCCTGAGCCGACTACATTGTCCGCCGTCATGGGACTTGAAAAAACGGTTTGTTCTCATATTTTGACGACAACTACCAGTGATCCTCCTTCCACCCCGTTGTTGGCTTCAGGTAAGGCTGGGTTTCATCAGAGTGACGCCGTCAAGGAAGAAGGACCACACCTTTTTCGATTGTGCTGGCCTACTTCCACACAGTAGGAACTGTGAATGGGGAGAGACCTGATACACAGAGAGTGACTCCTACGGAAGGAGGAGAATCCTCAATACGCAGTGGCGAGCCTCTGTGGATATGTCCTGGAGCTACGCCGTGCCGGTGGTGGCGTAGCTGAAGGCCGCAAGGCGGCGTGCTCTGACCGAGCAAGAGGCTCTGGACAGGAGCGGAACGAAGACGGGAAGAAAACCGCCTTCCCTGGTGGCGTGTCCACTAGGAGACAGCGGTGGGCCTGGCGCCCACCAACCAACGCCGAGACCAGAGGAAAGAAAGGAGCCCTGGTCCCTCGAGCTCCAACCGGCGAGGGCCTGTACCGGCGAGATGAGACGAGCACGGACAGGGACGCAAACGCTCCAAAGGTGAGGACACCAGTGAGGGCTATAATGGTTGGGGGTCAAAGACTGCCAAAGCCGTCCGCGGTAGGAGAGGCTGGGAAAAAGGAACGGGCACAAGACACAGGTAAAACCGAGTGGGAGGGATAAGAATACTGCATATCCCGGCTGGAGAAGCCGCCAACTGTACGAAAGTCTGTAAGAGTGGGAAGGGCACGCAACTAGGCTTGGACTGGCCTATAGGGCAATAGGCCCATGGCCGAACCAAAAACACAAAATGCTGGTGTGGGCCAGTTGTTTTGGTCAAAGTGGGCCACTTTTCTGGCCAATGTGGGCCAGTGTGATGAGTTACTTTGCTATGAGGCTAGTAGTTTTGACCAGTGTTGCTGAATCCATATTCTTACTAGTCAAACAGTGTCACAAAAGGATGGAAGGAATGAATAGCCATTTGCAACTGTGGGCCACTTTTTCATTGGTGCCCGAGACAATGTTATGGCCCAGTCCGACCCTGCACGCAACGCGACCCAAGTAAAACAGAGGGGAAGTGATGCGAACACTGTGTATCAAGCCTGGGGAAGCCGCCTTCGGGACAATGTCAGAAACCTGAAGGTAAGGTGTCTCCCTGACTAGTCCCCGGGGATCTGTCATCCAGGTGGCCAGGACACGGCCAAAGACTTGTGAATGTGAAGGGTGAAATTGTTTTGCAATAAAAGCCGTAGTGGACCCGACGGAGGGAGGCCGACATTCGGGAGGGGTCTGAGCCCGGAAGAGGGAGACCCAGGGGCGAAGGACCATCGCCCTGGTGCAATCAGAAAAGAACATTTGTTTATTATTTTGAACATACCAGGCCCTCGGAAGCAAGAAACCTAACCACCGAAGGTCCTGAGATCGCTAGGGACTTTTGTGGGTCTGAGCCCGGAAGAGGGCGATCCAGCGGTGAAAAGTCCTCACCCAACGTACAAGCGGAAAGGAACTTTTTGTTTGTTATTTCGAACACATCAGGTCCTCGGAAGCAAGAGACATTTTGTAGAAAAGAAACGTAGCCACCGAAGGTCCTGATAGCTGAGCACGGCACTGTCGTCTCGTGCTGGGAAAGCTCGAGAGAGAGAGAGAGAGAGAGAGAGAGAGAGAGAGAGAGAGAGAGAGAGAGTGTGCTGTGCTCTGGAGTCCCGCCTTGTCCCATGCTCAAAACCGGGGCGAGGGAGACCCCCCAGCTGCCACATCCTGACTTATCATTTGTGAACACTTCTTTCTTTCTTGTGAATCCTATCCCACACTCTTTTTGTATTTAGTTGTAAGGATTGGCAATAGTTTTTTTGTTCTAGTAGAGGCCCTTTTTATTTGACAAGACGGCGCTAGGACTGCCTTGTTATTATTTGATGGTCGTAGCCTGCTGCCATCTTAGATTTAGGTTTAGATTAGGCATTTTTCCAACCTGCACATACAGGTTAAACGACACCCTTGAACTGTGATCACTTGTATCTGTCTTTACAGGAGAATGCTTGGGCTTGGCAGGCCAAGCACACAGGAGGGCATGTCTCACCTAAAGGGGGAACGTCTATGTGGGACAGGAGAGGCAGAAATCAGTGCCTGTGGGACACGCAGGGGGAGAAGAGTTGACACACCCTGTCCCCTCCACCGCCCTGCGCAGCGGCTAGGCAGGTGGGCCTGCTCCGCAAGACCCTCCCTAGCGGTCTGGGCAAGTGGGACCACGCTGGGAGTGATATCCCTCTCAGGGACAAGGACTCCCAAGTTCAATGAGGACCTCCCTGAGCCGACTACATTGTCCGCCGTCATGGGACTTGAAAAAACGGTTTGTTCTCATATTTTGACGACAACTACCAGTGATCCTCCTTCCACCCCGTTGTTGGCTTCAGGTAAGGCTGGGTTTCATCAGAGTGACGCCGTCAAGGAAGAAGGACCACACCTTTTTCGATTGTGCTGGCCTACTTCCACACAGTAGGAACTGTGAATGGGGAGAGACCTGATACACAGAGAGTGACTCCTACGGAAGGAGGAGAATCCTCAATACGCAGTGGCGAGCCTCTGTGGATATGTCCTGGAGCTACGCCGTGCCGGTGGTGGCGTAGCTGAAGGCCGCAAGGCGGCGTGCTCTGACCGAGCAAGAGGCTCTGGACAGGAGCGGAACGAAGACGGGAAGAAAACCGCCTTCCCTGGTGGCGTGTCCACTAGGAGACAGCGGTGGGCCTGGCGCCCACCAACCAACGCCGAGACCAGAGGAAAGAAAGGAGCCCTGGTCCCTCGAGCTCCAACCGGCGAGGGCCTGTACCGGCGAGATGAGACGAGCACGGACAGGGACGCAAACGCTCCAAAGGTGAGGACACCAGTGAGGGCTATAATGGTTGGGGGTCAAAGACTGCCAAAGCCGTCCGCGGTAGGAGAGGCTGGGAAAAAGGAACGGGCACAAGACACAGGTAAAACCGAGTGGGAGGGATAAGAATACTGCATATCCCGGCTGGAGAAGCCGCCAACTGTACGAAAGTCTGTAAGAGTGGGAAGGGCACGCAACTAGGCTTGGACTGGCCTATCGGGCAATAGGCCCATGGCCGAACCAAAAACACAAAATGCTGGTGTGGGCCAGTTGTTTTGGTCAAAGTGGGCCACTTTTCTGGCCAATGTGGGCCAGTGTGATGAGTTACTTTGCTATGAGGCTAGTAGTTTTGACCAGTGTTGCTGAATCCATATTCTTACTAGTCAAACAGTGTCACAAAAGGATGGAAGGAATGAATAGCCATTTGCAACTGTGGGCCACTTTTTCATTGGTGCCCGAGACAATGTTATGGCCCAGTCCGACCCTGCACGCAACGCGACCCAAGTAAAACAGAGGGGAAGTGATGCGAACACTGTGTATCAAGCCTGGGGAAGCCGCCTTCGGGACAAGGTCAGAAACCTGAAGGTAAGGTGTCTCCCTGACTAGTCCCCGGGGATCTGTCATCCAGGTGGCCAGGACACGGCCAAAGACTTGTGAATGTGAAGGGTGAAATTGTTTTGCAATAAAAGCCGTAGTGGACCCGACGGAGGGAGGCCGACATTCGGGAGGGGTCTGAGCCCGGAAGAGGGAGACCCAGGGGCGAAGGACCATCGCCCTGGTGCAATCAGAAAAGAACATTTGTTTATTATTTTGAACATACCAGGCCCTCGGAAGCAAGAAACCTAACCACCGAAGGTCCTGAGATCGCTAGGGACTTTTGTGGGTCTGAGCCCGGAAGAGGGCGATCCAGCGGTGAAAAGTCCTCACCCAACGTACAAGCGGAAAGGAACTTTTTGTTTGTTATTTCGAACACATCAGGTCCTCGGAAGCAAGAGACATTTTGTAGAAAAGAAACGTAGCCACCGAAGGTCCTGATAGCTGAGCACGGCACTGTCGTCTCGTGCTGGGAAAGCTCGAGAGAGAGAGAGAGAGAGAGAGAGAGAGAGAGAGAGAGAGAGAGAGAGTGTGCTGTGCTCTGGAGTCCCGCCTTGTCCCATGCTCAAAACGGGGGCGAGGGAGACCCCCCAGCTGCCACATCCTGACTTATCATTTGTGAACACTTCTTTCTTTCTTGTGAATCCTATCCCACACTCTTTTTGTATTTAGTTGTAAGGATTGGCAATAGTTTTTTTGTTCTAGTAGAGGCCCTTTTTATTTGACAAGACGGCGCTAGGACTGCCTTGTTATTATTTGATGGTCGTAGCCTGCTGCCATCTTAGATTTAGGTTTAGATTAGGCATTTTTCCAACCTGCACATACAGGTTAAACGACACCCTTGAACTGTGATCACTTGTATCTGTCTTTACAGGAGAATGCTTGGGCTTGGCAGGCCAAGCACACAGGAGGGCATGTCTCACCTAAAGGGGGAACGTCTATGTGGGACAGGAGAGGCAGAAATCAGTGCCTGTGGGACACGCAGGGGGAGAAGAGTTGACACACCCTGTCCCCTCCACCGCCCTGCGCAGCGGCTAGGCAGGTGGGCCTGCTCCGCAAGACCCTCCCTAGGGGTCTGGGCAAGTGGGACCACGCTGGGAGTGATATCCCTCTCAGGGACAAGGACTCCCAAGTTCAATGAGGACCTCCCTGAGCCGACTACATTGTCCGCCGTCATGGGACTTGAAAAAACGGTTTGTTCTCATATTTTGACGACAACTACCAGTGATCCTCCTTCCACCCCGTTGTTGGCTTCAGGTAAGGCTGGGTTTCATCAGAGTGACGCCGTCAAGGAAGAAGGACCACACCTTTTTCGATTGTGCTGGCCTACTTCCACACAGTAGGAACTGTGAATGGGGAGAGACCTGATACACAGAGAGTGACTCCTACGGAAGGAGGAGAATCCTCAATACGCAGTGGCGAGCCTCTGTGGATATGTCCTGGAGCTACGCCGTGCCGGTGGTGGCGTAGCTGAAGGCCGCAAGGCGGCGTGCTCTGACCGAGCAAGAGGCTCTGGACAGGAGCGGAACGAAGACGGGAAGAAAACCGCCTTCCCTGGTGGCGTGTCCACTAGGAGACAGCGGTGGGCCTGGCGCCCACCAACCAACGCCGAGACCAGAGGAAAGAAAGGAGCCCTGGTCCCTCGAGCTCCAACCGGCGAGGGCCTGTACCGGCGAGATGAGACGAGCACGGACAGGGACGCAAACGCTCCAAAGGTGAGGACACCAGTGAGGGCTATAATGGTTGGGGGTCAAAGACTGCCAAAGCCGTCCGCGGTAGGAGAGGCTGGGAAAAAGGAACGGGCACAAGACACAGGTAAAACCGAGTGGGAGGGATAAGAATACTGCATATCCCGGCTGGAGAAGCCGCCAACTGTACGAAAGTCTGTAAGAGTGGGAAGGGCACGCAACTAGGCTTGGACTGGCCTATAGGGCAATAGGCCCATGGCCGAACCAAAAACACAAAATGCTGGTGTGGGCCAGTTGTTTTGGTCAAAGTGGGCCACTTTTCTGGCCAATGTGGGCCAGTGTGATGAGTTACTTTGCTATGAGGCTAGTAGTTTTGACCAGTGTTGCTGAATCCATATTCTTACTAGTCAAACAGTGTCACAAAAGGATGGAAGGAATGAATAGCCATTTGCAACTGTGGGCCACTTTTTCATTGGTGCCCGAGACAATGTTATGGCCCAGTCCGACCCTGCACGCAACGCGACCCAAGTAAAACAGAGGGGAAGTGATGCGAACACTGTGTATCAAGCCTGGGGAAGCCGCCTTCGGGACAATGTCAGAAACCTGAAGGTAAGGTGTCTCCCTGACTAGTCCCCGGGGATCTGTCATCCAGGTGGCCAGGACACGGCCAAAGACTTGTGAATGTGAAGGGTGAAATTGTTTTGCAATAAAAGCCGTAGTGGACCCGACGGAGGGAGGCCGACATTCGGGAGGGGTCTGAGCCCGGAAGAGGGAGACCCAGGGGCGAAGGACCATCGCCCTGGTGCAATCAGAAAAGAACATTTGTTTATTATTTTGAACATACCAGGCCCTCGGAAGCAAGAAACCTAACCACCGAAGGTCCTGAGATCGCTAGGGACTTTTGTGGGTCTGAGCCCGGAAGAGGGCGATCCAGCGGTGAAAAGTCCTCACCCAACGTACAAGCGGAAAGGAACTTTTTGTTTGTTATTTCGAACACATCAGGTCCTCGGAAGCAAGAGACATTTTGTAGAAAAGAAACGTAGCCACCGAAGGTCCTGATAGCTGAGCACGGCACTGTCGTCTCGTGCTGGGAAAGCTCGAGAGAGAGAGAGAGAGAGAGAGAGAGAGAGAGAGAGAGAGAGTGTGCTGTGCTCTGGAGTCCCGCCTTGTCCCATGCTCAAAACCGGGGCGAGGGAGACCCCCCAGCTGCCACATCCTGACTTATCATTTGTGAACACTTCTTTCTTTCTTGTGAATCCTATCCCACACTCTTTTTGTATTTAGTTGTAAGGATTGGCAATAGTTTTTTTGTTCTAGTAGAGGCCCTTTTTATTTGACAAGACGGCGCTAGGACTGCCTTGTTATTATTTGATGGTCGTAGCCTGCTGCCATCTTAGATTTAGGTTTAGATTAGGCATTTTTCCAACCTGCACATACAGGTTAAACGACACCCTTGAACTGTGATCACTTGTATCTGTCTTTACAGGAGAATGCTTGGGCTTGGCAGGCCAAGCACACAGGAGGGCATGTCTCACCTAAAGGGGGAACGTCTATGTGGGACAGGAGAGGCAGAAATCAGTGCCTGTGGGACACGCAGGGGGAGAAGAGTTGACACACCCTGTCCCCTCCACCGCCCTGCGCAGCGGCTAGGCAGGTGGGCCTGCTCCGCAAGACCCTCCCTAGCGGTCTGGGCAAGTGGGACCACGCTGGGAGTGATATCCCTCTCAGGGACAAGGACTCCCAAGTTCAATGAGGACCTCCCTGAGCCGACTACATTGTCCGCCGTCATGGGACTTGAAAAAACGGTTTGTTCTCATATTTTGACGACAACTACCAGTGATCCTCCTTCCACCCCGTTGTTGGCTTCAGGTAAGGCTGGGTTTCATCAGAGTGACGCCGTCAAGGAAGAAGGACCACACCTTTTTCGATTGTGCTGGCCTACTTCCACACAGTAGGAACTGTGAATGGGGAGAGACCTGATACACAGAGAGTGACTCCTACGGAAGGAGGAGAATCCTCAATACGCAGTGGCGAGCCTCTGTGGATATGTCCTGGAGCTACGCCGTGCCGGTGGTGGCGTAGCTGAAGGCCGCAAGGCGGCGTGCTCTGACCGAGCAAGAGGCTCTGGACAGGAGCGGAACGAAGACGGGAAGAAAACCGCCTTCCCTGGTGGCGTGTCCACTAGGAGACAGCGGTGGGCCTGGCGCCCACCAACCAACGCCGAGACCAGAGGAAAGAAAGGAGCCCTGGTCCCTCGAGCTCCAACCGGCGAGGGCCTGTACCGGCGAGATGAGACGAGCACGGACAGGGACGCAAACGCTCCAAAGGTGAGGACACCAGTGAGGGCTATAATGGTTGGGGGTCAAAGACTGCCAAAGCCGTCCGCGGTAGGAGAGGCTGGGAAAAAGGAACGGGCACAAGACACAGGTAAAACCGAGTGGGAGGGATAAGAATACTGCATATCCCGGCTGGAGAAGCCGCCAACTGTACGAAAGTCTGTAAGAGTGGGAAGGGCACGCAACTAGGCTTGGACTGGCCTATAGGGCAATAGGCCCATGGCCGAACCAAAAACACAAAATGCTGGTGTGGGCCAGTTGTTTTGGTCAAAGTGGGCCACTTTTCTGGCCAATGTGGGCCAGTGTGATGAGTTACTTTGCTATGAGGCTAGTAGTTTTGACCAGTGTTGCTGAATCCATATTCTTACTAGTCAAACAGTGTCACAAAAGGATGGAAGGAATGAATAGCCATTTGCAACTGTGGGCCACTTTTTCATTGGTGCCCGAGACAATGTTATGGCCCAGTCCGACCCTGCACGCAACGCGACCCAAGTAAAACAGAGGGGAAGTGATGCGAACACTGTGTATCAAGCCTGGGGAAGCCGCCTTCGGGACAATGTCAGAAACCTGAAGGTAAGGTGTCTCCCTGACTAGTCCCCGGGGATCTGTCATCCAGGTGGCCAGGACACGGCCAAAGACTTGTGAATGTGAAGGGTGAAATTGTTTTGCAATAAAAGCCGTAGTGGACCCGACGGAGGGAGGCCGACATTCGGGAGGGGTCTGAGCCCGGAAGAGGGAGACCCAGGGGCGAAGGACCATCGCCCTGGTGCAATCAGAAAAGAACATTTGTTTATTATTTTGAACATACCAGGCCCTCGGAAGCAAGAAACCTAACCACCGAAGGTCCTGAGATCGCTAGGGACTTTTGTGGGTCTGAGCCCGGAAGAGGGCGATCCAGCGGTGAAAAGTCCTCACCCAACGTACAAGCGGAAAGGAACTTTTTGTTTGTTATTTCGAACACATCAGGTCCTCGGAAGCAAGAGACATTTTGTAGAAAAGAAACGTAGCCACCGAAGGTCCTGATAGCTGAGCACGGCACTGTCGTCTCGTGCTGGGAAAGCTCGAGAGAGAGAGAGAGAGAGAGAGAGAGAGAGAGAGAGAGAGAGAGAGAGAGAGAGAGTGTGCTGTGCTCTGGAGTCCCGCCTTGTCCCATGCTCAAAACCGGGGCGAGGGAGACCCCCCAGCTGCCACATCCTGACTTATCATTTGTGAACACTTCTTTCTTTCTTGTGAATCCTATCCCACACTCTTTTTGTATTTAGTTGTAAGGATTGGCAATAGTTTTTTTGTTCTAGTAGAGGCCCTTTTTATTTGACAAGACGGCGCTAGGACTGCCTTGTTATTATTTGATGGTCGTAGCCTGCTGCCATCTTAGATTTAGGTTTAGATTAGGCATTTTTCCAACCTGCACATACAGGTTAAACGACACCCTTGAACTGTGATCACTTGTATCTGTCTTTACAGGAGAATGCTTGGGCTTGGCAGGCCAAGCACACAGGAGGGCATGTCTCACCTAAAGGGGGAACGTCTATGTGGGACAGGAGAGGCAGAAATCAGTGCCTGTGGGACACGCAGGGGGAGAAGAGTTGACACACCCTGTCCCCTCCACCGCCCTGCGCAGCGGCTAGGCAGGTGGGCCTGCTCCGCAAGACCCTCCCTAGCGGTCTGGGCAAGTGGGACCACGCTGGGAGTGATATCCCTCTCAGGGACAAGGACTCCCAAGTTCAATGAGGACCTCCCTGAGCCGACTACATTGTCCGCCGTCATGGGACTTGAAAAAACGGTTTGTTCTCATATTTTGACGACAACTACCAGTGATCCTCCTTCCACCCCGTTGTTGGCTTCAGGTAAGGCTGGGTTTCATCAGAGTGACGCCGTCAAGGAAGAAGGACCACACCTTTTTCGATTGTGCTGGCCTACTTCCACACAGTAGGAACTGTGAATGGGGAGAGACCTGATACACAGAGAGTGACTCCTACGGAAGGAGGAGAATCCTCAATACGCAGTGGCGAGCCTCTGTGGATATGTCCTGGAGCTACGCCGTGCCGGTGGTGGCGTAGCTGAAGGCCGCAAGGCGGCGTGCTCTGACCGAGCAAGAGGCTCTGGACAGGAGCGGAACGAAGACGGGAAGAAAACCGCCTTCCCTGGTGGCGTGTCCACTAGGAGACAGCGGTGGGCCTGGCGCCCACCAACCAACGCCGAGACCAGAGGAAAGAAAGGAGCCCTGGTCCCTCGAGCTCCAACCGGCGAGGGCCTGTACCGGCGAGATGAGACGAGCACGGACAGGGACGCAAACGCTCCAAAGGTGAGGACACCAGTGAGGGCTATAATGGTTGGGGGTCAAAGACTGCCAAAGCCGTCCGCGGTAGGAGAGGCTGGGAAAAAGGAACGGGCACAAGACACAGGTAAAACCGAGTGGGAGGGATAAGAATACTGCATATCCCGGCTGGAGAAGCCGCCAACTGTACGAAAGTCTGTAAGAGTGGGAAGGGCACGCAACTAGGCTTGGACTGGCCTATAGGGCAATAGGCCCATGGCCGAACCAAAAACACAAAATGCTGGTGTGGGCCAGTTGTTTTGGTCAAAGTGGGCCACTTTTCTGGCCAATGTGGGCCAGTGTGATGAGTTACTTTGCTATGAGGCTAGTAGTTTTGACCAGTGTTGCTGAATCCATATTCTTACTAGTCAAACAGTGTCACAAAAGGATGGAAGGAATGAATAGCCATTTGCAACTGTGGGCCACTTTTTCATTGGTGCCCGAGACAATGTTATGGCCCAGTCCGACCCTGCACGCAACGCGACCCAAGTAAAACAGAGGGGAAGTGATGCGAACACTGTGTATCAAGCCTGGGGAAGCCGCCTTCGGGACAATGTCAGAAACCTGAAGGTAAGGTGTCTCCCTGACTAGTCCCCGGGGATCTGTCATCCAGGTGGCCAGGACACGGCCAAAGACTTGTGAATGTGAAGGGTGAAATTGTTTTGCAATAAAAGCCGTAGTGGACCCGACGGAGGGAGGCCGACATTCGGGAGGGGTCTGAGCCCGGAAGAGGGAGACCCAGGGGCGAAGGACCATCGCCCTGGTGCAATCAGAAAAGAACATTTGTTTATTATTTTGAACATACCAGGCCCTCGGAAGCAAGAAACCTAACCACCGAAGGTCCTGAGATCGCTAGGGACTTTTGTGGGTCTGAGCCCGGAAGAGGGCGATCCAGCGGTGAAAAGTCCTCACCCAACGTACAAGCGGAAAGGAACTTTTTGTTTGTTATTTCGAACACATCAGGTCCTCGGAAGCAAGAGACATTTTGTAGAAAAGAAACGTAGCCACCGAAGGTCCTGATAGCTGAGCACGGCACTGTCGTCTCGTGCTGGGAAAGCTCGAGAGAGAGAGAGAGAGAGTGTGCTGTGCTCTGGAGTCCCGCCTTGTCCCATGCTCAAAACGGGGGCGAGGGAGACCCCCCAGCTGCCACATCCTGACTTATCATTTGTGAACACTTCTTTCTTTCTTGTGAATCCTATCCCACACTCTTTTTGTATTTAGTTGTAAGGATTGGCAATAGTTTTTTTGTTCTAGTAGAGGCCCTTTTTATTTGACAAGACGGCGCTAGGACTGCCTTGTTATTATTTGATGGTCGTAGCCTGCTGCCATCTTAGATTTAGGTTTAGATTAGGCATTTTTCCAACCTGCACATACAGGTTAAACGACACCCTTGAACTGTGATCACTTGTATCTGTCTTTACTGTTGCCGCCATGAGTTCCTTACAACAAGAACCTAAGAGAATTGAATGGGCACACGCCCTGTGAAAAAGGGGCGAGAAAGGGATATGCGCCGCTTGTTTCCAAGGCTGGGGAAGCCGACAAATATATGACATTAATTGGACTGAGAACCAATTACCCTGCCAAAGAGCCACGGGACGTTGGGGAGTCCCAGTGCCACAAAGGTGGGATATATAGAGGTGTGTACCAGAGTGATACCCGAAGGGGCTTAATAGAAGGTGGTAAAAAGCTGAAAAGCATATAAGAAGAAGAGTGTGTCTTTTCATTCCCCAAAGGAGGAGGAGAAAGCCATCCAGAAGGCATTTACAATTTTAACTGGCACACTCCATATACAAGGACTGCGGGCTGTGTAAAGACTTTCTAAAGGAACTCTGAGACGGATAATGCATAAGTCCTCTACGAGTCGGGCCTGGCAGCAGCCCATTCCGAGGCTTTTGGGCAAGCCTCCTTTTCCTTTCAGTTAGATTTTCTAGAGTGCTAGGGCCAGTTAGTAACTAGGAATTTTGTCTCGGGGCTCTTTCATTTTTGGACTGGCTTCGACGAGCACCCTTAGTTTTTGTTTTAGAAGGCAGGGCAGGGAACTTCCCTCATAGCGATAGGGCCACATAGGACTTTTTCTTTTATTTGAATAAACAGGTATACACCAGGACCCGTTGTAGTCCGAGTCCTTCTCCTGGTTGGCCAAAGCACCCTCTGAGGAAGCCAGGGCCCCACTTTTTATCCTCCTTGCTCCTCATCTCACGCCTGGGAGGAGAGGCCTGTCTGGGGACACTGGGCAAGATTCCTGGGAGAAGGGAGCTGGCATTCTGGCCCCTGCCCCGAAAGCCTGACGAACGCCTGACAAACGCCGCGCTTTGCCCTGCCGGGCTTTGCCCTGCCGGGCAAAATTCCCAGCAGACCCCACTCGGCCCATCACCTGAGCAAGTTAGAGTGAGGCGAGATAGAGAGAAAGAGAGAGAGAGAGAGAGGGGGAGGGAGGGAGGAGGGGGCCTCGACCTGCCCAACAAGGCGCTAAAATAAAACAAATAATGAGGTGAAATGAGCCACTCGGTTTTCATACCTCGTGCCTTTCTTTTGGTTCGTGTCTCCCAGAACCCCTTGTGCGTCCCTTAGGGTAATGCATGGAATCCCCAGACAGATCCCTCCCCTCTTCTGCCATTCTCCCAACATGGTGTACAATGTATCTTATCTACCTCAGCGAGAGGGCTTGGCAGTGGTAACGTGATGAAGTGAAACAAACGGGCAGCCATCTGCAGAGGCCCGTGGCAGGCGTGTGGGAGGAAGCCATGTTGTGCCTGGGCTCTTTGCGTGCCTCACTAACCAGCAACTCTCTCACCAGCATGTCGCGCGCGCACACACACACAGCCCTCTGGCAAAGCTCAAACCATTGGCACGCTCAGGGGAAAGGGTAGAGGTGCAAGCCGAGCAGGATACAGAGCCCTGGCTCTCCCTTCAGGAGACACATACCCAGAGTGCAGTTACCTCCTTGTGTTATGGGGCGGCGCTGTGTCCAAAGGGTAAATAAACCAGAATGCCTGCCCCTCGGCGAGAGCGAGAGGCCCTAGTGGGACTGGAGGGGAATCGGACCGGCTTGGGCCGTACCCTGGTGGCCAGGCATATACCAGCGCCCGTGAACCGAAAAACATGTGGGCATTTTGCGGGCCTGGTTTTGTGTCCAGGGAGAGGAAACCCCAACCCCTCCCCCTCGCGTGGGCAAGCGAAGAGCAGGGGCATATAATGGAGCAGCTCGTTTTGTGACAATGTGGCGGCTCTTAAAAGAGCCTTTGTGGTGTTTTCTGCGGTTGCGGTGCTGCTTTGACTCAAGCCCTCTCGCCCCGGATGCGGCGGGCCAGCTGGATGTCCTTGGGCATGATGGTGACCCTCTTGGCGTGGATGGCGCAGAGGTTCGTGTCCTCAAAGAGCCCGACCAGGTAGGCCTCGCTGGCCTCCTGCAGGGCCATGACGGCCGAGCTCTGGAAGCGCAGGTCGGTCTTAAAGTCCTGGGCGATTTCTCGCACCAGGCGCTGGAAGGGCAGTTTTCGGATGAGCAGCTCCGTGGATTTCTGGTAGCGGCGGATCTCCCTCAGAGCCACAGTGCCGGGACGGTAGCGGTGAGGTTTCTTCACGCCGCCAGTGGCGGGGGCGCTCTTACGGGCAGCCTTGGTGGCCAGCTGCTTGCGAGGCGCCTTGCCTCCGGTGGACTTGCGGGCGGTCTGCTTAGTACGGGCCATGGCAGCACTGCGAGCTCTGCTTTCTCTGCAAGCGATAGATACAACAGACTCCGGCGCTTGTTCTTCTTCTTGCTGATAGATTTTTATCCATCAGCTGTGATTTTTTGGATACCGAGGCTTGAGCCTCATTACTCCATCTTCTCGGGTTGAGTGTGTAGTCGTGGGTTTGTATTCTTCTTGGTCTGTGTGGTCTTGTCACAGTAGGGCTGGTTTCACTGGGTCTTCGCAGTGATGGGCCGCGGGTAGCGGTCGAAGGGGTTTGGCGGGAGGGGAGCCGGCATATAAAGACCAAGCTCTCCTCCAATTGGCTGGGCACCGGTTTGAAAAAGCCCGCGGTGCACTGCGATTGGTCAGTGTCAGAAGGCGTGGCTATGAAACGCAGACGCGGACAGGAGGTCTTTGATTGGCTGGCCAAACAAACGGAAAGGAAAGAGCGATTGCCATAGGTTGTGCTCGGCCCTTCATGAAACGCTCTTGGCAGATGAAATAGCCCGCCCACCCCCAGCCCCAATTCATCCTCCCAGTGCCCTCCCCCACCAGCCCTCGGACCCGGGGCTAGCGAGCACAGTGAATCGGCCTCTGAAGTCGGACCTCGTTACACACATGCCCCGTGTGCTGGCTGACATGTCACATCATCATCATCATCATTTGCTAGGCAGCGCCTCCAAACTCCACGGTTAAAGAGTTAATGGTGGGGCATGCGACCTGGCGCAACACCCCCAATCTGTGTGTGCACGATGCCCAAAGGTCTCAACTGACGCGGGCTTATAGGTGGGTGCCGACTGGCCAGGGTCACGCGTGGCGTCCGAGGCGAGCGGGGACTCTCGCAACGGCCCCGTGCATTATTACACTTTGTCTTTCGAACATGCAGTTGTATCGCAGTACATGTCAGGCAGAGGCATGAGCTAGCTCGCTTTCAGATACTGTGGGCGGCTCTTAAAAGAGCCTTTTGTGTTTTTAAGGTCTCGGCGAGAGACTCTACTTCTTCTTGGGCGCAGCCTTTTTGGGCTTTGCCGCTTTGGGTTTGACGGCCTTGGGCTTCACGACCTTGGCCGGGCTCTTCTTTGCCGCTTTCGCCTTCACTGCTTTGGCTTTTGCGGGGCTCTTGGCGGCCTTCTTGGCTGGAGCAGCCTTGGGCTTTTTTGGGCTCTTGGCGGCTGCCGGCTTCTTCACCTTCTTGGGACTCTTCTTGACTCCGGCGGCCACCTTTTTGGGTTTCTTGGCAGCACCGGCAGGCTTCTTTGCTGCGGGCGTCTTGCTCTTGGCTGCCGCTTTCTTGGCCACCTTCTCCTTGCCCTGCGTCTGCTTCTTGTTGAGCTTGAAGGATCCAGAGGCCCCGGTGCCCTTGAGCTGGGCTAGGGCGCCTTTCCTCACCAGGCTCTTGAGGGCAATCTTGACTCTGCTGTTGTTCTTGTCCACGTCATATCCCCCGGCGCCCAGAGCCTTCTTGACGGCAGACAGGGAGACTCCCTTCCTCTCAGTGGAGGCCGCCACGCACTTGAGGACGAGGTCGGACACGCTGGGCCCAGCGGGCTTTTTGGCCTTGGCAGTGCCGGCTGCTCTCTTCTGCTTCTTCTTGGCGGCAGCGGCAGCGGCGGGTTCCGCCGGCGGAGCCACGGCAGCGGGTGCAGTTTCAGCCATTGTTCTGCAGGAGGACTCAGTCAGCGCTCACAGATCAGTAATGGGCGGCCCGGCAACCGCCGTGCATATATAGGGAGGAGCTTCCACCTGATTGGTCCAGAGAATGGGAGGCTGGGCCCAGCACACCGCGCTGTCCCTGCTAAAGACACACTGTGTTTCCTCTGCTTAAATAATCCATTTTTTAAAAGTTACCCGCGTACATTTATTTCATCTTGCATGTGGCAACAGGACCGCAACACCTCCCAGCTCTTATCCAAAAGCATCTCCCTCTTGGAGAGGCGCCGGCTCCCTTTTAAGCGCCTTGTAAAGCTGGCATCCCGCCGTCAGCTCAGACACAAACATGAGCAAACTTTGTTTTCCACTTCATATTCGACCACTCTTCCTCACCTGCCCCACATAACAGCGTGAGCATAACCTTGTTCACTTCTTTCCCTACAGTCCCCGATAAAGTTTTCGCTCCTCACCTTCCGCGGACCAGAGAAAAAGCGCGTTGAAGAGGAAGGAAATAACACAGCTCTGTGTGTGTTAGCCAAGCCTAGAAACGCCCCTTCAAATGGACATAGGCCTGCATGCCCCAAGTGCTTCTATGTTTTTGGAGCCCGATCCCCGCATATTTCACAAGAGGGGAGTGTGGTGGGTGGCTGTGGGGTGCTTGGGAGGGGGGGGGAATGGGGGGGGTGAGGGCAGGGCAGAGAGAGAGAGAGAGAGAGAGATTGATTTCATGTTTCATGGGGGGTTATTCTCACTTCCAGGGTTCAATTAGTGAGCCCATTTTCTGGCAGCCAGCTTGTCGAACGAGATTGTCTTTGCATCCTACATGCATGCAAGGGCAGTGTTGGCCTGCAGTCACTTTCCTCTACATTATCTTGGGCCTTCTGCCCTCTCGTCAGGCACTGGCCTGGCCATGAAGGAGAATGCGTGGGCTTGGCAGGCCAAGCACACAGGAGGGCATGTCTCACCTAAAGGGGGAACGTCTATGTGGGACAGGAGAGGCAGAAATCAGTGCCTGTGGGACACGCAGGGGGAGAAGAGTTGACACACCCTGTCCCCTCCACCGCCCTGCGCAGCGGCTAGGCAGGTGGGCCTGCTCCGCAAGACCCTCCCTAGCGGTCTGGGCAAGTGGGACCACGCTGGGAGTGATATCCCTCTCAGGGACAAGGACTCCCAAGTTCAATGAGGACCTCCCTGAGCCGACTACATTGTCCGCCGTCATGGGACTTGAAAAAACGGTTTGTTCTCATATTTTGACGACAACTACCAGTGATCCTCCTTCCACCCCGTTGTTGGCTTCAGGTAAGGCTGGGTTTCATCAGAGTGACGCCGTCAAGGAAGAAGGACCACACCTTTTTCGATTGTGCTGGCCTACTTCCACACAGTAGGAACTGTGAATGGGGAGAGACCTGATACACAGAGAGTGACTCCTACGGAAGGAGGAGAATCCTCAATACGCAGTGGCGAGCCTCTGTGGATATGTCCTGGAGCTACGCCGTGCCGGTGGTGGCGTAGCTGAAGGCCGCAAGGCGGCGTGCTCTGACCGAGCAAGAGGCTCTGGACAGGAGCGGAACGAAGACGGGAAGAAAACCGCCTTCCCTGGTGGCGTGTCCACTAGGAGACAGCGGTGGGCCTGGCGCCCACCAACCAACGCCGAGACCAGAGGAAAGAAAGGAGCCCTGGTCCCTCGAGCTCCAACCGGCGAGGGCCTGTACCGGCGAGATGAGACGAGCACGGACAGGGACGCAAACGCTCCAAAGGTGAGGACACCAGTGAGGGCTATAATGGTTGGGGGTCAAAGACTGCCAAAGCCGTCCGCGGTAGGAGAGGCTGGGAAAAAGGAATGGGCACAAGACACAGGTAAAACCGAGTGGGAGGGATAAGAATACTGCATATCCCGGCTGGAGAAGCCGCCAACTGTACGAAAGTCTGTAAGAGTGGGAAGGGCACGCAACTAGGCTTGGACTGGCCTATAGGGCAATAGGCCCATGGCCGAACCAAAAACACAAAATGCTGGTGTGGGCCAGTTGTTTTGGTCAAAGTGGGCCACTTTTCTGGCCAATGTGGGCCAGTGTGATGAGTTACTTTGCTATGAGGCTAGTAGTTTTGACCAGTGTTGCTGAATCCATATTCTTACTAGTCAAACAGTGTCACAAAAGGATGGAAGGAATGAATAGCCATTTGCAACTGTGGGCCACTTTTTCATTGGTGCCCGAGACAATGTTATGGCCCAGTCCGACCCTGCACGCAACGCGACCCAAGTAAAACAGAGGGGAAGTGATGCGAACACTGTGTATCAAGCCTGGGGAAGCCGCCTTCGGGACAAGGTCAGAAACCTGAAGGTAAGGTGTCTCCCTGACTAGTCCCCGGGGATCTGTCATCCAGGTGGCCAGGACACGGCCAAAGACTTGTGAATGTGAAGGGTGAAATTGTTTTGCAATAAAAGCCGTAGTGGACCCGACGGAGGGAGGCCGACATTCGGGAGGGGTCTGAGCCCGGAAGAGGGAGACCCAGGGGCGAAGGACCATCGCCCTGGTGCAATCAGAAAAGAACATTTGTTTATTATTTTGAACATACCAGGCCCTCGGAAGCAAGAAACCTAACCACCGAAGGTCCTGAGATCGCTAGGGACTTTTGTGGGTCTGAGCCCGGAAGAGGGCGATCCAGCGGTGAAAAGTCCTCACCCAACGTACAAGCGGAAAGGAACTTTTTGTTTGTTATTTCGAACACATCAGGTCCTCGGTAGCAAGAGACATTTTGTAGAAAAGAAACGTAGCCACCGAAGGTCCTGATAGCTGAGCACGGCACTGTCGTCTCGTGCTGGGAAAGCTCGAGAGAGAGAGAGAGAGAGAGTGTGCTGTGCTCTGGAGTCCCGCCTTGTCCCATGCTCAAAACCGGGGCGAGGGAGACCCCCCAGCTGCCACATCCTGACTTATCATTTGTGAACACTTCTTTCTTTCTTGTGAATCCTATCCCACACTCTTTTTGTATTTAGTTGTAAGGATTGGCAATAGTTTTTTTGTTCTAGTAGAGGCCCTTTTTATTTGACAAGACGGCGCTAGGACTGCCTTGTTATTATTTGATGGTCGTAGCCTGCTGCCATCTTAGATTTAGGTTTAGATTAGGCATTTTTCCAACCTGCACATACAGGTTAAACGACACCCTTGAACTGTGATCACTTGTATCTGTCTTTACAGGAGAATGCTTGGGCTTGGCAGGCCAAGCACACAGGAGGGCATGTCTCACCTAAAGGGGGAACGTCTATGTGGGACAGGAGAGGCAGAAATCAGTGCCTGTGGGACACGCAGGGGGAGAAGAGTTGACACACCCTGTCCCCTCCACCGCCCTGCGCAGCGGCTAGGCAGGTGGGCCTGCTCCGCAAGACCCTCCCTAGCGGTCTGGGCAAGTGGGACCACGCTGGGAGTGATATCCCTCTCAGGGACAAGGACTCCCAAGTTCAATGAGGACCTCCCTGAGCCGACTACATTGTCCGCCGTCATGGGACTTGAAAAAACGGTTTGTTCTCATATTTTGACGACAACTACCAGTGATCCTCCTTCCACCCCGTTGTTGGCTTCAGGTAAGGCTGGGTTTCATCAGAGTGACGCCGTCAAGGAAGAAGGACCACACCTTTTTCGATTGTGCTGGCCTACTTCCACACAGTAGGAACTGTGAATGGGGAGAGACCTGATACACAGAGAGTGACTCCTACGGAAGGAGGAGAATCCTCAATACGCAGTGGCGAGCCTCTGTGGATATGTCCTGGAGCTACGCCGTGCCGGTGGTGGCGTAGCTGAAGGCCGCAAGGCGGCGTGCTCTGACCGAGCAAGAGGCTCTGGACAGGAGCGGAACGAAGACGGGAAGAAAACCGCCTTCCCTGGTGGCGTGTCCACTAGGAGACAGCGGTGGGCCTGGCGCCCACCAACCAACGCCGAGACCAGAGGAAAGAAAGGAGCCCTGGTCCCTCGAGCTCCAACCGGCGAGGGCCTGTACCGGCGAGATGAGACGAGCACGGACAGGGACGCAAACGCTCCAAAGGTGAGGACACCAGTGAGGGCTATAATGGTTGGGGGTCAAAGACTGCCAAAGCCGTCCGCGGTAGGAGAGGCTGGGAAAAAGGAACGGGCACAAGACACAGGTAAAACCGAGTGGGAGGGATAAGAATGCATATCCCGGCTGGAGAAGCCGCCAACTGTACGAAAGTCTGTAAGAGTGGGAAGGGCACGCAACTAGGCTTGGACTGGCCTATAGGGCAATAGGCCCATGGCCGAACCAAAAACACAAAATGCTGGTGTGGGCCAGTTGTTTTGGTCAAAGTGGGCCACTTTTCTGGCCAATGTGGGCCAGTGTGATGAGTTACTTTGCTATGAGGCTAGTAGTTTTGACCAGTGTTGCTGAATCCATATTCTTACTAGTCAAACAGTGTCACAAAAGGATGGAAGGAATGAATAGCCATTTGCAACTGTGGGCCACTTTTTCATTGGTGCCCGAGACAATGTTATGGCCCAGTCCGACCCTGCACGCAACGCGACCCAAGTAAAACAGAGGGGAAGTGATGCGAACACTGTGTATCAAGCCTGGGGAAGCCGCCTTCGGGACAAGGTCAGAAACCTGAAGGTAAGGTGTCTCCCTGACTAGTCCCCGGGGATCTGTCATCCAGGTGGCCAGGACACGGCCAAAGACTTGTGAATGTGAAGGGTGAAATTGTTTTGCAATAAAAGCCGTAGTGGACCCAACGGAGGGAGGCCGACATTCGGGAGGGGTCTGAGCCCGGAAGAGGGAGACCCAGGGGCGAAGGACCATCGCCCTGGTGCAATCAGAAAAGAACATTTGTTTATTATTTTGAACATACCAGGCCCTCGGAAGCAAGAAACCTAACCACCGAAGGTCCTGAGATCGCTAGGGACTTTTGTGGGTCTGAGCCCGGAAGAGGGCGATCCAGCGGTGAAAAGTCCTCACCCAACGTACAAGCGGAAAGGAACTTTTTGTTTGTTATTTCGAACACATCAGGTCCTCGGAAGCAAGAGACATTTTGTAGAAAAGAAACGTAGCCACCGAAGGTCCTGATAGCTGAGCACGGCACTGTCGTCTCGTGCTGGGAAAGCTCGAGAGAGAGAGAGAGAGAGAGAGAGAGAGAGAGAGAGAGAGAGTGTGCTGTGCTCTGGAGTCCCGCCTTGTCCCATGCTCAAAACGGGGGCGAGGGAGACCCCCCAGCTGCCACATCCTGACTTATCATTTGTGAACACTTCTTTCTTTCTTGTGAATCCTATCCCACACTCTTTTTGTATTTAGTTGTAAGGATTGGCAATAGTTTTTTTGTTCTAGTAGAGGCCCTTTTTATTTGACAAGACGGCGCTAGGACTGCCTTGTTATTATTTGATGGTCGTAGCCTGCTGCCATCTTAGATTTAGGTTTAGATTAGGCATTTTTCCAACCTGCACATACAGGTTAAACGACACCCTTGAACTGTGATCACTTGTATCTGTCTTTACAGGAGAATGCTTGGGCTTGGCAGGCCAAGCACACAGGAGGGCATGTCTCACCTAAAGGGGGAACGTCTATGTGGGACAGGAGAGGCAGAAATCAGTGCCTGTGGGACACGCAGGGGGAGAAGAGTTGACACACCCTGTCCCCTCCACCGCCCTGCGCAGCGGCTAGGCAGGTGGGCCTGCTCCGCAAGACCCTCCCTAGGGGTCTGGGCAAGTGGGACCACGCTGGGAGTGATATCCCTCTCAGGGACAAGGACTCCCAAGTTCAATGAGGACCTCCCTGAGCCGACTACATTGTCCGCCGTCATGGGACTTGAAAAAACGGTTTGTTCTCATATTTTGACGACAACTACCAGTGATCCTCCTTCCACCCCGTTGTTGGCTTCAGGTAAGGCTGGGTTTCATCAGAGTGACGCCGTCAAGGAAGAAGGACCACACCTTTTTCGATTGTGCTGGCCTACTTCCACACAGTAGGAACTGTGAATGGGGAGAGACCTGATACACAGAGAGTGACTCCTACGGAAGGAGGAGAATCCTCAATACGCAGTGGCGAGCCTCTGTGGATATGTCCTGGAGCTACGCCGTGCCGGTGGTGGCGTAGCTGAAGGCCGCAAGGCGGCGTGCTCTGACCGAGCAAGAGGCTCTGGACAGGAGCGGAACGAAGACGGGAAGAAAACCGCCTTCCCTGGTGGCGTGTCCACTAGGAGACAGCGGTGGGCCTGGCGCCCACCAACCAACGCCGAGACCAGAGGAAAGAAAGGAGCCCTGGTCCCTCGAGCTCCAACCGGCGAGGGCCTGTACCGGCGAGATGAGACGAGCACGGACAGGGACGCAAACGCTCCAAAGGTGAGGACACCAGTGAGGGCTATAATGGTTGGGGGTCAAAGACTGCCAAAGCCGTCCGCGGTAGGAGAGGCTGGGAAAAAGGAACGGGCACAAGACACAGGTAAAACCGAGTGGGAGGGATAAGAATACTGCATATCCCGGCTGGAGAAGCCGCCAACTGTACGAAAGTCTGTAAGAGTGGGAAGGGCACGCAACTAGGCTTGGACTGGCCTATAGGGCAATAGGCCCATGGCCGAACCAAAAACACAAAATGCTGGTGTGGGCCAGTTGTTTTGGTCAAAGTGGGCCACTTTTCTGGCCAATGTGGGCCAGTGTGATGAGTTACTTTGCTATGAGGCTAGTAGTTTTGACCAGTGTTGCTGAATCCATATTCTTACTAGTCAAACAGTGTCACAAAAGGATGGAAGGAATGAATAGCCATTTGCAACTGTGGGCCACTTTTTCATTGGTGCCCGAGACAATGTTATGGCCCAGTCCGACCCTGCACGCAACGCGACCCAAGTAAAACAGAGGGGAAGTGATGCGAACACTGTGTATCAAGCCTGGGGAAGCCGCCTTCGGGACAATGTCAGAAACCTGAAGGTAAGGTGTCTCCCTGACTAGTCCCCGGGGATCTGTCATCCAGGTGGCCAGGACACGGCCAAAGACTTGTGAATGTGAAGGGTGAAATTGTTTTGCAATAAAAGCCGTAGTGGACCCGACGGAGGGAGGCCGACATTCGGGAGGGGTCTGAGCCCGGAAGAGGGAGACCCAGGGGCGAAGGACCATCGCCCTGGTGCAATCAGAAAAGAACATTTGTTTATTATTTTGAACATACCAGGCCCTCGGAAGCAAGAAACCTAACCACCGAAGGTCCTGAGATCGCTAGGGACTTTTGTGGGTCTGAGCCCGGAAGAGGGCGATCCAGCGGTGAAAAGTCCTCACCCAACGTACAAGCGGAAAGGAACTTTTTGTTTGTTATTTCGAACACATCAGGTCCTCGGAAGCAAGAGACATTTTGTAGAAAAGAAACGTAGCCACCGAAGGTCCTGATAGCTGAGCACGGCACTGTCGTCTCGTGCTGGGAAAGCTCGAGAGAGAGAGAGAGAGAGAGAGAGAGTGTGCTGTGCTCTGGAGTCCCGCCTTGTCCCATGCTCAAAACCGGGGCGAGGGAGACCCCCCAGCTGCCACATCCTGACTTATCATTTGTGAACACTTCTTTCTTTCTTGTGAATCCTATCCCACACTCTTTTTGTATTTAGTTGTAAGGATTGGCAATAGTTTTTTTGTTCTAGTAGAGGCCCTTTTTATTTGACAAGACGGCGCTAGGACTGCCTTGTTATTATTTGATGGTCGTAGCCTGCTGCCATCTTAGATTTAGGTTTAGATTAGGCATTTTTCCAACCTGCACATACAGGTTAAACGACACCCTTGAACTGTGATCACTTGTATCTGTCTTTACAGGAGAATGCTTGGGCTTGGCAGGCCAAGCACACAGGAGGGCATGTCTCACCTAAAGGGGGAACGTCTATGTGGGACAGGAGAGGCAGAAATCAGTGCCTGTGGGACACGCAGGGGGAGAAGAGTTGACACACCCTGTCCCCTCCACCGCCCTGCGCAGCGGCTAGGCAGGTGGGCCTGCTCCGCAAGACCCTCCCTAGCGGTCTGGGCAAGTGGGACCACGCTGGGAGTGATATCCCTCTCAGGGACAAGGACTCCCAAGTTCAATGAGGACCTCCCTGAGCCGACTACATTGTCCGCCGTCATGGGACTTGAAAAAACGGTTTGTTCTCATATTTTGACGACAACTACCAGTGATCCTCCTTCCACCCCGTTGTTGGCTTCAGGTAAGGCTGGGTTTCATCAGAGTGACGCCGTCAAGGAAGAAGGACCACACCTTTTTCGATTGTGCTGGCCTACTTCCACACAGTAGGAACTGTGAATGGGGAGAGACCTGATACACAGAGAGTGACTCCTACGGAAGGAGGAGAATCCTCAATACGCAGTGGCGAGCCTCTGTGGATATGTCCTGGAGCTACGCCGTGCCGGTGGTGGCGTAGCTGAAGGCCGCAAGGCGGCGTGCTCTGACCGAGCAAGAGGCTCTGGACAGGAGCGGAACGAAGACGGGAAGAAAACCGCCTTCCCTGGTGGCGTGTCCACTAGGAGACAGCGGTGGGCCTGGCGCCCACCAACCAACGCCGAGACCAGAGGAAAGAAAGGAGCCCTGGTCCCTCGAGCTCCAACCGGCGAGGGCCTGTACCGGCGAGATGAGACGAGCACGGACAGGGACGCAAACGCTCCAAAGGTGAGGACACCAGTGAGGGCTATAATGGTTGGGGGTCAAAGACTGCCAAAGCCGTCCGCGGTAGGAGAGGCTGGGAAAAAGGAACGGGCACAAGACACAGGTAAAACCGAGTGGGAGGGATAAGAATACTGCATATCCCGGCTGGAGAAGCCGCCAACTGTACGAAAGTCTGTAAGAGTGGGAAGGGCACGCAACTAGGCTTGGACTGGCCTATAGGGCAATAGGCCCATGGCCGAACCAAAAACACAAAATGCTGGTGTGGGCCAGTTGTTTTGGTCAAAGTGGGCCACTTTTCTGGCCAATGTGGGCCAGTGTGATGAGTTACTTTGCTATGAGGCTAGTAGTTTTGACCAGTGTTGCTGAATCCATATTCTTACTAGTCAAACAGTGTCACAAAAGGATGGAAGGAATGAATAGCCATTTGCAACTGTGGGCCACTTTTTCATTGGTGCCCGAGACAATGTTATGGCCCAGTCCGACCCTGCACGCAACGCGACCCAAGTAAAACAGAGGGGAAGTGATGCGAACACTGTGTATCAAGCCTGGGGAAGCCGCCTTCGGGACAAGGTCAGAAACCTGAAGGTAAGGTGTCTCCCTGACTAGTCCCCGGGGATCTGTCATCCAGGTGGCCAGGACACGGCCAAAGACTTGTGAATGTGAAGGGTGAAATTGTTTTGCAATAAAAGCCGTAGTGGACCCGACGGAGGGAGGCCGACATTCGGGAGGGGTCTGAGCCCGGAAGAGGGAGACCCAGGGGCGAAGGACCATCGCCCTGGTGCAATCAGAAAAGAACATTTGTTTATTATTTTGAACATACCAGGCCCTCGGAAGCAAGAAACCTAACCACCGAAGGTCCTGAGATCGCTAGGGACTTTTGTGGGTCTGAGCCCGGAAGAGGGCGATCCAGCGGTGAAAAGTCCTCACCCAACGTACAAGCGGAAAGGAACTTTTTGTTTGTTATTTCGAACACATCAGGTCCTCGGAAGCAAGAGACATTTTGTAGAAAAGAAACGTAGCCACCGAAGGTCCTGATAGCTGAGCACGGCACTGTCGTCTCGTGCTGGGAAAGCTCGAGAGAGAGAGAGAGAGAGAGAGAGAGAGAGAGAGAGAGAGAGAGAGAGAGAGTGTGCTGTGCTCTGGAGTCCCGCCTTGTCCCATGCTCAAAACGGGGGCGAGGGAGACCCCCCAGCTGCCACATCCTGACTTATCATTTGTGAACACTTCTTTCTTTCTTGTGAATCCTATCCCACACTCTTTTTGTATTTAGTTGTAAGGATTGGCAATAGTTTTTTTGTTCTAGTAGAGGCCCTTTTTATTTGACAAGACGGCGCTAGGACTGCCTTGTTATTATTTGATGGTCGTAGCCTGCTGCCATCTTAGATTTAGGTTTAGATTAGGCATTTTTCCAACCTGCACATACAGGTTAAACGACACCCTTGAACTGTGATCACTTGTATCTGTCTTTACAGGAGAATGCTTGGGCTTGGCAGGCCAAGCACACAGGAGGGCATGTCTCACCTAAAGGGGGAACGTCTATGTGGGACAGGAGAGGCAGAAATCAGTGCCTGTGGGACACGCAGGGGGAGAAGAGTTGACACACCCTGTCCCCTCCACCGCCCTGCGCAGCGGCTAGGCAGGTGGGCCTGCTCCGCAAGACCCTCCCTAGGGGTCTGGGCAAGTGGGACCACGCTGGGAGTGATATCCCTCTCAGGGACAAGGACTCCCAAGTTCAATGAGGACCTCCCTGAGCCGACTACATTGTCCGCCGTCATGGGACTTGAAAAAACGGTTTGTTCTCATATTTTGACGACAACTACCAGTGATCCTCCTTCCACCCCGTTGTTGGCTTCAGGTAAGGCTGGGTTTCATCAGAGTGACGCCGTCAAGGAAGAAGGACCACACCTTTTTCGATTGTGCTGGCCTACTTCCACACAGTAGGAACTGTGAATGGGGAGAGACCTGATACACAGAGAGTGACTCCTACGGAAGGAGGAGAATCCTCAATACGCAGTGGCGAGCCTCTGTGGATATGTCCTGGAGCTACGCCGTGCCGGTGGTGGCGTAGCTGAAGGCCGCAAGGCGGCGTGCTCTGACCGAGCAAGAGGCTCTGGACAGGAGCGGAACGAAGACGGGAAGAAAACCGCCTTCCCTGGTGGCGTGTCCACTAGGAGACAGCGGTGGGCCTGGCGCCCACCAACCAACGCCGAGACCAGAGGAAAGAAAGGAGCCCTGGTCCCTCGAGCTCCAACCGGCGAGGGCCTGTACCGGCGAGATGAGACGAGCACGGACAGGGACGCAAACGCTCCAAAGGTGAGGACACCAGTGAGGGCTATAATGGTTGGGGGTCAAAGACTGCCAAAGCCGTCCGCGGTAGGAGAGGCTGGGAAAAAGGAACGGGCACAAGACACAGGTAAAACCGAGTGGGAGGGATAAGAATACTGCATATCCCGGCTGGAGAAGCCGCCAACTGTACGAAAGTCTGTAAGAGTGGGAAGGGCACGCAACTAGGCTTGGACTGGCCTATAGGGCAATAGGCCCATGGCCGAACCAAAAACACAAAATGCTGGTGTGGGCCAGTTGTTTTGGTCAAAGTGGGCCACTTTTCTGGCCAATGTGGGCCAGTGTGATGAGTTACTTTGCTATGAGGCTAGTAGTTTTGACCAGTGTTGCTGAATCCATATTCTTACTAGTCAAACAGTGTCACAAAAGGATGGAAGGAATGAATAGCCATTTGCAACTGTGGGCCACTTTTTCATTGGTGCCCGAGACAATGTTATGGCCCAGTCCGACCCTGCACGCAACGCGACCCAAGTAAAACAGAGGGGAAGTGATGCGAACACTGTGTATCAAGCCTGGGGAAGCCGCCTTCGGGACAATGTCAGAAACCTGAAGGTAAGGTGTCTCCCTGACTAGTCCCCGGGGATCTGTCATCCAGGTGGCCAGGACACGGCCAAAGACTTGTGAATGTGAAGGGTGAAATTGTTTTGCAATAAAAGCCGTAGTGGACCCGACGGAGGGAGGCCGACATTCGGGAGGGGTCTGAGCCCGGAAGAGGGAGACCCAGGGGCGAAGGACCATCGCCCTGGTGCAATCAGAAAAGAACATTTGTTTATTATTTTGAACATACCAGGCCCTCGGAAGCAAGAAACCTAACCACCGAAGGTCCTGAGATCGCTAGGGACTTTTGTGGGTCTGAGCCCGGAAGAGGGCGATCCAGCGGTGAAAAGTCCTCACCCAACGTACAAGCGGAAAGGAACTTTTTGTTTGTTATTTCGAACACATCAGGTCCTCGGAAGCAAGAGACATTTTGTAGAAAAGAAACGTAGCCACCGAAGGTCCTGATAGCTGAGCACGGCACTGTCGTCTCGTGCTGGGAAAGCTCGAGAGAGAGAGAGAGAGAGAGAGAGAGAGAGAGTGTGCTGTGCTCTGGAGTCCCGCCTTGTCCCATGCTCAAAACCGGGGCGAGGGAGACCCCCCAGCTGCCACATCCTGACTTATCATTTGTGAACACTTCTTTCTTTCTTGTGAATCCTATCCCACACTCTTTTTGTATTTAGTTGTAAGGATTGGCAATAGTTTTTTTGTTCTAGTAGAGGCCCTTTTTATTTGACAAGACGGCGCTAGGACTGCCTTGTTATTATTTGATGGTCGTAGCCTGCTGCCATCTTAGATTTAGGTTTAGATTAGGCATTTTTCCAACCTGCACATACAGGTTAAACGACACCCTTGAACTGTGATCACTTGTATCTGTCTTTACAGGAGAATGCTTGGGCTTGGCAGGCCAAGCACACAGGAGGGCATGTCTCACCTAAAGGGGGAACGTCTATGTGGGACAGGAGAGGCAGAAATCAGTGCCTGTGGGACACGCAGGGGGAGAAGAGTTGACACACCCTGTCCCCTCCACCGCCCTGCGCAGCGGCTAGGCAGGTGGGCCTGCTCCGCAAGACCCTCCCTAGCGGTCTGGGCAAGTGGGACCACGCTGGGAGTGATATCCCTCTCAGGGACAAGGACTCCCAAGTTCAATGAGGACCTCCCTGAGCCGACTACATTGTCCGCCGTCATGGGACTTGAAAAAACGGTTTGTTCTCATATTTTGACGACAACTACCAGTGATCCTCCTTCCACCCCGTTGTTGGCTTCAGGTAAGGCTGGGTTTCATCAGAGTGACGCCGTCAAGGAAGAAGGACCACACCTTTTTCGATTGTGCTGGCCTACTTCCACACAGTAGGAACTGTGAATGGGGAGAGACCTGATACACAGAGAGTGACTCCTACGGAAGGAGGAGAATCCTCAATACGCAGTGGCGAGCCTCTGTGGATATGTCCTGGAGCTACGCCGTGCCGGTGGTGGCGTAGCTGAAGGCCGCAAGGCGGCGTGCTCTGACCGAGCAAGAGGCTCTGGACAGGAGCGGAACGAAGACGGGAAGAAAACCGCCTTCCCTGGTGGCGTGTCCACTAGGAGACAGCGGTGGGCCTGGCGCCCACCAACCAACGCCGAGACCAGAGGAAAGAAAGGAGCCCTGGTCCCTCGAGCTCCAACCGGCGAGGGCCTGTACCGGCGAGATGAGACGAGCACGGACAGGGACGCAAACGCTCCAAAGGTGAGGACACCAGTGAGGGCTATAATGGTTGGGGGTCAAAGACTGCCAAAGCCGTCCGCGGTAGGAGAGGCTGGGAAAAAGGAACGGGCACAAGACACAGGTAAAACCGAGTGGGAGGGATAAGAATACTGCATATCCCGGCTGGAGAAGCCGCCAACTGTACGAAAGTCTGTAAGAGTGGGAAGGGCACGCAACTAGGCTTGGACTGGCCTATAGGGCAATAGGCCCATGGCCGAACCAAAAACACAAAATGCTGGTGTGGGCCAGTTGTTTTGGTCAAAGTGGGCCACTTTTCTGGCCAATGTGGGCCAGTGTGATGAGTTACTTTGCTATGAGGCTAGTAGTTTTGACCAGTGTTGCTGAATCCATATTCTTACTAGTCAAACAGTGTCACAAAAGGATGGAAGGAATGAATAGCCATTTGCAACTGTGGGCCACTTTTTCATTGGTGCCCGAGACAATGTTATGGCCCAGTCCGACCCTGCACGCAACGCGACCCAAGTAAAACAGAGGGGAAGTGATGCGAACACTGTGTATCAAGCCTGGGGAAGCCGCCTTCGGGACAAGGTCAGAAACCTGAAGGTAAGGTGTCTCCCTGACTAGTCCCCGGGGATCTGTCATCCAGGTGGCCAGGACACGGCCAAAGACTTGTGAATGTGAAGGGTGAAATTGTTTTGCAATAAAAGCCGTAGTGGACCCGACGGAGGGAGGCCGACATTCGGGAGGGGTCTGAGCCCGGAAGAGGGAGACCCAGGGGCGAAGGACCATCGCCCTGGTGCAATCAGAAAAGAACATTTGTTTATTATTTTGAACATACCAGGCCCTCGGAAGCAAGAAACCTAACCACCGAAGGTCCTGAGATCGCTAGGGACTTTTGTGGGTCTGAGCCCGGAAGAGGGCGATCCAGCGGTGAAAAGTCCTCACCCAACGTACAAGCGGAAAGGAACTTTTTGTTTGTTATTTCGAACACATCAGGTCCTCGGAAGCAAGAGACATTTTGTAGAAAAGAAACGTAGCCACCGAAGGTCCTGATAGCTGAGCACGGCACTGTCGTCTCGTGCTGGGAAAGCTCGAGAGAGAGAGAGAGAGAGAGAGAGAGAGAGAGAGAGAGTGTGCTGTGCTCTGGAGTCCCGCCTTGTCCCATGCTCAAAACCGGGGCGAGGGAGACCCCCCAGCTGCCACATCCTGACTTATCATTTGTGAACACTTCTTTCTTTCTTGTGAATCCTATCCCACACTCTTTTTGTATTTAGTTGTAAGGATTGGCAATAGTTTTTTTGTTCTAGTAGAGGCCCTTTTTATTTGACAAGACGGCGCTAGGACTGCCTTGTTATTATTTGATGGTCGTAGCCTGCTGCCATCTTAGATTTAGGTTTAGATTAGGCATTTTTCCAACCTGCACATACAGGTTAAACGACACCCTTGAACTGTGATCACTTGTATCTGTCTTTACAGGAGAATGCTTGGGCTTGGCAGGCCAAGCACACAGGAGGGCATGTCTCACCTAAAGGGGGAACGTCTATGTGGGACAGGAGAGGCAGAAATCAGTGCCTGTGGGACACGCAGGGGGAGAAGAGTTGACACACCCTGTCCCCTCCACCGCCCTGCGCAGCGGCTAGGCAGGTGGGCCTGCTCCGCAAGACCCTCCCTAGCGGTCTGGGCAAGTGGGACCACGCTGGGAGTGATATCCCTCTCAGGGACAAGGACTCCCAAGTTCAATGAGGACCTCCCTGAGCCGACTACATTGTCCGCCGTCATGGGACTTGAAAAAACGGTTTGTTCTCATATTTTGACGACAACTACCAGTGATCCTCCTTCCACCCCGTTGTTGGCTTCAGGTAAGGCTGGGTTTCATCAGAGTGACGCCGTCAAGGAAGAAGGACCACACCTTTTTCGATTGTGCTGGCCTACTTCCACACAGTAGGAACTGTGAATGGGGAGAGACCTGATACACAGAGAGTGACTCCTACGGAAGGAGGAGAATCCTCAATACGCAGTGGCGAGCCTCTGTGGATATGTCCTGGAGCTACGCCGTGCCGGTGGTGGCGTAGCTGAAGGCCGCAAGGCGGCGTGCTCTGACCGAGCAAGAGGCTCTGGACAGGAGCGGAACGAAGACGGGAAGAAAACCGCCTTCCCTGGTGGCGTGTCCACTAGGAGACAGCGGTGGGCCTGGCGCCCACCAACCAACGCCGAGACCAGAGGAAAGAAAGGAGCCCTGGTCCCTCGAGCTCCAACCGGCGAGGGCCTGTACCGGCGAGATGAGACGAGCACGGACAGGGACGCAAACGCTCCAAAGGTGAGGACACCAGTGAGGGCTATAATGGTTGGGGGTCAAAGACTGCCAAAGCCGTCCGCGGTAGGAGAGGCTGGGAAAAAGGAATGGGCACAAGACACAGGTAAAACCGAGTGGGAGGGATAAGAATACTGCATATCCCGGCTGGAGAAGCCGCCAACTGTACGAAAGTCTGTAAGAGTGGGAAGGGCACGCAACTAGGCTTGGACTGGCCTATAGGGCAATAGGCCCATGGCCGAACCAAAAACACAAAATGCTGGTGTGGGCCAGTTGTTTTGGTCAAAGTGGGCCACTTTTCTGGCCAATGTGGGCCAGTGTGATGAGTTACTTTGCTATGAGGCTAGTAGTTTTGACCAGTGTTGCTGAATCCATATTCTTACTAGTCAAACAGTGTCACAAAAGGATGGAAGGAATGAATAGCCATTTGCAACTGTGGGCCACTTTTTCATTGGTGCCCGAGACAATGTTATGGCCCAGTCCGACCCTGCACGCAACGCGACCCAAGTAAAACAGAGGGGAAGTGATGCGAACACTGTGTATCAAGCCTGGGGAAGCCGCCTTCGGGACAAGGTCAGAAACCTGAAGGTAAGGTGTCTCCCTGACTAGTCCCCGGGGATCTGTCATCCAGGTGGCCAGGACACGGCCAAAGACTTGTGAATGTGAAGGGTGAAATTGTTTTGCAATAAAAGCCGTAGTGGACCCGACGGAGGGAGGCCGACATTCGGGAGGGGTCTGAGCCCGGAAGAGGGAGACCCAGGGGCGAAGGACCATCGCCCTGGTGCAATCAGAAAAGAACATTTGTTTATTATTTTGAACATACCAGGCCCTCGGAAGCAAGAAACCTAACCACCGAAGGTCCTGAGATCGCTAGGGACTTTTGTGGGTCTGAGCCCGGAAGAGGGCGATCCAGCGGTGAAAAGTCCTCACCCAACGTACAAGCGGAAAGGAACTTTTTGTTTGTTATTTCGAACACATCAGGTCCTCGGAAGCAAGAGACATTTTGTAGAAAAGAAACGTAGCCACCGAAGGTCCTGATAGCTGAGCACGGCACTGTCGTCTCGTGCTGGGAAAGCTCGAGAGAGAGAGAGAGAGAGAGAGAGAGAGAGAGAGAGAGAGAGAGAGTGTGCTGTGCTCTGGAGTCCCGCCTTGTCCCATGCTCAAAACCGGGGCGAGGGAGACCCCCCAGCTGCCACATCCTGACTTATCATTTGTGAACACTTCTTTCTTTCTTGTGAATCCTATCCCACACTCTTTTTGTATTTAGTTGTAAGGATTGGCAATAGTTTTTTTGTTCTAGTAGAGGCCCTTTTTATTTGACAAGACGGCGCTAGGACTGCCTTGTTATTATTTGATGGTCGTAGCCTGCTGCCATCTTAGATTTAGGTTTAGATTAGGCATTTTTCCAACCTGCACATACAGGTTAAACGACACCCTTGAACTGTGATCACTTGTATCTGTCTTTACAGGAGAATGCTTGGGCTTGGCAGGCCAAGCACACAGGAGGGCATGTCTCACCTAAAGGGGGAACGTCTATGTGGGACAGGAGAGGCAGAAATCAGTGCCTGTGGGACACGCAGGGGGAGAAGAGTTGACACACCCTGTCCCCTCCACCGCCCTGCGCAGCGGCTAGGCAGGTGGGCCTGCTCCGCAAGACCCTCCCTAGCGGTCTGGGCAAGTGGGACCACGCTGGGAGTGATATCCCTCTCAGGGACAAGGACTCCCAAGTTCAATGAGGACCTCCCTGAGCCGACTACATTGTCCGCCGTCATGGGACTTGAAAAAACGGTTTGTTCTCATATTTTGACGACAACTACCAGTGATCCTCCTTCCACCCCGTTGTTGGCTTCAGGTAAGGCTGGGTTTCATCAGAGTGACGCCGTCAAGGAAGAAGGACCACACCTTTTTCGATTGTGCTGGCCTACTTCCACACAGTAGGAACTGTGAATGGGGAGAGACCTGATACACAGAGAGTGACTCCTACGGAAGGAGGAGAATCCTCAATACGCAGTGGCGAGCCTCTGTGGATATGTCCTGGAGCTACGCCGTGCCGGTGGTGGCGTAGCTGAAGGCCGCAAGGCGGCGTGCTCTGACCGAGCAAGAGGCTCTGGACAGGAGCGGAACGAAGACGGGAAGAAAACCGCCTTCCCTGGTGGCGTGTCCACTAGGAGACAGCGGTGTGCCTGGCGCCCACCAACCAACGCCGAGACCAGAGGAAAGAAAGGAGCCCTGGTCCCTCGAGCTCCAACCGGCGAGGGCCTGTACCGGCGAGATGAGACGAGCACGGACAGGGACGCAAACGCTCCAAAGGTGAGGACACCAGTGAGGGCTATAATGGTTGGGGGTCAAAGACTGCCAAAGCCGTCCGCGGTAGGAGAGGCTGGGAAAAAGGAACGGGCACAAGACACAGGTAAAACCGAGTGGGAGGGATAAGAATACTGCATATCCCGGCTGGAGAAGCCGCCAACTGTACGAAAGTCTGTAAGAGTGGGAAGGGCACGCAACTAGGCTTGGACTGGCCTATAGGGCAATAGGCCCATGGCCGAACCAAAAACACAAAATGCTGGTGTGGGCCAGTTGTTTTGGTCAAAGTGGGCCACTTTTCTGGCCAATGTGGGCCAGTGTGATGAGTTACTTTGCTATGAGGCTAGTAGTTTTGACCAGTGTTGCTGAATCCATATTCTTACTAGTCAAACAGTGTCACAAAAGGATGGAAGGAATGAATAGCCATTTGCAACTGTGGGCCACTTTTTCATTGGTGCCCGAGACAATGTTATGGCCCAGTCCGACCCTGCACGCAACGCGACCCAAGTAAAACAGAGGGGAAGTGATGCGAACACTGTGTATCAAGCCTGGGGAAGCCGCCTTCGGGACAAGGTCAGAAACCTGAAGGTAAGGTGTCTCCCTGACTAGTCCCCGGGGATCTGTCATCCAGGTGGCCAGGACACGGCCAAAGACTTGTGAATGTGAAGGGTGAAATTGTTTTGCAATAAAAGCCGTAGTGGACCCGACGGAGGGAGGCCGACATTCGGGAGGGGTCTGAGCCCGGAAGAGGGAGACCCAGGGGCGAAGGACCATCGCCCTGGTGCAATCAGAAAAGAACATTTGTTTATTATTTTGAACATACCAGGCCCTCGGAAGCAAGAAACCTAACCACCGAAGGTCCTGAGATCGCTAGGGACTTTTGTGGGTCTGAGCCCGGAAGAGGGCGATCCAGCGGTGAAAAGTCCTCACCCAACGTACAAGCGGAAAGGAACTTTTTGTTTGTTATTTCGAACACATCAGGTCCTCGGAAGCAAGAGACATTTTGTAGAAAAGAAACGTAGCCACCGAAGGTCCTGATAGCTGAGCACGGCACTGTCGTCTCGTGCTGGGAAAGCTCGAGAGAGAGAGAGAGAGAGAGAGAGAGAGAGAGAGAGAGAGAGAGAGAGAGAGTGTGCTGTGCTCTGGAGTCCCGCCTTGTCCCATGCTCAAAACGGGGGCGAGGGAGACCCCCCAGCTGCCACATCCTGACTTATCATTTGTGAACACTTCTTTCTTTCTTGTGAATCCTATCCCACACTCTTTTTGTATTTAGTTGTAAGGATTGGCAATAGTTTTTTTGTTCTAGTAGAGGCCCTTTTTATTTGACAAGACGGCGCTAGGACTGCCTTGTTATTATTTGATGGTCGTAGCCTGCTGCCATCTTAGATTTAGGTTTAGATTAGGCATTTTTCCAACCTGCACATACAGGTTAAACGACACCCTTGAACTGTGATCACTTGTATCTGTCTTTACAGGAGAATGCTTGGGCTTGGCAGGCCAAGCACACAGGAGGGCATGTCTCACCTAAAGGGGGAACGTCTATGTGGGACAGGAGAGGCAGAAATCAGTGCCTGTGGGACACGCAGGGGGAGAAGAGTTGACACACCCTGTCCCCTCCACCGCCCTGCGCAGCGGCTAGGCAGGTGGGCCTGCTCCGCAAGACCCTCCCTAGCGGTCTGGGCAAGTGGGACCACGCTGGGAGTGATATCCCTCTCAGGGACAAGGACTCCCAAGTTCAATGAGGACCTCCCTGAGCCGACTACATTGTCCGCCGTCATGGGACTTGAAAAAACGGTTTGTTCTCATATTTTGACGACAACTACCAGTGATCCTCCTTCCACCCCGTTGTTGGCTTCAGGTAAGGCTGGGTTTCATCAGAGTGACGCCGTCAAGGAAGAAGGACCACACCTTTTTCGATTGTGCTGGCCTACTTCCACACAGTAGGAACTGTGAATGGGGAGAGACCTGATACACAGAGAGTGACTCCTACGGAAGGAGGAGAATCCTCAATACGCAGTGGCGAGCCTCTGTGGATATGTCCTGGAGCTACGCCGTGCCGGTGGTGGCGTAGCTGAAGGCCGCAAGGCGGCGTGCTCTGACCGAGCAAGAGGCTCTGGACAGGAGCGGAACGAAGACGGGAAGAAAACCGCCTTCCCTGGTGGCGTGTCCACTAGGAGACAGCGGTGGGCCTGGCGCCCACCAACCAACGCCGAGACCAGAGGAAAGAAAGGAGCCCTGGTCCCTCGAGCTCCAACCGGCGAGGGCCTGTACCGGCGAGATGAGACGAGCACGGACAGGGACGCAAACGCTCCAAAGGTGAGGACACCAGTGAGGGCTATAATGGTTGGGGGTCAAAGACTGCCAAAGCCGTCCGCGGTAGGAGAGGCTGGGAAAAAGGAACGGGCACAAGACACAGGTAAAACCGAGTGGGAGGGATAAGAATACTGCATATCCCGGCTGGAGAAGCCGCCAACTGTACGAAAGTCTGTAAGAGTGGGAAGGGCACGCAACTAGGCTTGGACTGGCCTATAGGGCAATAGGCCCATGGCCGAACCAAAAACACAAAATGCTGGTGTGGGCCAGTTGTTTTGGTCAAAGTGGGCCACTTTTCTGGCCAATGTGGGCCAGTGTGATGAGTTACTTTGCTATGAGGCTAGTAGTTTTGACCAGTGTTGCTGAATCCATATTCTTACTAGTCAAACAGTGTCACAAAAGGATGGAAGGAATGAATAGCCATTTGCAACTGTGGGCCACTTTTTCATTGGTGCCCGAGACAATGTTATGGCCCAGTCCGACCCTGCACGCAACGCGACCCAAGTAAAACAGAGGGGAAGTGATGCGAACACTGTGTATCAAGCCTGGGGAAGCCGCCTTCGGGACAATGTCAGAAACCTGAAGGTAAGGTGTCTCCCTGACTAGTCCCCGGGGATCTGTCATCCAGGTGGCCAGGACACGGCCAAAGACTTGTGAATGTGAAGGGTGAAATTGTTTTGCAATAAAAGCCGTAGTGGACCCGACGGAGGGAGGCCGACATTCGGGAGGGGTCTGAGCCCGGAAGAGGGAGACCCAGGGGCGAAGGACCATCGCCCTGGTGCAATCAGAAAAGAACATTTGTTTATTATTTTGAACATACCAGGCCCTCGGAAGCAAGAAACCTAACCACCGAAGGTCCTGAGATCGCTAGGGACTTTTGTGGGTCTGAGCCCGGAAGAGGGCGATCCAGCGGTGAAAAGTCCTCACCCAACGTACAAGCGGAAAGGAACTTTTTGTTTGTTATTTCGAACACATCAGGTCCTCGGAAGCAAGAGACATTTTGTAGAAAAGAAACGTAGCCACCGAAGGTCCTGATAGCTGAGCACGGCACTGTCGTCTCGTGCTGGGAAAGCTCGAGAGAGAGAGAGAGAGAGAGAGAGAGAGAGAGAGAGAGAGAGTGTGCTGTGCTCTGGAGTCCCGCCTTGTCCCATGCTCAAAACCGGGGCGAGGGAGACCCCCCAGCTGCCACATCCTGACTTATCATTTGTGAACACTTCTTTCTTTCTTGTGAATCCTATCCCACACTCTTTTTGTATTTAGTTGTAAGGATTGGCAATAGTTTTTTTGTTCTAGTAGAGGCCCTTTTTATTTGACAAGACGGCGCTAGGACTGCCTTGTTATTATTTGATGGTCGTAGCCTGCTGCCATCTTAGATTTAGGTTTAGATTAGGCATTTTTCCAACCTGCACATACAGGTTAAACGACACCCTTGAACTGTGATCACTTGTATCTGTCTTTACAGGAGAATGCTTGGGCTTGGCAGGCCAAGCACACAGGAGGGCATGTCTCACCTAAAGGGGGAACGTCTATGTGGGACAGGAGAGGCAGAAATCAGTGCCTGTGGGACACGCAGGGGGAGAAGAGTTGACACACCCTGTCCCCTCCACCGCCCTGCGCAGCGGCTAGGCAGGTGGGCCTGCTCCGCAAGACCCTCCCTAGCGGTCTGGGCAAGTGGGACCACGCTGGGAGTGATATCCCTCTCAGGGACAAGGACTCCCAAGTTCAATGAGGACCTCCCTGAGCCGACTACATTGTCCGCCGTCATGGGACTTGAAAAAACGGTTTGTTCTCATATTTTGACGACAACTACCAGTGATCCTCCTTCCACCCCGTTGTTGGCTTCAGGTAAGGCTGGGTTTCATCAGAGTGACGCCGTCAAGGAAGAAGGACCACACCTTTTTCGATTGTGCTGGCCTACTTCCACACAGTAGGAACTGTGAATGGGGAGAGACCTGATACACAGAGAGTGACTCCTACGGAAGGAGGAGAATCCTCAATACGCAGTGGCGAGCCTCTGTGGATATGTCCTGGAGCTACGCCGTGCCGGTGGTGGCGTAGCTGAAGGCCGCAAGGCGGCGTGCTCTGACCGAGCAAGAGGCTCTGGACAGGAGCGGAACGAAGACGGGAAGAAAACCGCCTTCCCTGGTGGCGTGTCCACTAGGAGACAGCGGTGGGCCTGGCGCCCACCAACCAACGCCGAGACCAGAGGAAAGAAAGGAGCCCTGGTCCCTCGAGCTCCAACCGGCGAGGGCCTGTACCGGCGAGATGAGACGAGCACGGACAGGGACGCAAACGCTCCAAAGGTGAGGACACCAGTGAGGGCTATAATGGTTGGGGGTCAAAGACTGCCAAAGCCGTCCGCGGTAGGAGAGGCTGGGAAAAAGGAACGGGCACAAGACACAGGTAAAACCGAGTGGGAGGGATAAGAATACTGCATATCCCGGCTGGAGAAGCCGCCAACTGTACGAAAGTCTGTAAGAGTGGGAAGGGCACGCAACTAGGCTTGGACTGGCCTATAGGGCAATAGGCCCATGGCCGAACCAAAAACACAAAATGCTGGTGTGGGCCAGTTGTTTTGGTCAAAGTGGGCCACTTTTCTGGCCAATGTGGGCCAGTGTGATGAGTTACTTTGCTATGAGGCTAGTAGTTTTGACCAGTGTTGCTGAATCCATATTCTTACTAGTCAAACAGTGTCACAAAAGGATGGAAGGAATGAATAGCCATTTGCAACTGTGGGCCACTTTTTCATTGGTGCCCGAGACAATGTTATGGCCCAGTCCGACCCTGCACGCAACGCGACCCAAGTAAAACAGAGGGGAAGTGATGCGAACACTGTGTATCAAGCCTGGGGAAGCCGCCTTCGGGACAATGTCAGAAACCTGAAGGTAAGGTGTCTCCCTGACTAGTCCCCGGGGATCTGTCATCCAGGTGGCCAGGACACGGCCAAAGACTTGTGAATGTGAAGGGTGAAATTGTTTTGCAATAAAAGCCGTAGTGGACCCGACGGAGGGAGGCCGACATTCGGGAGGGGTCTGAGCCCGGAAGAGGGAGACCCAGGGGCGAAGGACCATCGCCCTGGTGCAATCAGAAAAGAACATTTGTTTATTATTTTGAACATACCAGGCCCTCGGAAGCAAGAAACCTAACCACCGAAGGTCCTGAGATCGCTAGGGACTTTTGTGGGTCTGAGCCCGGAAGAGGGCGATCCAGCGGTGAAAAGTCCTCACCCAACGTACAAGCGGAAAGGAACTTTTTGTTTGTTATTTCGAACACATCAGGTCCTCGGAAGCAAGAGACATTTTGTAGAAAAGAAACGTAGCCACCGAAGGTCCTGATAGCTGAGCACGGCACTGTCGTCTCGTGCTGGGAAAGCTCGAGAGAGAGAGAGAGAGAGAGAGAGTGTGCTGTGCTCTGGAGTCCCGCCTTGTCCCATGCTCAAAACGGGGGCGAGGGAGACCCCCCAGCTGCCACATCCTGACTTATCATTTGTGAACACTTCTTTCTTTCTTGTGAATCCTATCCCACACTCTTTTTGTATTTAGTTGTAAGGATTGGCAATAGTTTTTTTGTTCTAGTAGAGGCCCTTTTTATTTGACAAGACGGCGCTAGGACTGCCTTGTTATTATTTGATGGTCGTAGCCTGCTGCCATCTTAGATTTAGGTTTAGATTAGGCATTTTTCCAACCTGCACATACAGGTTAAACGACACCCTTGAACTGTGATCACTTGTATCTGTCTTTACAGGAGAATGCTTGGGCTTGGCAGGCCAAGCACACAGGAGGGCATGTCTCACCTAAAGGGGGAACGTCTATGTGGGACAGGAGAGGCAGAAATCAGTGCCTGTGGGACACGCAGGGGGAGAAGAGTTGACACACCCTGTCCCCTCCACCGCCCTGCGCAGCGGCTAGGCAGGTGGGCCTGCTCCGCAAGACCCTCCCTAGCGGTCTGGGCAAGTGGGACCACGCTGGGAGTGATATCCCTCTCAGGGACAAGGACTCCCAAGTTCAATGAGGACCTCCCTGAGCCGACTACATTGTCCGCCGTCATGGGACTTGAAAAAACGGTTTGTTCTCATATTTTGACGACAACTACCAGTGATCCTCCTTCCACCCCGTTGTTGGCTTCAGGTAAGGCTGGGTTTCATCAGAGTGACGCCGTCAAGGAAGAAGGACCACACCTTTTTCGATTGTGCTGGCCTACTTCCACACAGTAGGAACTGTGAATGGGGAGAGACCTGATACACAGAGAGTGACTCCTACGGAAGGAGGAGAATCCTCAATACGCAGTGGCGAGCCTCTGTGGATATGTCCTGGAGCTACGCCGTGCCGGTGGTGGCGTAGCTGAAGGCCGCAAGGCGGCGTGCTCTGACCGAGCAAGAGGCTCTGGACAGGAGCGGAACGAAGACGGGAAGAAAACCGCCTTCCCTGGTGGCGTGTCCACTAGGAGACAGCGGTGGGCCTGGCGCCCACCAACCAACGCCGAGACCAGAGGAAAGAAAGGAGCCCTGGTCCCTCGAGCTCCAACCGGCGAGGGCCTGTACCGGCGAGATGAGACTAGCACGGACAGGGACGCAAACGCTCCAAAGGTGAGGACACCAGTGAGGGCTATAATGGTTGGGGGTCAAAGACTGCCAAAGCCGTCCGCGGTAGGAGAGGCTGGGAAAAAGGAACGGGCACAAGACACAGGTAAAACCGAGTGGGAGGGATAAGAATACTGCATATCCCGGCTGGAGAAGCCGCCAACTGTACGAAAGTCTGTAAGAGTGGGAAGGGCACGCAACTAGGCTTGGACTGGCCTATAGGGCAATAGGCCCATGGCCGAACCAAAAACACAAAATGCTGGTGTGGGCCAGTTGTTTTGGTCAAAGTGGGCCACTTTTCTGGCCAATGTGGGCCAGTGTGATGAGTTACTTTGCTATGAGGCTAGTAGTTTTGACCAGTGTTGCTGAATCCATATTCTTACTAGTCAAACAGTGTCACAAAAGGATGGAAGGAATGAATAGCCATTTGCAACTGTGGGCCACTTTTTCATTGGTGCCCGAGACAATGTTATGGCCCAGTCCGACCCTGCACGCAACGCGACCCAAGTAAAACAGAGGGGAAGTGATGCGAACACTGTGTATCAAGCCTGGGGAAGCCGCCTTCGGGACAAGGTCAGAAACCTGAAGGTAAGGTGTCTCCCTGACTAGTCCCCGGGGATCTGTCATCCAGGTGGCCAGGACACGGCCAAAGACTTGTGAATGTGAAGGGTGAAATTGTTTTGCAATAAAAGCCGTAGTGGACCCGACGGAGGGAGGCCGACATTCGGGAGGGGTCTGAGCCCGGAAGAGGGAGACCCAGGGGCGAAGGACCATCGCCCTGGTGCAATCAGAAAAGAACATTTGTTTATTATTTTGAACATACCAGGCCCTCGGAAGCAAGAAACCTAACCACCGAAGGTCCTGAGATCGCTAGGGACTTTTGTGGGTCTGAGCCCGGAAGAGGGCGATCCAGCGGTGAAAAGTCCTCACCCAACGTACAAGCGGAAAGGAACTTTTTGTTTGTTATTTCGAACACATCAGGTCCTCGGAAGCAAGAGACATTTTGTAGAAAAGAAACGTAGCCACCGAAGGTCCTGATAGCTGAGCACGGCACTGTCGTCTCGTGCTGGGAAAGCTCGAGAGAGAGAGAGAGAGAGAGAGAGAGTGTGCTGTGCTCTGGAGTCCCGCCTTGTCCCATGCTCAAAACGGGGGCGAGGGAGACCCCCCAGCTGCCACATCCTGACTTATCATTTGTGAACACTTCTTTCTTTCTTGTGAATCCTATCCCACACTCTTTTTGTATTTAGTTGTAAGGATTGGCAATAGTTTTTTTGTTCTAGTAGAGGCCCTTTTTATTTGACAAGACGGCGCTAGGACTGCCTTGTTATTATTTGATGGTCGTAGCCTGCTGCCATCTTAGATTTAGGTTTAGATTAGGCATTTTTCCAACCTGCACATACAGGTTAAACGACACCCTTGAACTGTGATCACTTGTATCTGTCTTTACAGGAGAATGCTTGGGCTTGGCAGGCCAAGCACACAGGAGGGCATGTCTCACCTAAAGGGGGAACGTCTATGTGGGACAGGAGAGGCAGAAATCAGTGCCTGTGGGACACGCAGGGGGAGAAGAGTTGACACACCCTGTCCCCTCCACCGCCCTGCGCAGCGGCTAGGCAGTTGGGCCTGCTCCGCAAGACCCTCCCTAGGGGTCTGGGCAAGTGGGACCACGCTGGGAGTGATATCCCTCTCAGGGACAAGGACTCCCAAGTTCAATGAGGACCTCCCTGAGCCGACTACATTGTCCGCCGTCATGGGACTTGAAAAAACGGTTTGTTCTCATATTTTGACGACAACTACCAGTGATCCTCCTTCCACCCCGTTGTTGGCTTCAGGTAAGGCTGGGTTTCATCAGAGTGACGCCGTCAAGGAAGAAGGACCACACCTTTTTCGATTGTGCTGGCCTACTTCCACACAGTAGGAACTGTGAATGGGGAGAGACCTGATACACAGAGAGTGACTCCTACGGAAGGAGGAGAATCCTCAATACGCAGTGGCGAGCCTCTGTGGATATGTCCTGGAGCTACGCCGTGCCGGTGGTGGCGTAGCTGAAGGCCGCAAGGCGGCGTGCTCTGACCGAGCAAGAGGCTCTGGACAGGAGCGGAACGAAGACGGGAAGAAAACCGCCTTCCCTGGTGGCGTGTCCACTAGGAGACAGTGGTGGGCCTGGCGCCCACCAACCAACGCCGAGACCAGAGGAAAGAAAGGAGCCCTGGTCCCTCGAGCTCCAACCGGCGAGGGCCTGTACCGGCGAGATGAGACGAGCACGGACAGGGACGCAAACGCTCCAAAGGTGAGGACACCAGTGAGGGCTATAATGGTTGGGGGTCAAAGACTGCCAAAGCCGTCCGCGGTAGGAGAGGCTGGGAAAAAGGAACGGGCACAAGACACAGGTAAAACCGAGTGGGAGGGATAAGAATACTGCATATCCCGGCTGGAGAAGCCGCCAACTGTACGAAAGTCTGTAAGAGTGGGAAGGGCACGCAACTAGGCTTGGACTGGCCTATAGGGCAATAGGCCCATGGCCGAACCAAAAACACAAAATGCTGGTGTGGGCCAGTTGTTTTGGTCAAAGTGGGCCACTTTTCTGGCCAATGTGGGCCAGTGTGATGAGTTACTTTGCTATGAGGCTAGTAGTTTTGACCAGTGTTGCTGAATCCATATTCTTACTAGTCAAACAGTGTCACAAAAGGATGGAAGGAATGAATAGCCATTTGCAACTGTGGGCCACTTTTTCATTGGTGCCCGAGACAATGTTATGGCCCAGTCCGACCCTGCACGCAACGCGACCCAAGTAAAACAGAGGGGAAGTGATGCGAACACTGTGTATCAAGCCTGGGGAAGCCGCCTTCGGGACAAGGTCAGAAACCTGAAGGTAAGGTGTCTCCCTGACTAGTCCCCGGGGATCTGTCATCCAGGTGGCCAGGACACGGCCAAAGACTTGTGAATGTGAAGGGTGAAATTGTTTTGCAATAAAAGCCGTAGTGGACCCGACGGAGGGAGGCCGACATTCGGGAGGGGTCTGAGCCCGGAAGAGGGAGACCCAGGGGCGAAGGACCATCGCCCTGGTGCAATCAGAAAAGAACATTTGTTTATTATTTTGAACATACCAGGCCCTCGGAAGCAAGAAACCTAACCACCGAAGGTCCTGAGATCGCTAGGGACTTTTGTGGGTCTGAGCCCGGAAGAGGGCGATCCAGCGGTGAAAAGTCCTCACCCAACGTACAAGCGGAAAGGAACTTTTTGTTTGTTATTTCGAACACATCAGGTCCTCGGAAGCAAGAGACATTTTGTAGAAAAGAAACGTAGCCACCGAAGGTCCTGATAGCTGAGCACGGCACTGTCGTCTCGTGCTGGGAAAGCTCGAGAGAGAGAGAGAGAGAGTGTGCTGTGCTCTGGAGTCCCGCCTTGTCCCATGCTCAAAACGGGGGCGAGGGAGACCCCCCAGCTGCCACATCCTGACTTATCATTTGTGAACACTTCTTTCTTTCTTGTGAATCCTATCCCACACTCTTTTTGTATTTAGTTGTAAGGATTGGCAATAGTTTTTTTGTTCTAGTAGAGGCCCTTTTTATTTGACAAGACGGCGCTAGGACTGCCTTGTTATTATTTGATGGTCGTAGCCTGCTGCCATCTTAGATTTAGGTTTAGATTAGGCATTTTTCCAACCTGCACATACAGGTTAAACGACACCCTTGAACTGTGATCACTTGTATCTGTCTTTACAGGAGAATGCTTGGGCTTGGCAGGCCAAGCACACAGGAGGGCATGTCTCACCTAAAGGGGGAACGTCTATGTGGGACAGGAGAGGCAGAAATCAGTGCCTGTGGGACACGCAGGGGGAGAAGAGTTGACACACCCTGTCCCCTCCACCGCCCTGCGCAGCGGCTAGGCAGGTGGGCCTGCTCCGCAAGACCCTCCCTAGGGGTCTGGGCAAGTGGGACCACGCTGGGAGTGATATCCCTCTCAGGGACAAGGACTCCCAAGTTCAATGAGGACCTCCCTGAGCCGACTACATTGTCCGCCGTCATGGGACTTGAAAAAACGGTTTGTTCTCATATTTTGACGACAACTACCAGTGATCCTCCTTCCACCCCGTTGTTGGCTTCAGGTAAGGCTGGGTTTCATCAGAGTGACGCCGTCAAGGAAGAAGGACCACACCTTTTTCGATTGTGCTGGCCTACTTCCACACAGTAGGAACTGTGAATGGGGAGAGACCTGATACACAGAGAGTGACTCCTACGGAAGGAGGAGAATCCTCAATACGCAGTGGCGAGCCTCTGTGGATATGTCCTGGAGCTACGCCGTGCCGGTGGTGGCGTAGCTGAAGGCCGCAAGGCGGCGTGCTCTGACCGAGCAAGAGGCTCTGGACAGGAGCGGAACGAAGACGGGAAGAAAACCGCCTTCCCTGGTGGCGTGTCCACTAGGAGACAGCGGTGGGCCTGGCGCCCACCAACCAACGCCGAGACCAGAGGAAAGAAAGGAGCCCTGGTCCCTCGAGCTCCAACCGGCGAGGGCCTGTACCGGCGAGATGAGACGAGCACGGACAGGGACGCAAACGCTCCAAAGGTGAGGACACCAGTGAGGGCTATAATGGTTGGGGGTCAAAGACTGCCAAAGCCGTCCGCGGTAGGAGAGGCTGGGAAAAAGGAACGGGCACAAGACACAGGTAAAACCGAGTGGGAGGGATAAGAATACTGCATATCCCGGCTGGAGAAGCCGCCAACTGTACGAAAGTCTGTAAGAGTGGGAAGGGCACGCAACTAGGCTTGGACTGGCCTATAGGGCAATAGGCCCATGGCCGAACCAAAAACACAAAATGCTGGTGTGGGCCAGTTGTTTTGGTCAAAGTGGGCCACTTTTCTGGCCAATGTGGGCCAGTGTGATGAGTTACTTTGCTATGAGGCTAGTAGTTTTGACCAGTGTTGCTGAATCCATATTCTTACTAGTCAAACAGTGTCACAAAAGGATGGAAGGAATGAATAGCCATTTGCAACTGTGGGCCACTTTTTCATTGGTGCCCGAGACAATGTTATGGCCCAGTCCGACCCTGCACGCAACGCGACCCAAGTAAAACAGAGGGGAAGTGATGCGAACACTGTGTATCAAGCCTGGGGAAGCCGCCTTCGGGACAAGGTCAGAAACCTGAAGGTAAGGTGTCTCCCTGACTAGTCCCCGGGGATCTGTCATCCAGGTGGCCAGGACACGGCCAAAGACTTGTGAATGTGAAGGGTGAAATTGTTTTGCAATAAAAGCCGTAGTGGACCCGACGGAGGGAGGCCGACATTCGGGAGGGGTCTGAGCCCGGAAGAGGGAGACCCAGGGGCGAAGGACCATCGCCCTGGTGCAATCAGAAAAGAACATTTGTTTATTATTTTGAACATACCAGGCCCTCGGAAGCAAGAAACCTAACCACCGAAGGTCCTGAGATCGCTAGGGACTTTTGTGGGTCTGAGCCCGGAAGAGGGCGATCCAGCGGTGAAAAGTCCTCACCCAACGTACAAGCGGAAAGGAACTTTTTGTTTGTTATTTCGAACACATCAGGTCCTCGGAAGCAAGAGACATTTTGTAGAAAAGAAACGTAGCCACCGAAGGTCCTGATAGCTGAGCACGGCACTGTCGTCTCGTGCTGGGAAAGCTCGAGAGAGAGAGAGAGAGAGAGTGTGCTGTGCTCTGGAGTCCCGCCTTGTCCCATGCTCAAAACGGGGGCGAGGGAGACCCCCCAGCTGCCACATCCTGACTTATCATTTGTGAACACTTCTTTCTTTCTTGTGAATCCTATCCCACACTCTTTTTGTATTTAGTTGTAAGGATTGGCAATAGTTTTTTTGTTCTAGTAGAGGCCCTTTTTATTTGACAAGACGGCGCTAGGACTGCCTTGTTATTATTTGATGGTCGTAGCCTGCTGCCATCTTAGATTTAGGTTTAGATTAGGCATTTTTCCAACCTGCACATACAGGTTAAACGACACCCTTGAACTGTGATCACTTGTATCTGTCTTTACAGGAGAATGCTTGGGCTTGGCAGGCCAAGCAAACAGGAGGGCATGTCTCACCTAAAGGGGGAACGTCTATGTGGGACAGGAGAGGCAGAAATCAGTGCCTGTGGGACACGCAGGGGGAGAAGAGTTGACACACCCTGTCCCCTCCACCGCCCTGCGCAGCGGCTAGGCAGGTGGGCCTGCTCCGCAAGACCCTCCCTAGCGGTCTGGGCAAGTGGGACCACGCTGGGAGTGATATCCCTCTCAGGGACAAGGACTCCCAAGTTCAATGAGGACCTCCCTGAGCCGACTACATTGTCCGCCGTCATGGGACTTGAAAAAACGGTTTGTTCTCATATTTTGACGACAACTACCAGTGATCCTCCTTCCACCCCGTTGTTGGCTTCAGGTAAGGCTGGGTTTCATCAGAGTGACGCCGTCAAGGAAGAAGGACCACACCTTTTTCGATTGTGCTGGCCTACTTCCACACAGTAGGAACTGTGAATGGGGAGAGACCTGATACACAGAGAGTGACTCCTACGGAAGGAGGAGAATCCTCAATACGCAGTGGCGAGCCTCTGTGGATATGTCCTGGAGCTACGCCGTGCCGGTGGTGGCGTAGCTGAAGGCCGCAAGGCGGCGTGCTCTGACCGAGCAAGAGGCTCTGGACAGGAGCGGAACGAAGACGGGAAGAAAACCGCCTTCCCTGGTGGCGTGTCCACTAGGAGACAGCGGTGGGCCTGGCGCCCACCAACCAACGCCGAGACCAGAGGAAAGAAAGGAGCCCTGGTCCCTCGAGCTCCAACCGGCGAGGGCCTGTACCGGCGAGATGAGACGAGCACGGACAGGGACGCAAACGCTCCAAAGGTGAGGACACCAGTGAGGGCTATAATGGTTGGGGGTCAAAGACTGCCAAAGCCGTCCGCGGTAGGAGAGGCTGGGAAAAAGGAACGGGCACAAGACACAGGTAAAACCGAGTGGGAGGGATAAGAATACTGCATATCCCGGCTGGAGAAGCCGCCAACTGTACGAAAGTCTGTAAGAGTGGGAAGGGCACGCAACTAGGCTTGGACTGGCCTATAGGGCAATAGGCCCATGGCCGAACCAAAAACACAAAATGCTGGTGTGGGCCAGTTGTTTTGGTCAAAGTGGGCCACTTTTCTGGCCAATGTGGGCCAGTGTGATGAGTTACTTTGCTATGAGGCTAGTAGTTTTGACCAGTGTTGCTGAATCCATATTCTTACTAGTCAAACAGTGTCACAAAAGGATGGAAGGAATGAATAGCCATTTGCAACTGTGGGCCACTTTTTCATTGGTGCCCGAGACAATGTTATGGCCCAGTCCGACCCTGCACGCAACGCGACCCAAGTAAAACAGAGGGGAAGTGATGCGAACACTGTGTATCAAGCCTGGGGAAGCCGCCTTCGGGACAATGTCAGAAACCTGAAGGTAAGGTGTCTCCCTGACTAGTCCCCGGGGATCTGTCATCCAGGTGGCCAGGACACGGCCAAAGACTTGTGAATGTGAAGGGTGAAATTGTTTTGCAATAAAAGCCGTAGTGGACCCGACGGAGGGAGGCCGACATTCGGGAGGGGTCTGAGCCCGGAAGAGGGAGACCCAGGGGCGAAGGACCATCGCCCTGGTGCAATCAGAAAAGAACATTTGTTTATTATTTTGAACATACCAGGCCCTCGGAAGCAAGAAACCTAACCACCGAAGGTCCTGAGATCGCTAGGGACTTTTGTGGGTCTGAGCCCGGAAGAGGGCGATCCAGCGGTGAAAAGTCCTCACCCAACGTACAAGCGGAAAGGAACTTTTTGTTTGTTATTTCGAACACATCAGGTCCTCGGAAGCAAGAGACATTTTGTAGAAAAGAAACGTAGCCACCGAAGGTCCTGATAGCTGAGCACGGCACTGTCGTCTCGTGCTGGGAAAGCTCGAGAGAGAGAGAGAGAGAGAGAGAGAGAGAGTGTGCTGTGCTCTGGAGTCCCGCCTTGTCCCATGCTCAAAACGGGGGCGAGGGAGACCCCCAGCTGCCACATCCTGACTTATCATTTGTGAACACTTCTTTCTTTCTTGTGAATCCTATCCCACACTCTTTTTGTATTTAGTTGTAAGGATTGGCAATAGTTTTTTTGTTCTAGTAGAGGCCCTTTTTATTTGACAAGACGGCGCTAGGACTGCCTTGTTATTATTTGATGGTCGTAGCCTGCTGCCATCTTAGATTTAGGTTTAGATTAGGCATTTTTCCAACCTGCACATACAGGTTAAACGACACCCTTGAACTGTGATCACTTGTATCTGTCTTTACAGGAGAATGCTTGGGCTTGGCAGGCCAAGCACACAGGAGGGCATGTCTCACCTAAAGGGGGAACGTCTATGTGGGACAGGAGAGGCAGAAATCAGTGCCTGTGGGACACGCAGGGGGAGAAGAGTTGACACACCCTGTCCCCTCCACCGCCCTGCGCAGCGGCTAGGCAGGTGGGCCTGCTCCGCAAGACCCTCCCTAGGGGTCTGGGCAAGTGGGACCACGCTGGGAGTGATATCCCTCTCAGGGACAAGGACTCCCAAGTTCAATGAGGACCTCCCTGAGCCGACTACATTGTCCGCCGTCATGGGACTTGAAAAAACGGTTTGTTCTCATATTTTGACGACAACTACCAGTGATCCTCCTTCCACCCCGTTGTTGGCTTCAGGTAAGGCTGGGTTTCATCAGAGTGACGCCGTCAAGGAAGAAGGACCACACCTTTTTCGATTGTGCTGGCCTACTTCCACACAGTAGGAACTGTGAATGGGGAGAGACCTGATACACAGAGAGTGACTCCTACGGAAGGAGGAGAATCCTCAATACGCAGTGGCGAGCCTCTGTGGATATGTCCTGGAGCTACGCCGTGCCGGTGGTGGCGTAGCTGAAGGCCGCAAGGCGGCGTGCTCTGACCGAGCAAGAGGCTCTGGACAGGAGCGGAACGAAGACGGGAAGAAAACCGCCTTCCCTGGTGGCGTGTCCACTAGGAGACAGCGGTGGGCCTGGCGCCCACCAACCAACGCCGAGACCAGAGGAAAGAAAGGAGCCCTGGTCCCTCGAGCTCCAACCGGCGAGGGCCTGTACCGGCGAGATGAGACGAGCACGGACAGGGACGCAAACGCTCCAAAGGTGAGGACACCAGTGAGGGCTATAATGGTTGGGGGTCAAAGACTGCCAAAGCCGTCCGCGGTAGGAGAGGCTGGGAAAAAGGAACGGGCACAAGACACAGGTAAAACCGAGTGGGAGGGATAAGAATACTGCATATCCCGGCTGGAGAAGCCGCCAACTGTACGAAAGTCTGTAAGAGTGGGAAGGGCACGCAACTAGGCTTGGACTGGCCTATAGGGCAATAGGCCCATGGCCGAACCAAAAACACAAAATGCTGGTGTGGGCCAGTTGTTTTGGTCAAAGTGGGCCACTTTTCTGGCCAATGTGGGCCAGTGTGATGAGTTACTTTGCTATGAGGCTAGTAGTTTTGACCAGTGTTGCTGAATCCATATTCTTACTAGTCAAACAGTGTCACAAAAGGATGGAAGGAATGAATAGCCATTTGCAACTGTGGGCCACTTTTTCATTGGTGCCCGAGACAATGTTATGGCCCAGTCCGACCCTGCACGCAACGCGACCCAAGTAAAACAGAGGGGAAGTGATGCGAACACTGTGTATCAAGCCTGGGGAAGCCGCCTTCGGGACAATGTCAGAAACCTGAAGGTAAGGTGTCTCCCTGACTAGTCCCCGGGGATCTGTCATCCAGGTGGCCAGGACACGGCCAAAGACTTGTGAATGTGAAGGGTGAAATTGTTTTGCAATAAAAGCCGTAGTGGACCCGACGGAGGGAGGCCGACATTCGGGAGGGGTCTGAGCCCGGAAGAGGGAGACCTAGGGGCGAAGGACCATCGCCCTGGTGCAATCAGAAAAGAACATTTGTTTATTATTTTGAACATACCAGGCCCTCGGAAGCAAGAAACCTAACCACCGAAGGTCCTGAGATCGCTAGGGACTTTTGTGGGTCTGAGCCCGGAAGAGGGCGATCCAGCGGTGAAAAGTCCTCACCCAACGTACAAGCGGAAAGGAACTTTTTGTTTGTTATTTCGAACACATCAGGTCCTCGGTAGCAAGAGACATTTTGTAGAAAAGAAACGTAGCCACCGAAGGTCCTGATAGCTGAGCACGGCACTGTCGTCTCGTGCTGGGAAAGCTCGAGAGAGAGAGAGAGAGAGAGTGTGCTGTGCTCTGGAGTCCCGCCTTGTCCCATGCTCAAAACGGGGGCGAGGGAGACCCCCCAGCTGCCACATCCTGACTTATCATTTGTGAACACTTCTTTCTTTCTTGTGAATCCTATCCCACACTCTTTTTGTATTTAGTTGTAAGGATTGGCAATAGTTTTTTTGTTCTAGTAGAGGCCCTTTTTATTTGACAAGACGGCGCTAGGACTGCCTTGTTATTATTTGATGGTCGTAGCCTGCTGCCATCTTAGATTTAGGTTTAGATTAGGCATTTTTCCAACCTGCACATACAGGTTAAACGACACCCTTGAACTGTGATCACTTGTATCTGTCTTTACAGGAGAATGCTTGGGCTTGGCAGGCCAAGCACACAGGAGGGCATGTCTCACCTAAAGGGGGAACGTCTATGTGGGACAGGAGAGGCAGAAATCAGTGCCTGTGGGACACGCAGGGGGAGAAGAGTTGACACACCCTGTCCCCTCCACCGCCCTGCGCAGCGGCTAGGCAGGTGGGCCTGCTCCGCAAGACCCTCCCTAGCGGTCTGGGCAAGTGGGACCACGCTGGGAGTGATATCCCTCTCAGGGACAAGGACTCCCAAGTTCAATGAGGACCTCCCTGAGCCGACTACATTGTCCGCCGTCATGGGACTTGAAAAAACGGTTTGTTCTCATATTTTGACGACAACTACCAGTGATCCTCCTTCCACCCCGTTGTTGGCTTCAGGTAAGGCTGGGTTTCATCAGAGTGACGCCGTCAAGGAAGAAGGACCACACCTTTTTCGATTGTGCTGGCCTACTTCCACACAGTAGGAACTGTGAATGGGGAGAGACCTGATACACAGAGAGTGACTCCTACGGAAGGAGGAGAATCCTCAATACGCAGTGGCGAGCCTCTGTGGATATGTCCTGGAGCTACGCCGTGCCGGTGGTGGCGTAGCTGAAGGCCGCAAGGCGGCGTGCTCTGACCGAGCAAGAGGCTCTGGACAGGAGCGGAACGAAGACGGGAAGAAAACCGCCTTCCCTGGTGGCGTGTCCACTAGGAGACAGCGGTGGGCCTGGCGCCCACCAACCAACGCCGAGACCAGAGGAAAGAAAGGAGCCCTGGTCCCTCGAGCTCCAACCGGCGAGGGCCTGTACCGGCGAGATGAGACGAGCACGGACAGGGACGCAAACGCTCCAAAGGTGAGGACACCAGTGAGGGCTATAATGGTTGGGGGTCAAAGACTGCCAAAGCCGTCCGCGGTAGGAGAGGCTGGGAAAAAGGAACGGGCACAAGACACAGGTAAAACCGAGTGGGAGGGATAAGAATACTGCATATCCCGGCTGGAGAAGCCGCCAACTGTACGAAAGTCTGTAAGAGTGGGAAGGGCACGCAACTAGGCTTGGACTGGCCTATAGGGCAATAGGCCCATGGCCGAACCAAAAACACAAAATGCTGGTGTGGGCCAGTTGTTTTGGTCAAAGTGGGCCACTTTTCTGGCCAATGTGGGCCAGTGTGATGAGTTACTTTGCTATGAGGCTAGTAGTTTTGACCAGTGTTGCTGAATCCATATTCTTACTAGTCAAACAGTGTCACAAAAGGATGGAAGGAATGAATAGCCATTTGCAACTGTGGGCCACTTTTTCATTGGTGCCCGAGACAATGTTATGGCCCAGTCCGACCCTGCACGCAACGCGACCCAAGTAAAACAGAGGGGAAGTGATGCGAACACTGTGTATCAAGCCTGGGGAAGCCGCCTTCGGGACAATGTCAGAAACCTGAAGGTAAGGTGTCTCCCTGACTAGTCCCCGGGGATCTGTCATCCAGGTGGCCAGGACACGGCCAAAGACTTGTGAATGTGAAGGGTGAAATTGTTTTGCAATAAAAGCCGTAGTGGACCCGACGGAGGGAGGCCGACATTCGGGAGGGGTCTGAGCCCGGAAGAGGGAGACCCAGGGGCGAAGGACCATCGCCCTGGTGCAATCAGAAAAGAACATTTGTTTATTATTTTGAACATACCAGGCCCTCGGAAGCAAGAAACCTAACCACCGAAGGTCCTGAGATCGCTAGGGACTTTTGTGGGTCTGAGCCCGGAAGAGGGCGATCCAGCGGTGAAAAGTCCTCACCCAACGTACAAGCGGAAAGGAACTTTTTGTTTGTTATTTCGAACACATCAGGTCCTCGGAAGCAAGAGACATTTTGTAGAAAAGAAACGTAGCCACCGAAGGTCCTGATAGCTGAGCACGGCACTGTCGTCTCGTGCTGGGAAAGCTCGAGAGAGAGAGAGAGAGAGAGAGAGAGAGAGTGTGCTGTGCTCTGGAGTCCCGCCTTGTCCCATGCTCAAAACGGGGGCGAGGGAGACCCCCAGCTGCCACATCCTGACTTATCATTTGTGAACACTTCTTTCTTTCTTGTGAATCCTATCCCACACTCTTTTTGTATTTAGTTGTAAGGATTGGCAATAGTTTTTTTGTTCTAGTAGAGGCCCTTTTTATTTGACAAGACGGCGCTAGGACTGCCTTGTTATTATTTGATGGTCGTAGCCTGCTGCCATCTTAGATTTAGGTTTAGATTAGGCATTTTTCCAACCTGCACATACAGGTTAAACGACACCCTTGAACTGTGATCACTTGTATCTGTCTTTACAGGAGAATGCTTGGGCTTGGCAGGCCAAGCACACAGGAGGGCATGTCTCACCTAAAGGGGGAACGTCTATGTGGGACAGGAGAGGCAGAAATCAGTGCCTGTGGGACACGCAGGGGGAGAAGAGTTGACACACCCTGTCCCCTCCACCGCCCTGCGCAGCGGCTAGGCAGGTGGGCCTGCTCCGCAAGACCCTCCCTAGGGGTCTGGGCAAGTGGGACCACGCTGGGAGTGATATCCCTCTCAGGGACAAGGACTCCCAAGTTCAATGAGGACCTCCCTGAGCCGACTACATTGTCCGCCGTCATGGGACTTGAAAAAACGGTTTGTTCTCATATTTTGACGACAACTACCAGTGATCCTCCTTCCACCCCGTTGTTGGCTTCAGGTAAGGCTGGGTTTCATCAGAGTGACGCCGTCAAGGAAGAAGGACCACACCTTTTTCGATTGTGCTGGCCTACTTCCACACAGTAGGAACTGTGAATGGGGAGAGACCTGATACACAGAGAGTGACTCCTACGGAAGGAGGAGAATCCTCAATACGCAGTGGCGAGCCTCTGTGGATATGTCCTGGAGCTACGCCGTGCCGGTGGTGGCGTAGCTGAAGGCCGCAAGGCGGCGTGCTCTGACCGAGCAAGAGGCTCTGGACAGGAGCGGAACGAAGACGGGAAGAAAACCGCCTTCCCTGGTGGCGTGTCCACTAGGAGACAGCGGTGGGCCTGGCGCCCACCAACCAACGCCGAGACCAGAGGAAAGAAAGGAGCCCTGGTCCCTCGAGCTCCAACCGGCGAGGGCCTGTACCGGCGAGATGAGACGAGCACGGACAGGGACGCAAACGCTCCAAAGGTGAGGACACCAGTGAGGGCTATAATGGTTGGGGGTCAAAGACTGCCAAAGCCGTCCGCGGTAGGAGAGGCTGGGAAAAAGGAACGGGCACAAGACACAGGTAAAACCGAGTGGGAGGGATAAGAATACTGCATATCCCGGCTGGAGAAGCCGCCAACTGTACGAAAGTCTGTAAGAGTGGGAAGGGCACGCAACTAGGCTTGGACTGGCCTATAGGGCAATAGGCCCATGGCCGAACCAAAAACACAAAATGCTGGTGTGGGCCAGTTGTTTTGGTCAAAGTGGGCCACTTTTCTGGCCAATGTGGGCCAGTGTGATGAGTTACTTTGCTATGAGGCTAGTAGTTTTGACCAGTGTTGCTGAATCCATATTCTTACTAGTCAAACAGTGTCACAAAAGGATGGAAGGAATGAATAGCCATTTGCAACTGTGGGCCACTTTTTCATTGGTGCCCGAGACAATGTTATGGCCCAGTCCGACCCTGCACGCAACGCGACCCAAGTAAAACAGAGGGGAAGTGATGCGAACACTGTGTATCAAGCCTGGGGAAGCCGCCTTCGGGACAAGGTCAGAAACCTGAAGGTAAGGTGTCTCCCTGACTAGTCCCCGGGGATCTGTCATCCAGGTGGCCAGGACACGGCCAAAGACTTGTGAATGTGAAGGGTGAAATTGTTTTGCAATAAAAGCCGTAGTGGACCCGACGGAGGGAGGCCGACATTCGGGAGGGGTCTGAGCCCGGAAGAGGGAGACCCAGGGGCGAAGGACCATCGCCCTGGTGCAATCAGAAAAGAACATTTGTTTATTATTTTGAACATACCAGGCCCTCGGAAGCAAGAAACCTAACCACCGAAGGTCCTGAGATCGCTAGGGACTTTTGTGGGTCTGAGCCCGGAAGAGGGCGATCCAGCGGTGAAAAGTCCTCACCCAACGTACAAGCGGAAAGGAACTTTTTGTTTGTTATTTCGAACACATCAGGTCCTCGGTAGCAAGAGACATTTTGTAGAAAAGAAACGTAGCCACCGAAGGTCCTGATAGCTGAGCACGGCACTGTCGTCTCGTGCTGGGAAAGCTCGAGAGAGAGAGAGAGAGAGAGTGTGCTGTGCTCTGGAGTCCCGCCTTGTCCCATGCTCAAAACGGGGGCGAGGGAGACCCCCCAGCTGCCACATCCTGACTTATCATTTGTGAACACTTCTTTCTTTCTTGTGAATCCTATCCCACACTCTTTTTGTATTTAGTTGTAAGGATTGGCAATAGTTTTTTTGTTCTAGTAGAGGCCCTTTTTATTTGACAAGACGGCGCTAGGACTGCCTTGTTATTATTTGATGGTCGTAGCCTGCTGCCATCTTAGATTTAGGTTTAGATTAGGCATTTTTCCAACCTGCACATACAGGTTAAACGACACCCTTGAACTGTGATCACTTGTATCTGTCTTTACAGGAGAATGCTTGGGCTTGGCAGGCCAAGCACACAGGAGGGCATGTCTCACCTAAAGGGGGAACGTCTATGTGGGACAGGAGAGGCAGAAATCAGTGCCTGTGGGACACGCAGGGGGAGAAGAGTTGACACACCCTGTCCCCTCCACCGCCCTGCGCAGCGGCTAGGCAGGTGGGCCTGCTCCGCAAGACCCTCCCTAGCGGTCTGGGCAAGTGGGACCACGCTGGGAGTGATATCCCTCTCAGGGACAAGGACTCCCAAGTTCAATGAGGACCTCCCTGAGCCGACTACATTGTCCGCCGTCATGGGACTTGAAAAAACGGTTTGTTCTCATATTTTGACGACAACTACCAGTGATCCTCCTTCCACCCCGTTGTTGGCTTCAGGTAAGGCTGGGTTTCATCAGAGTGACGCCGTCAAGGAAGAAGGACCACACCTTTTTCGATTGTGCTGGCCTACTTCCACACAGTAGGAACTGTGAATGGGGAGAGACCTGATACACAGAGAGTGACTCCTACGGAAGGAGGAGAATCCTCAATACGCAGTGGCGAGCCTCTGTGGATATGTCCTGGAGCTACGCCGTGCCGGTGGTGGCGTAGCTGAAGGCCGCAAGGCGGCGTGCTCTGACCGAGCAAGAGGCTCTGGACAGGAGCGGAACGAAGACGGGAAGAAAACCGCCTTCCCTGGTGGCGTGTCCACTAGGAGACAGCGGTGGGCCTGGCGCCCACCAACCAACGCCGAGACCAGAGGAAAGAAAGGAGCCCTGGTCCCTCGAGCTCCAACCGGCGAGGGCCTGTACCGGCGAGATGAGACGAGCACGGACAGGGACGCAAACGCTCCAAAGGTGAGGACACCAGTGAGGGCTATAATGGTTGGGGGTCAAAGACTGCCAAAGCCGTCCGCGGTAGGAGAGGCTGGGAAAAAGGAACGGGCACAAGACACAGGTAAAACCGAGTGGGAGGGATAAGAATACTGCATATCCCGGCTGGAGAAGCCGCCAACTGTACGAAAGTCTGTAAGAGTGGGAAGGGCACGCAACTAGGCTTGGACTGGCCTATAGGGCAATAGGCCCATGGCCGAACCAAAAACACAAAATGCTGGTGTGGGCCAGTTGTTTTGGTCAAAGTGGGCCACTTTTCTGGCCAATGTGGGCCAGTGTGATGAGTTACTTTGCTATGAGGCTAGTAGTTTTGACCAGTGTTGCTGAATCCATATTCTTACTAGTCAAACAGTGTCACAAAAGGATGGAAGGAATGAATAGCCATTTGCAACTGTGGGCCACTTTTTCATTGGTGCCCGAGACAATGTTATGGCCCAGTCCGACCCTGCACGCAACGCGACCCAAGTAAAACAGAGGGGAAGTGATGCGAACACTGTGTATCAAGCCTGGGGAAGCCGCCTTCGGGACAATGTCAGAAACCTGAAGGTAAGGTGTCTCCCTGACTAGTCCCCGGGGATCTGTCATCCAGGTGGCCAGGACACGGCCAAAGACTTGTGAATGTGAAGGGTGAAATTGTTTTGCAATAAAAGCCGTAGTGGACCCGACGGAGGGAGGCCGACATTCGGGAGGGGTCTGAGCCCGGAAGAGGGAGACCCAGGGGCGAAGGACCATCGCCCTGGTGCAATCAGAAAAGAACATTTGTTTATTATTTTGAACATACCAGGCCCTCGGAAGCAAGAAACCTAACCACCGAAGGTCCTGAGATCGCTAGGGACTTTTGTGGGTCTGAGCCCGGAAGAGGGCGATCCAGCGGTGAAAAGTCCTCACCCAACGTACAAGCGGAAAGGAACTTTTTGTTTGTTATTTCGAACACATCAGGTCCTCGGAAGCAAGAGACATTTTGTAGAAAAGAAACGTAGCCACCGAAGGTCCTGATAGCTGAGCACGGCACTGTCGTCTCGTGCTGGGAAAGCTCGAGAGAGAGAGAGAGAGAGTGTGCTGTGCTCTGGAGTCCCGCCTTGTCCCATGCTCAAAACGGGGGCGAGGGAGACCCCCCAGCTGCCACATCCTGACTTATCATTTGTGAACACTTCTTTCTTTCTTGTGAATCCTATCCCACACTCTTTTTGTATTTAGTTGTAAGGATTGGCAATAGTTTTTTTGTTCTAGTAGAGGCCCTTTTTATTTGACAAGACGGCGCTAGGACTGCCTTGTTATTATTTGATGGTCGTAGCCTGCTGCCATCTTAGATTTAGGTTTAGATTAGGCATTTTTCCAACCTGCACATACAGGTTAAACGACACCCTTGAACTGTGATCACTTGTATCTGTCTTTACAGGAGAATGCTTGGGCTTGGCAGGCCAAGCACACAGGAGGGCATGTCTCACCTAAAGGGGGAACGTCTATGTGGGACAGGAGAGGCAGAAATCAGTGCCTGTGGGACACGCAGGGGGAGAAGAGTTGACACACCCTGTCCCCTCCACCGCCCTGCGCAGCGGCTAGGCAGGTGGGCCTGCTCCGCAAGACCCTCCCTAGCGGTCTGGGCAAGTGGGACCACGCTGGGAGTGATATCCCTCTCAGGGACAAGGACTCCCAAGTTCAATGAGGACCTCCCTGAGCCGACTACATTGTCCGCCGTCATGGGACTTGAAAAAACGGTTTGTTCTCATATTTTGACGACAACTACCAGTGATCCTCCTTCCACCCCGTTGTTGGCTTCAGGTAAGGCTGGGTTTCATCAGAGTGACGCCGTCAAGGAAGAAGGACCACACCTTTTTCGATTGTGCTGGCCTACTTCCACACAGTAGGAACTGTGAATGGGGAGAGACCTGATACACAGAGAGTGACTCCTACGGAAGGAGGAGAATCCTCAATACGCAGTGGCGAGCCTCTGTGGATATGTCCTGGAGCTACGCCGTGCCGGTGGTGGCGTAGCTGAAGGCCGCAAGGCGGCGTGCTCTGACCGAGCAAGAGGCTCTGGACAGGAGCGGAACGAAGACGGGAAGAAAACCGCCTTCCCTGGTGGCGTGTCCACTAGGAGACAGCGGTGGGCCTGGCGCCCACCAACCAACGCCGAGACCAGAGGAAAGAAAGGAGCCCTGGTCCCTCGAGCTCCAACCGGCGAGGGCCTGTACCGGCGAGATGAGACGAGCACGGACAGGGACGCAAACGCTCCAAAGGTGAGGACACCAGTGAGGGCTATAATGGTTGGGGGTCAAAGACTGCCAAAGCCGTCCGCGGTAGGAGAGGCTGGGAAAAAGGAACGGGCACAAGACACAGGTAAAACCGAGTGGGAGGGATAAGAATACTGCATATCCCGGCTGGAGAAGCCGCCAACTGTACGAAAGTCTGTAAGAGTGGGAAGGGCACGCAACTAGGCTTGGACTGGCCTATAGGGCAATAGGCCCATGGCCGAACCAAAAACACAAAATGCTGGTGTGGGCCAGTTGTTTTGGTCAAAGTGGGCCACTTTTCTGGCCAATGTGGGCCAGTGTGATGAGTTACTTTGCTATGAGGCTAGTAGTTTTGACCAGTGTTGCTGAATCCATATTCTTACTAGTCAAACAGTGTCACAAAAGGATGGAAGGAATGAATAGCCATTTGCAACTGTGGGCCACTTTTTCATTGGTGCCCGAGACAATGTTATGGCCCAGTCCGACCCTGCACGCAACGCGACCCAAGTAAAACAGAGGGGAAGTGATGCGAACACTGTGTATCAAGCCTGGGGAAGCCGCCTTCGGGACAAGGTCAGAAACCTGAAGGTAAGGTGTCTCCCTGACTAGTCCCCGGGGATCTGTCATCCAGGTGGCCAGGACACGGCCAAAGACTTGTGAATGTGAAGGGTGAAATTGTTTTGCAATAAAAGCCGTAGTGGACCCGACGGAGGGAGGCCGACATTCGGGAGGGGTCTGAGCCCGGAAGAGGGAGACCCAGGGGCGAAGGACCATCGCCCTGGTGCAATCAGAAAAGAACATTTGTTTATTATTTTGAACATACCAGGCCCTCGGAAGCAAGAAACCTAACCACCGAAGGTCCTGAGATCGCTAGGGACTTTTGTGGGTCTGAGCCCGGAAGAGGGCGATCCAGCGGTGAAAAGTCCTCACCCAACGTACAAGCGGAAAGGAACTTTTTGTTTGTTATTTCGAACACATCAGGTCCTCGGAAGCAAGAGACATTTTGTAGAAAAGAAACGTAGCCACCGAAGGTCCTGATAGCTGAGCACGGCACTGTCGTCTCGTGCTGGGAAAGCTCGAGAGAGAGAGAGAGAGAGAGAGAGAGAGAGAGAGAGAGAGAGAGAGTGTGCTGTGCTCTGGAGTCCCGCCTTGTCCCATGCTCAAAACGGGGGCGAGGGAGACCCCCCAGCTGCCACATCCTGACTTATCATTTGTGAACACTTCTTTCTTTCTTGTGAATCCTATCCCACACTCTTTTTGTATTTAGTTGTAAGGATTGGCAATAGTTTTTTTGTTCTAGTAGAGGCCCTTTTTATTTGACAAGACGGCGCTAGGACTGCCTTGTTATTATTTGATGGTCGTAGCCTGCTGCCATCTTAGATTTAGGTTTAGATTAGGCATTTTTCCAACCTGCACATACAGGTTAAACGACACCCTTGAACTGTGATCACTTGTATCTGTCTTTACAGGAGAATGCTTGGGCTTGGCAGGCCAAGCACACAGGAGGGCATGTCTCACCTAAAGGGGGAACGTCTATGTGGGACAGGAGAGGCAGAAATCAGTGCCTGTGGGACACGCAGGGGGAGAAGAGTTGACACACCCTGTCCCCTCCACCGCCCTGCGCAGCGGCTAGGCAGGTGGGCCTGCTCCGCAAGACCCTCCCTAGCGGTCTGGGCAAGTGGGACCACGCTGGGAGTGATATCCCTCTCAGGGACAAGGACTCCCAAGTTCAATGAGGACCTCCCTGAGCCGACTACATTGTCCGCCGTCATGGGACTTGAAAAAACGGTTTGTTCTCATATTTTGACGACAACTACCAGTGATCCTCCTTCCACCCCGTTGTTGGCTTCAGGTAAGGCTGGGTTTCATCAGAGTGACGCCGTCAAGGAAGAAGGACCACACCTTTTTCGATTGTGCTGGCCTACTTCCACACAGTAGGAACTGTGAATGGGGAGAGACCTGATACACAGAGAGTGACTCCTACGGAAGGAGGAGAATCCTCAATACGCAGTGGCGAGCCTCTGTGGATATGTCCTGGAGCTACGCCGTGCCGGTGGTGGCGTAGCTGAAGGCCGCAAGGCGGCGTGCTCTGACCGAGCAAGAGGCTCTGGACAGGAGCGGAACGAAGACGGGAAGAAAACCGCCTTCCCTGGTGGCGTGTCCACTAGGAGACAGCGGTGGGCCTGGCGCCCACCAACCAACGCCGAGACCAGAGGAAAGAAAGGAGCCCTGGTCCCTCGAGCTCCAACCGGCGAGGGCCTGTACCGGCGAGATGAGACGAGCACGGACAGGGACGCAAACGCTCCAAAGGTGAGGACACCAGTGAGGGCTATAATGGTTGGGGGTCAAAGACTGCCAAAGCCGTCCGCGGTAGGAGAGGCTGGGAAAAAGGAACGGGCACAAGACACAGGTAAAACCGAGTGGGAGGGATAAGAATACTGCATATCCCGGCTGGAGAAGCCGCCAACTGTACGAAAGTCTGTAAGAGTGGGAAGGGCACGCAACTAGGCTTGGACTGGCCTATAGGGCAATAGGCCCATGGCCGAACCAAAAACACAAAATGCTGGTGTGGGCCAGTTGTTTTGGTCAAAGTGGGCCACTTTTCTGGCCAATGTGGGCCAGTGTGATGAGTTACTTTGCTATGAGGCTAGTAGTTTTGACCAGTGTTGCTGAATCCATATTCTTACTAGTCAAACAGTGTCACAAAAGGATGGAAGGAATGAATAGCCATTTGCAACTGTGGGCCACTTTTTCATTGGTGCCCGAGACAATGTTATGGCCCAGTCCGACCCTGCACGCAACGCGACCCAAGTAAAACAGAGGGGAAGTGATGCGAACACTGTGTATCAAGCCTGGGGAAGCCGCCTTCGGGACAATGTCAGAAACCTGAAGGTAAGGTGTCTCCCTGACTAGTCCCCGGGGATCTGTCATCCAGGTGGCCAGGACACGGCCAAAGACTTGTGAATGTGAAGGGTGAAATTGTTTTGCAATAAAAGCCGTAGTGGACCCGACGGAGGGAGGCCGACATTCGGGAGGGGTCTGAGCCCGGAAGAGGGAGACCCAGGGGCGAAGGACCATCGCCCTGGTGCAATCAGAAAAGAACATTTGTTTATTATTTTGAACATACCAGGCCCTCGGAAGCAAGAAACCTAACCACCGAAGGTCCTGAGATCGCTAGGGACTTTTGTGGGTCTGAGCCCGGAAGAGGGCGATCCAGCGGTGAAAAGTCCTCACCCAACGTACAAGCGGAAAGGAACTTTTTGTTTGTTATTTCGAACACATCAGGTCCTCGGAAGCAAGAGACATTTTGTAGAAAAGAAACGTAGCCACCGAAGGTCCTGATAGCTGAGCACGGCACTGTCGTCTCGTGCTGGGAAAGCTCGAGAGAGAGAGAGAGAGAGAGAGAGAGAGAGAGAGAGAGAGAGAGAGAGAGAGTGTGCTGTGCTCTGGAGTCCCGCCTTGTCCCATGCTCAAAACCGGGGCGAGGGAGACCCCCCAGCTGCCACATCCTGACTTATCATTTGTGAACACTTCTTTCTTTCTTGTGAATCCTATCCCACACTCTTTTTGTATTTAGTTGTAAGGATTGGCAATAGTTTTTTTGTTCTAGTAGAGGCCCTTTTTATTTGACAAGACGGCGCTAGGACTGCCTTGTTATTATTTGATGGTCGTAGCCTGCTGCCATCTTAGATTTAGGTTTAGATTAGGCATTTTTCCAACCTGCACATACAGGTTAAACGACACCCTTGAACTGTGATCACTTGTATCTGTCTTTACAGGAGAATGCTTGGGCTTGGCAGGCCAAGCACACAGGAGGGCATGTCTCACCTAAAGGGGGAACGTCTATGTGGGACAGGAGAGGCAGAAATCAGTGCCTGTGGGACACGCAGGGGGAGAAGAGTTGACACACCCTGTCCCCTCCACCGCCCTGCGCAGCGGCTAGGCAGGTGGGCCTGCTCCGCAAGACCCTCCCTAGCGGTCTGGGCAAGTGGGACCACGCTGGGAGTGATATCCCTCTCAGGGACAAGGACTCCCAAGTTCAATGAGGACCTCCCTGAGCCGACTACATTGTCCGCCGTCATGGGACTTGAAAAAACGGTTTGTTCTCATATTTTGACGACAACTACCAGTGATCCTCCTTCCACCCCGTTGTTGGCTTCAGGTAAGGCTGGGTTTCATCAGAGTGACGCCGTCAAGGAAGAAGGACCACACCTTTTTCGATTGTGCTGGCCTACTTCCACACAGTAGGAACTGTGAATGGGGAGAGACCTGATACACAGAGAGTGACTCCTACGGAAGGAGGAGAATCCTCAATACGCAGTGGCGAGCCTCTGTGGATATGTCCTGGAGCTACGCCGTGCCGGTGGTGGCGTAGCTGAAGGCCGCAAGGCGGCGTGCTCTGACCGAGCAAGAGGCTCTGGACAGGAGCGGAACGAAGACGGGAAGAAAACCGCCTTCCCTGGTGGCGTGTCCACTAGGAGACAGCGGTGGGCCTGGCGCCCACCAACCAACGCCGAGACCAGAGGAAAGAAAGGAGCCCTGGTCCCTCGAGCTCCAACCGGCGAGGGCCTGTACCGGCGAGATGAGACGAGCACGGACAGGGACGCAAACGCTCCAAAGGTGAGGACACCAGTGAGGGCTATAATGGTTGGGGGTCAAAGACTGCCAAAGCCGTCCGCGGTAGGAGAGGCTGGGAAAAAGGAACGGGCACAAGACACAGGTAAAACCGAGTGGGAGGGATAAGAATACTGCATATCCCGGCTGGAGAAGCCGCCAACTGTACGAAAGTCTGTAAGAGTGGGAAGGGCACGCAACTAGGCTTGGACTGGCCTATAGGGCAATAGGCCCATGGCCGAACCAAAAACACAAAATGCTGGTGTGGGCCAGTTGTTTTGGTCAAAGTGGGCCACTTTTCTGGCCAATGTGGGCCAGTGTGATGAGTTACTTTGCTATGAGGCTAGTAGTTTTGACCAGTGTTGCTGAATCCATATTCTTACTAGTCAAACAGTGTCACAAAAGGATGGAAGGAATGAATAGCCATTTGCAACTGTGGGCCACTTTTTCATTGGTGCCCGAGACAATGTTATGGCCCAGTCCGACCCTGCACGCAACGCGACCCAAGTAAAACAGAGGGGAAGTGATGCGAACACTGTGTATCAAGCCTGGGGAAGCCGCCTTCGGGACAATGTCAGAAACCTGAAGGTAAGGTGTCTCCCTGACTAGTCCCCGGGGATCTGTCATCCAGGTGGCCAGGACACGGCCAAAGACTTGTGAATGTGAAGGGTGAAATTGTTTTGCAATAAAAGCCGTAGTGGACCCGACGGAGGGAGGCCGACATTCGGGAGGGGTCTGAGCCCGGAAGAGGGAGACCCAGGGGCGAAGGACCATCGCCCTGGTGCAATCAGAAAAGAACATTTGTTTATTATTTTGAACATACCAGGCCCTCGGAAGCAAGAAACCTAACCACCGAAGGTCCTGAGATCGCTAGGGACTTTTGTGGGTCTGAGCCCGGAAGAGGGCGATCCAGCGGTGAAAAGTCCTCACCCAACGTACAAGCGGAAAGGAACTTTTTGTTTGTTATTTCGAACACATCAGGTCCTCGGAAGCAAGAGACATTTTGTAGAAAAGAAACGTAGCCACCGAAGGTCCTGATAGCTGAGCACGGCACTGTCGTCTCGTGCTGGGAAAGCTCGAGAGAGAGAGAGAGAGAGTGTGCTGTGCTCTGGAGTCCCGCCTTGTCCCATGCTCAAAACGGGGGCGAGGGAGACCCCCCAGCTGCCACATCCTGACTTATCATTTGTGAACACTTCTTTCTTTCTTGTGAATCCTATCCCACACTCTTTTTGTATTTAGTTGTAAGGATTGGCAATAGTTTTTTTGTTCTAGTAGAGGCCCTTTTTATTTGACAAGACGGCGCTAGGACTGCCTTGTTATTATTTGATGGTCGTAGCCTGCTGCCATCTTAGATTTAGGTTTAGATTAGGCATTTTTCCAACCTGCACATACAGGTTAAACGACACCCTTGAACTGTGATCACTTGTATCTGTCTTTACAGGAGAATGCTTGGGCTTGGCAGGCCAAGCACACAGGAGGGCATGTCTCACCTAAAGGGGGAACGTCTATGTGGGACAGGAGAGGCAGAAATCAGTGCCTGTGGGACACGCAGGGGGAGAAGAGTTGACACACCCTGTCCCCTCCACCGCCCTGCGCAGCGGCTAGGCAGGTGGGCCTGCTCCGCAAGACCCTCCCTAGCGGTCTGGGCAAGTGGGACCACGCTGGGAGTGATATCCCTCTCAGGGACAAGGACTCCCAAGTTCAATGAGGACCTCCCTGAGCCGACTACATTGTCCGCCGTCATGGGACTTGAAAAAACGGTTTGTTCTCATATTTTGACGACAACTACCAGTGATCCTCCTTCCACCCCGTTGTTGGCTTCAGGTAAGGCTGGGTTTCATCAGAGTGACGCCGTCAAGGAAGAAGGACCACACCTTTTTCGATTGTGCTGGCCTACTTCCACACAGTAGGAACTGTGAATGGGGAGAGACCTGATACACAGAGAGTGACTCCTACGGAAGGAGGAGAATCCTCAATACGCAGTGGCGAGCCTCTGTGGATATGTCCTGGAGCTACGCCGTGCCGGTGGTGGCGTAGCTGAAGGCCGCAAGGCGGCGTGCTCTGACCGAGCAAGAGGCTCTGGACAGGAGCGGAACGAAGACGGGAAGAAAACCGCCTTCCCTGGTGGCGTGTCCACTAGGAGACAGCGGTGGGCCTGGCGCCCACCAACCAACGCCGAGACCAGAGGAAAGAAAGGAGCCCTGGTCCCTCGAGCTCCAACCGGCGAGGGCCTGTACCGGCGAGATGAGACGAGCACGGACAGGGACGCAAACGCTCCAAAGGTGAGGACACCAGTGAGGGCTATAATGGTTGGGGGTCAAAGACTGCCAAAGCCGTCCGCGGTAGGAGAGGCTGGGAAAAAGGAACGGGCACAAGACACAGGTAAAACCGAGTGGGAGGGATAAGAATACTGCATATCCCGGCTGGAGAAGCCGCCAACTGTACGAAAGTCTGTAAGAGTGGGAAGGGCACGCAACTAGGCTTGGACTGGCCTATAGGGCAATAGGCCCATGGCCGAACCAAAAACACAAAATGCTGGTGTGGGCCAGTTGTTTTGGTCAAAGTGGGCCACTTTTCTGGCCAATGTGGGCCAGTGTGATGAGTTACTTTGCTATGAGGCTAGTAGTTTTGACCAGTGTTGCTGAATCCATATTCTTACTAGTCAAACAGTGTCACAAAAGGATGGAAGGAATGAATAGCCATTTGCAACTGTGGGCCACTTTTTCATTGGTGCCCGAGACAATGTTATGGCCCAGTCCGACCCTGCACGCAACGCGACCCAAGTAAAACAGAGGGGAAGTGATGCGAACACTGTGTATCAAGCCTGGGGAAGCCGCCTTCGGGACAAGGTCAGAAACCTGAAGGTAAGGTGTCTCCCTGACTAGTCCCCGGGGATCTGTCATCCAGGTGGCCAGGACACGGCCAAAGACTTGTGAATGTGAAGGGTGAAATTGTTTTGCAATAAAAGCCGTAGTGGACCCGACGGAGGGAGGCCGACATTCGGGAGGGGTCTGAGCCCGGAAGAGGGAGACCCAGGGGCGAAGGACCATCGGCCTGGTGCAATCAGAAAAGAACATTTGTTTATTATTTTGAACATACCAGGCCCTCGGAAGCAAGAAACCTAACCACCGAAGGTCCTGAGATCGCTAGGGACTTTTGTGGGTCTGAGCCCGGAAGAGGGCGATCCAGCGGTGAAAAGTCCTCACCCAACGTACAAGCGGAAAGGAACTTTTTGTTTGTTATTTCGAACACATCAGGTCCTCGGAAGCAAGAGACATTTTGTAGAAAAGAAACGTAGCCACCGAAGGTCCTGATAGCTGAGCACGGCACTGTCGTCTCGTGCTGGGAAAGCTCGAGAGAGAGAGAGAGAGAGAGAGAGAGAGAGAGAGAGAGAGAGAGTGTGCTGTGCTCTGGAGTCCCGCCTTGTCCCATGCTCAAAACGGGGGCGAGGGAGACCCCCCAGCTGCCACATCCTGACTTATCATTTGTGAACACTTCTTTCTTTCTTGTGAATCCTATCCCACACTCTTTTTGTATTTAGTTGTAAGGATTGGCAATAGTTTTTTTGTTCTAGTAGAGGCCCTTTTTATTTGACAAGACGGCGCTAGGACTGCCTTGTTATTATTTGATGGTCGTAGCCTGCTGCCATCTTAGATTTAGGTTTAGATTAGGCATTTTTCCAACCTGCACATACAGGTTAAACGACACCCTTGAACTGTGATCACTTGTATCTGTCTTTACAGGAGAATGCTTGGGCTTGGCAGGCCAAGCACACAGGAGGGCATGTCTCACCTAAAGGGGGAACGTCTATGTGGGACAGGAGAGGCAGAAATCAGTGCCTGTGGGACACGCAGGGGGAGAAGAGTTGACACACCCTGTCCCCTCCACCGCCCTGCGCAGCGGCTAGGCAGGTGGGCCTGCTCCGCAAGACCCTCCCTAGCGGTCTGGGCAAGTGGGACCACGCTGGGAGTGATATCCCTCTCAGGGACAAGGACTCCCAAGTTCAATGAGGACCTCCCTGAGCCGACTACATTGTCCGCCGTCATGGGACTTGAAAAAACGGTTTGTTCTCATATTTTGACGACAACTACCAGTGATCCTCCTTCCACCCCGTTGTTGGCTTCAGGTAAGGCTGGGTTTCATCAGAGTGACGCCGTCAAGGAAGAAGGACCACACCTTTTTCGATTGTGCTGGCCTACTTCCACACAGTAGGAACTGTGAATGGGGAGAGACCTGATACACAGAGAGTGACTCCTACGGAAGGAGGAGAATCCTCAATACGCAGTGGCGAGCCTCTGTGGATATGTCCTGGAGCTACGCCGTGCCGGTGGTGGCGTAGCTGAAGGCCGCAAGGCGGCGTGCTCTGACCGAGCAAGAGGCTCTGGACAGGAGCGGAACGAAGACGGGAAGAAAACCGCCTTCCCTGGTGGCGTGTCCACTAGGAGACAGCGGTGGGCCTGGCGCCCACCAACCAACGCCGAGACCAGAGGAAAGAAAGGAGCCCTGGTCCCTCGAGCTCCAACCGGCGAGGGCCTGTACCGGCGAGATGAGACGAGCACGGACAGGGACGCAAACGCTCCAAAGGTGAGGACACCAGTGAGGGCTATAATGGTTGGGGGTCAAAGACTGCCAAAGCCGTCCGCGGTAGGAGAGGCTGGGAAAAAGGAACGGGCACAAGACACAGGTAAAACCGAGTGGGAGGGATAAGAATACTGCATATCCCGGCTGGAGAAGCCGCCAACTGTACGAAAGTCTGTAAGAGTGGGAAGGGCACGCAACTAGGCTTGGACTGGCCTATAGGGCAATAGGCCCATGGCCGAACCAAAAACACAAAATGCTGGTGTGGGCCAGTTGTTTTGGTCAAAGTGGGCCACTTTTCTGGCCAATGTGGGCCAGTGTGATGAGTTACTTTGCTATGAGGCTAGTAGTTTTGACCAGTGTTGCTGAATCCATATTCTTACTAGTCAAACAGTGTCACAAAAGGATGGAAGGAATGAATAGCCATTTGCAACTGTGGGCCACTTTTTCATTGGTGCCCGAGACAATGTTATGGCCCAGTCCGACCCTGCACGCAACGCGACCCAAGTAAAACAGAGGGGAAGTGATGCGAACACTGTGTATCAAGCCTGGGGAAGCCGCCTTCGGGACAATGTCAGAAACCTGAAGGTAAGGTGTCTCCCTGACTAGTCCCCGGGGATCTGTCATCCAGGTGGCCAGGACACGGCCAAAGACTTGTGAATGTGAAGGGTGAAATTGTTTTGCAATAAAAGCCGTAGTGGACCCGACGGAGGGAGGCCGACATTCGGGAGGGGTCTGAGCCCGGAAGAGGGAGACCCAGGGGCGAAGGACCATCGCCCTGGTGCAATCAGAAAAGAACATTTGTTTATTATTTTGAACATACCAGGCCCTCGGAAGCAAGAAACCTAACCACCGAAGGTCCTGAGATCGCTAGGGACTTTTGTGGGTCTGAGCCCGGAAGAGGGCGATCCAGCGGTGAAAAGTCCTCACCCAACGTACAAGCGGAAAGGAACTTTTTGTTTGTTATTTCGAACACATCAGGTCCTCGGAAGCAAGAGACATTTTGTAGAAAAGAAACGTAGCCACCGAAGGTCCTGATAGCTGAGCACGGCACTGTCGTCTCGTGCTGGGAAAGCTCGAGAGAGAGAGAGAGAGAGAGAGAGAGAGAGAGAGAGAGAGAGAGAGAGTGTGCTGTGCTCTGGAGTCCCGCCTTGTCCCATGCTCAAAACCGGGGCGAGGGAGACCCCCCAGCTGCCACATCCTGACTTATCATTTGTGAACACTTCTTTCTTTCTTGTGAATCCTATCCCACACTCTTTTTGTATTTAGTTGTAAGGATTGGCAATAGTTTTTTTGTTCTAGTAGAGGCCCTTTTTATTTGACAAGACGGCGCTAGGACTGCCTTGTTATTATTTGATGGTCGTAGCCTGCTGCCATCTTAGATTTAGGTTTAGATTAGGCATTTTTCCAACCTGCACATACAGGTTAAACGACACCCTTGAACTGTGATCACTTGTATCTGTCTTTACAGGAGAATGCTTGGGCTTGGCAGGCCAAGCACACAGGAGGGCATGTCTCACCTAAAGGGGGAACGTCTATGTGGGACAGGAGAGGCAGAAATCAGTGCCTGTGGGACACGCAGGGGGAGAAGAGTTGACACACCCTGTCCCCTCCACCGCCCTGCGCAGCGGCTAGGCAGGTGGGCCTGCTCCGCAAGACCCTCCCTAGCGGTCTGGGCAAGTGGGACCACGCTGGGAGTGATATCCCTCTCAGGGACAAGGACTCCCAAGTTCAATGAGGACCTCCCTGAGCCGACTACATTGTCCGCCGTCATGGGACTTGAAAAAACGGTTTGTTCTCATATTTTGACGACAACTACCAGTGATCCTCCTTCCACCCCGTTGTTGGCTTCAGGTAAGGCTGGGTTTCATCAGAGTGACGCCGTCAAGGAAGAAGGACCACACCTTTTTCGATTGTGCTGGCCTACTTCCACACAGTAGGAACTGTGAATGGGGAGAGACCTGATACACAGAGAGTGACTCCTACGGAAGGAGGAGAATCC